>NC_083734.1:8163181-8474090 GCF_028564815.1 Eubalaena glacialis | reverse complement strand
TGAAAAAGCAAGCAGATGTTAATACCCAAAACTAGGGAGAACCATGTAAACAGACTATAAATCAGAAAATTTCTACTGAAATAAAAATTATCTTGTCCTTATTTTTCTCACAATAGCAGACACCAGTGAAAACTGTCATGGCCAGGTGCAGTGTCTTAGAACCACTTCACCTCCACTGGAGCCCCGAGGGGCTATCCCTAAAATCTATCCAGTGAGCCTCTCCACACCTACATGTATCCAGGTTTGTTACACGGTGATTGGGGCATCTATCCTGCCATCTACCTATCTGTCTATGCATCTTTTTTTTCCCCAAAAAATACAAAGTGGAGCAGAGTTATTTATGGATTTTAAAAAAGTATTTCTAGGGAATTCCCTGGTGGTCCAGTGGTTAGGACTCGGTGCTTTCACTGCTGGGGGCCTGGGTTCAATCCCTGGTCAGGAAACTAAGATGCCACAAGATGTATGGCACGACCAAAAAATAATAATTATTACTATTTCTACAGGACTTCTCCCAAGAGACCAAAATACCTTTTGATACTGAACCCCTCTGTAAAGTGATTTTTTAAAATTCTTTTTAAAGTACTAAAAGTGCTGCCTTTGAAAAACCCAACAAAAAGACAAGCTTCACTTAAAGCTAATTCTAAGAATAATTTTAGTATTACCTGAAATTTCCCATGCGCCCTCCTGTAAACACACCTTTTCTCAGCTGGTGAGGCCATCATAATCCCCATCTCCAAGAAGCGCTGTGAACAGAAGTTAATGTTTTCCAGCAATTTTCAACCCTCTGGCTGCAGGACTTTCAATTATGAATTGCAAGTTAACCAATTCGAAAGTGTGCCACTTTCATTTTAATTTCACATTTATTCTTGCCAGAGAAAAGTACTTTTTCAGGAAAGAGCAGTAACATCTTAGGCCTAACCTCCCAGAATTTAACTGTTTGGAAGGCATTTTCATAGGACTTATCTTTCTGGCAACTCCTAGTGTTCTCTGGAAAACTTCACGAATGCAGAGAGGCATAAATTTATTAAGTAAGGTACCATAAACTCAACTACCCAACACAGTAAGGAAATGTGGCTTTCAAATATTCACGTTAAAAAAGTCACCCAACATTAATTATGCCTCAAGGAAAAGGATTAAAAAGTCACTCTCCTGGCGATTTATGGACACAAATTTTTCTAAGAATTACAACATCATAAAGTATACCTAATAAACCACAGTGAAGACTGTTTAATCTTTCTGATGATTAAGAAGGGTCTTGAGGATTTGCATTATAAACAAGATTTGTCTTGGCATTACAGCAACATGCCAAGCAATAGGGAACTCTAGTTGAAGACAGGCCACGTGACAGTGGACTGTATTCTATCACTAAAGTAGAATTCAGCTTTTAAGCAAGTGGCTTTGGGTTCAGACAGCCCTGCATTGGAATCCTAGCTTTCCATTTCTTAGCAGTGGGGTCTGGGCAAGTTACTTAAGCTCTTAAATATTCTTCTCCTCGGTGTGAAAAAATTCCTCTGCTGGAATGCTGTCCTTTCTTTCCAACTTCATCAGTGACTTGAGGTGCAAGTTTGCCTTGGCCTCAATACCTCTTTTGTAAAGAAGGGAATGAACCACCCAAACAACTTCATAATATGAGGTTACTAGGCCTGACAAGTTGCCAGCTGATACATCTTAAATCTGGATGACAGCTGCCACAGAATTATCCTATATGTTTGGGACGAGGAAGGTCAGGGAAAGGGAAGATGTGAGGAAGAAGAGGGGAATTAAATAGAGGCCTTCGTAACGTAGAAGCTACCTCCTTTCCATTCTATCTAAGAAATGGTCTCCCTGAAAATACAGAGGTTTATGAGCGCCCCCATGGGGTGGATTATCTGAATTCCACCCCTAGTCTTGGTTGCTGTTCCAGTAGAAATAGACCCAATTATTTGAAAAACATAATTAGATTTTAAAGAAAGCTGTTATATTCCAGATGAGTTTTTGATTTCTCCTGGGAAATTCTAAATTATTCACATGATGGTCCTTAAATATTTTCATAAATATTTCATATTTTCAGAGTATTTAATAACCCTGGTGTTTTCAAATGCCTGGTGTTTCATTCAGCAAATTCTGAGATCACCACAAAACCAGAGTCTATGAGATTTCAAAATATGGTCAGACTGCAAGCATTTAGAAGGACAAAGTCAATTATTACTGTAGCGTGCTTGCTACACCCCATAATTAATAACTAGCAGAAATTATTAATAGAAAGAAGTAAAAGTTATTAATTTATATCTTCTTGCCCTATAGGTTTAGCACATAAATATTATAAGATGAATAACAGTCAGTTACCTGTTAGCAAATAAAGTTATTAATACTATACTGGGAAACAATATTTAACTACGTTTCTAATACATGCGATTTAGGTAATATTAAAATGAGTTTGCACACCTTGATCCCATGTGCAGAATTCCAAGTACTTAGTACTGAAAGTGGAGAACACAGCTCTGCCAACTTGAGGTCTATATATTGAGACGTGTGCATTTTGATAAAATAAAAACTCCTTATATAATAGACTGTGCAGTAACAAATGATGCCAGATGGAGGGTAAAGTTACAAACTAAACATATCAGAGTATTCCAACTGTGTTAAAAATAAGGACCCAATTGTTTACTGAAATTAAACTTATATTTAAAACCTTAGTGTTTTAATAAGTGCACACTGGAAATCATGCAACTATCTAAACCAGCCTCCCTGGTGACATACAGTGGTGATACTTGGAGAAAAATATTTTTTAAAACATCTTCTATTGTTTTATCTAAAAAGCTATATTCCTACATTTTCCCACGTTTAAAATTGGGCAATAACAACCATTTCCCAAGATACCAAAGTTTGGTACAAACTAAAGACAATGGAAAGGAATGGTAAGAGAGGACCAGTTTGAGGTCAGTTTTAAACTCGGATTTAAAGGATTAGTTTATGTAACAGGTCAAGTGTATTTTCCTAAATTGATCAGATTATGAATTTCTAAAAGAAAAAAAGAAAGAAAGAAAGAAAATATTTTGGGGAGTTCCCTGGCGGTCCAGTGGTTAGGACTCCGCACTTTCACTGCCGGGGCCTGGGTCGGATCCCTGGTTAGGGAACTAAGATCCCACAAGCCACTGCATGGCGCGGCCAAAAAAAAAGAAAGAAATATTTTAATTCTTCACATTGTTGGTGGGAGGCTGAGGTGATGACATAACTTGCTTCAGGCAAGTGTCTCCCACCCCCCAAAACTCCCAAAACAGGGGTACTGTCTGGACCCCTTATTGTCTAGAACAATAAGGCAAAGAAGTCACATCTCCATAATCTACATAATCGGGGAGAAAAAAATGCATCGTTTCTACTGGTACTGGCTTCTCAGAAAAGAAAACAAATCGTTCAAAACTCTGGGAACTACAGAGGCAGAATCACAACTCAAGGGTGTCATGGAAGTTCTCCTGCTGGACCACCTTCAAGGCAGTCTAGACAGGTAGCAACATGGGGCTCGGTGTAAATACAGCACTGACAGAAAGCATGAGCTTCCTGCACTATTAAGGTTACACCCAACTAAGTTAATTCCTGCCGCGTGTCTTGCTTCGCCAGCATATTCACTGTAAAACATGTAACAGACACTTAAAATAGAAATTGAGATTATAGGCAATATTTTGGAAACCAGGTCTTCCTCAAGCGGTGGAAAAATCTGGGTGGCCCAGATTCCTTCCTTTCTTAAAATAAGACTGCTTGTCCTCCCACTCTAGCAAGAGGTGGAAATGTTTACATGGATACATCTGATGTGTTGACACAGCTCTTAGCAATAAGTCCTTCAAAAGGGCGATCTTTTCCTTCAGTTTCTGCAACAAAGCTCTGATTGTCACGGTAAGCTGAAAAGAAAAGAACACAGCCTGAGTATGCTAGTCCAGAGGTGTGAGGTCTCCTAAAAATATCATGTAAACGCTGCTTTACAAACTATGATTCAATCAAGGAAGGGCTGCAACGACAACCTCAGGGTTGTATGGAATCTTAACAGTCACCTGGGCCAGCCACCCACCTAATGCTCATACCCAGCCCTATGACCTGACCAGCTGGTAAGCCGGTCCATACCTGAACCCTGACATTGACTGGAAACTGTCACTTTGCTCTCACAATCAGCTGAATTGTGTCCCTTGAGCATCTACCCTCGGATCCTATTTGTCTACCTCGGAGCCACGCAGGAAATTGCATGTCCCCAGTCTTTGTTCACCAGCAAAAGCCCCACGGTTCCCTCAACCATGCTGCAAAGAACAAGACGTCAAGTCCCACTGCCATCCCGGCCAGGCCTCCCTAAACACACTGGTATACTTACAACCCATTAAAAGTTTTATAGCAGGGTGTCCTTTTTATACAAGAGGAATGTTGACCACATAGGACTCTTTTTCCAGGAGGTGTGAATTTTCTCCAGTTTACAAACCCAGAGTAAAGTTTTGTTTGTGACTCTAAGTACTGCCTTAAAGGATGGTGGAGAGGTGGGGAGGAAGCCTCTTAGGAATTTAAAAATATGAAAAATAGAATTGCCCATGTAAAGTAAACATAGTCAACCACGGATATAATTGGAGATATGTTTAAAAAGTCACTCTCACAAGTTTGCTACCTTGTTAAAAGAAGCAATTATACAACTGCAGTGGAAGCAGGGGCTCTCTCCTTAGATTAGCAGGGTCACATAAGGAAAATACAGCACAACAGCAGAGGCTGGCCAAGGGCTACACACATCAAGCAACCCTCAAAGGTATCAGCAGCCAAGAAAAATCTCACCTTAACTATTCTAATACCTCTGGGAACCACAGAAAAACCACCCACAACGTTTATGGGGAAACGCCAAGGAAAGCAGATCCCTCCTCATTCAAGAAGTAAAGAGCAAAACAAACAAACAAATGAACAAAAGAACAACAAACACACACACACACACCAGGTCTAAGAAGAATCTACGAAATTAAAGATCAAAAGCATTCAACAGATGAAAGAATATGTAGCCATTAAAAAGTATGACCGGGGACCTCCCTGGCGGTCCAGTGGTTGACACTCCATGCTTCCAATGCAGGGGGCGCGGGTTCAATCCTTGGTCGGGGAACTAAGATCCCACATGCGGTGCAGCACAGCCAAAAAAAATTGAAAAAGTATGACTGAAATCTATATTTGTTAACATAGAAAGATACCATCATAATTTATTAAAAGAAAAAGAAATCAAGTCATAAAAAGAAGTGTCATCCACATAGAGAAAAAACAACCCAGGACCTAAAGACATCAAAACATCAAGGGTAGTTATCTCTAAGTAGTGGGATTTCTTAATATTTTATAAGAAAACTATTACTTTCATAATCATAAGAAATTTCCCATTATGATAATTTAACAGAAGATATCCAAAGCACAGAAAAGGATGGAAAGCCTAATTCATATTTTAAGCTAACACAACCCTGGTAACAAGCGCTGACAGAGATTAACAGAAAAAAAGAAACTACTTGCCAATCTCCCTTAAGGATTATAAATGTAAAAGTCTTTAAAAAATTTTAGCAAAGCAAATTCAGAATTACATTAAAAATGACAATATACCATCACCAAGTAGAATTTATCTGAGTAATTTAAGAATAGTTTGATGTTAGAAAATCTAATAATAAAGCTAACAGTGTTAATTACTAAAAACAGACTAAACATATGATTAATACAGCATGGCAGAAATTAATTAAAAACAAAACAAAAACAAAGAAAACTAAAAATCAGTCAGTGCTGCCTTAACTACAATATTATTTAACTTTGGTCTAGAAGTTCTAACCAACATGATAAGACAAGTTAAAGAAATACATAAGGGCTGGAAAGAAGGAAATGAAATTATCATTATTTGCAGATTGATAATAGTCTGTTTGGGAAAGTTAAGAGGATCACCTAAAAGATGACTAGAAACAGGTAAAGAATTCAGGATGGTGATCAATCACAAAATGAAAAAATCTAGGGCATTCCTAAATTCAAGTAATAGGGAGAACTTTTAAAAATTATTTTAAAACATCATTAACAATATCAACAAAATCTAAAAAATATCCAGCACAGTGCCTGGTGTATAGTAACTGCAGGAAATACTGCTGATGGAATGAGTGAAAGGAAACACTCAATACTGCAAAAATGTAAATGTTCCCCAGTTTAGTCTATAAATATACTACACATCTACCCAAAATCCTATTTGGAGTCCTTTTATTGGAGAGGAGGTGGTAACTGAGGCACAGCACAAAATTCTTAATAAAGCTATGCAAAATTGCTCTAAAAGGAGGATAAATGAAGGGAAATACAGAAAGATCACGGATATGTGTAACAAAGGGGGCCTTAAACAATTAGATATTAAATCTTTACAAAAAACTACAAGAGTATGATGCTGGCAGTTACCAACGGCTTCGTTAGTGCAACAGAACAGAAGGTCCAGAAACAGTGCAGTTGTGTAAGAACTTAGTGAATGAAATATGGACTATTTCATATTTGGGGGGGATTAATAATTTAGCAAATGGGAAAAAAATTAGATGCCTACAATACACGAAATAAATTTCAAATATTATAAAGATTTATGTGTTTTAAAAAAGATAAAAAAGAGGAGAAAAGCTTAACGAAAATTTAGATAATTAGACAAAGTACTTCTATAATCCCTGGGTGTGAAAGGCCTTTCTAAGCAGTATCTCCCCTTCTCCTATAAGAAAAGGCCATAAATAAAAATAGTGATAATTTCAAATAAAATTTTTAAAAAGTGTATATATATATTTTAAAGTCATTTATAAAATCAAAATCCAAATTAATAGAAAAAATATTTGTACCAAATATGCCAGATCAAAGCTTAATCAAAGCTTAGTTAACATATATATAAGGAACACTTGGAAATTAAGAAATAATAAGCTAGGTTAAGGACATGTATATAACAGGCAATTCATAAAGGAAGAAATACAAACATCCAATAAATATATGAAAAGATGTTCAATGGCATAAGTGATTTTAAGAATGCATATTAAACTCTTGTATACTTTCACCTAACAGAGAAAGATTTTTTTTTAAAGTGAATCAGAATTGGTATAGAAATGTGACTCTGAGACATTTTCAAAATGCTTAAATTTTATACAACCTAAATCCGGAAATCCTACATTGAGGAATTTATTCTAACCTGGGCAATAATTCAGCCATACTGAAAACTCATTTTTATAATTAGAAACAATCTAATAGTCCAAGAAGATGATACTGGTTAAATGGATCAGGGATCTAAATGTAAAAAAATGAAACCATACATTTGCTAGAAGAAAACATAAATAAATTCCTTTATAACCTACAACTAGCAAAAGCTATGAGTGAAAATACAGAAGCAATTAAAAATTGATAGTCAACTTCATTTAAAAAAAACTAAAACTTTCACATGACAGAAGCTACCATAAGCAAAGTCAAGCAACAAATGATAAAGGAGAGGAAATAATTACAATACATCACAAAGAGCTAATCTCCCTAATATATGAGGAGCTCTTAAATATTAAAAAGACCAACAATCCAATAGAAAAAATGGGCAAAAGATAAGAAGTTAGTTAACAGAATACATACATAGTGTTTAAGAATGTGAAAACATATTTCACTTGATTCAGAGTATGAAAAACGCAAATTTAAAACTACACTGGAAGGTGAGGGAGAGGTACAGACTTCCAGTTATAAAGTAAGTCAAGGTGATGTAATGTACAGCATAGGGAATATAGTCAATAACACTGTAATAACTTCATATGGTAATAGATGGTAACTAGAGTTATCTGATGATCATTTTGTAATGTACAGAAATATCAAATCACTATGCTGCACAGACCTACTAGAGAATGGACTTGAGGATATGGGGAGGGGGAGGGGTGAGATGTGACAGGGTGAGAGAGTGTCATGGACATATATACACTATCAAATGTAAAATAGATAGCTAGTGGGAAGCAGCCGCATAGCACAGGGAGATCAGCTCGGTGCTTTGTGACCACCTAGAGGGGTGGGATAGGGAGGGTGGGAGGGAGGGAGATGCAAGAGGGAAGAGATATGGGAGCATATGTATATGTATAACTGATTCACTTTGTTATAAAGCAGAAACTAACACACCATTGTAAAGCAATTATACTTCAATAAAGATGTTTTTAAAAAAAAAAAATCACTATGCTGTATACCCAAAACTAATATAATATTGTAAGTCAATTATGCTTCAATTTAAAAAATGAAGAAAATAAAACTACACTAAAATATTTTATCTCACTTATAAGGTTGGCAAAAATTCAGAAAATTGACAACGCCCTCTGCTGGCCAGGCTGTGAAGCCAAAGGTGACAACTCCTGTGGAGGGGCATTTGGCAACAGGTAAAAAAAAAATCACATATGCCCTTGTTCTGAGAATTCACCCTTAAAAGAACCTCCACAAATACAAATACAAAAAAAAAAAAAAAAATCACAAAGCTATTTATTGCAGCATTATTCATAACAGCAAAAGACTGGAAACACTCTAAATGCCCATTCTTAGGAGACAGGTTAATGAACTAGAGTATACACAATAGAGGACTATAAGGCCCTAAGAAAAACTGAGAAGATCTCAGTGAATTAATATCTTTATGATATATTATCAGGTGAAAAGAGCAAGATACAAAAGAGTAACTTTTGTGTCAAAGGAAGAGAAATGAGAATACACACACACACACATACACCTGAATGCCTATTTCTGCAAGACGTCACACAGGAAGAATAAATGAGAAATTAATTTTTAAAAAAGGTTACCTCTAAGAAGCAGGTGAAGAAGGCATGGAAAAGAGTGGGATGGGGACAAGACTTTGAGTATACCTTTGTATATAATATTGACTTTTGAACTATGTAAATGTTCTACATATTAAAAATTGTATCAGCAAGGGTAGGGAAGAAAAGCAAACCCTGAAAATGAATATCAATAGATACAAAGGAGAGCATAAGACACAGAAAAAAAAGAAACAATTCTAATAGCTTTAGAACAGAATAACCTCAGTATCCTTAGTGGGATATTCTAAATTAAAAAAAATAATAATAAAGACACAAACTCAAACTTTACTTATTGTTTGTAGTGGCCCTTGTGTCATGATTCTGAAACTATTTTCTATAAACCCTAAGAGAGACCAAATGAGCAAAAACATATCAATGCTTCTGGAAACCTGGGTTCTCACTGCGGGAGAAGGAAGGAAAATACTAATTTGGAATAGGGAAGTTACAAAGAAACCTGTGAATGTTGGATTAGAATCAAAAGTATTGGCATGGACTCATGGTTTTCTAAAAACCATATTTCCTCGCCAAATCCCACCATTGTTTTTTACAGCCCACAAGCGAAGGATGATTTTTTACATTTTTAAATGTAAAATGTAAAAAAACAAAAAAGTCTATTATCCTTTTGTCGAGGATGGGTACTTAAAGAGGTGAGAACTTGGCCTCTTGTCCTGCAAAGCCTGACAGATTTACCATCTGGAGGAAAGTGTACCAACCTTGGAACTACACTATGAAATTGTTAGAAACTTTTTAAGGTAAAGTAGGAGAAATTACAGAGATGCCATGCTTCATTTAGTCCTAGTGATTAAATAACTATTAACTGATTGGTTGTAATGTCAATTCGACATGTGTTAAGCATAAAGGCCATTATACATACACACACACATACACACAGAGTCAGAAAGGGGAGGGTTTTCAGACCTCAGAGCTCAAACAAATCATTTGAAGTACTCATTCCTGGTCTTACCTTGGTTGTATTTTCACCATTTCTTTCATACTGATTTCGTTGTTGAATTTTCTCAGCAATCTCCTGTGCAATTTGGCAGGTAGAATCGTAGATGGAGAACCTGCATCAAAGTCATAAAGGGAGAAAAATGTTGAAGGTTCTTTAAAGGAAATTTCTGCATAATCTAAGTTTCAGTTTGTAATTCTAGTCACAAATGCAAACAGGAAGGGAGGATGATAATTGTAACAGTAATGGCAACAGGGGTTGAATGGTACTTAGCACAGGCTGGGCTCAATTCTCAAAGCTTCCTTTGTAATAACTCACTTAATCCACACAAGAACACTGGGAGGTGGGTCACCATCCCCATCATACTCGTGAGAAAATCAGGCACAAAGAGGTAGAGCGACTTGCCCTATGGGTACCACCAGCTGCAAACCAAGGCTGCCTGGCCCTGAGCCTGTGCTCCTAGCCACTGTGCTATCTGGCCGCTGATAAAGCATACAGATTCGTTCATTCACAAAACATTCAGCAAACATTTCTGGAGGGCCGCCTCTGTGCTGAGCACTGCTCCAGGCACTGGAGAATAGAGCAGGGAACAAAATGGACAAAGTCCCTGCTTTCAAGGAGTTTAGTGAAGGGAGAAAGGCATCAAACAAACCAAAACACAGTATTGTCAGGTGTTGCTATGGGCTAAGAAGGAAAATAAAGCAGGATAAAGGGATGGAGAGTGACAGGCCAGGTGAGCAGCTATTTGGGGAAGAGCTACACAGATCAGCAGGTAACACGATGCTCTGGGGTCAAAGGACACACACCCACCTGACACCTAAGTTTACCAGAATTCTCTCAAAGCAGGTCCTGAGCTTCTATTTGTTATTCAACAGTGTTGGGGGTTTTGAAGGATTCACAATCAATCCCCAATAGTTCCTGATTTTTTCCTTCGCTTACAGCCTTTTTACTTTTTATCTGTTTTACAGAAAATACTTAAGTGTGTACACACATTTCATCTCTCCTACAGGGCACGGACCATGAATATACGATGAACATATTTTCCAGGAGTGCCCAGTAAAAAATATTAAAATCTGCTGTTTAACCTAATGTTAAACACCAAGGGGGGAAAGCCACCAGGGTGGAGGGGGGGGATGGTGGTGTGCTGAACTGGGTGATTGGGATTGACATGTATACACTGATGTGTATAAAATTGATGACTAATAAGAACCTGCTGTATAAAAAAATAAATAAAATAAAATTCAAAAATTAAAAAAAAACAACTAATACTAAACTTTCTTTGGGTTATTTGTATGGAAATATGTTAATATAAATGTTTCAGACATTACATGAAATTCCTAAAAATCTTATATGTTCTGGTATAATGTTATAAGTCATAATTCTAGTTATTACTTTAAAATGTATATCTCAGAAATAACTAAATTTCCTTGTCAATTGCATTATTATGAACTTTCATCAAATCTTTTAACCGTGGTCATTTTTAAGTCTTTTGTCATTTACAGACAGTTCTGGGTATACTCTGATGCTTTTGCAAAAATGTTCCTATTACAGGGTTTCATCTTCAAGGAATTCATGGAAAAGACTCTGACAAGTACAGGTTTCTGGTAACTGACTATACTGCTGAACTGAATGAATAAGCATTTTCAGAACTCTAATGGAAAACTGATGAATTCATAAAAGTGCTAACAAAAGATCAAGATGAAAAAAAAATTAATTACATGGGACTGAGTGAACTGATGAGGATGATTATAATTTTTGTGACTTTGAATAAAAAAAAAAAGTGATGTAAATTTATGTAAAAAGAACTTAATGTAAAACAATGCCACTCTTCTCACATATTTTCTCTTGTTTTGGAAAATATAGATATCTTCTGTTAAAAACGTGATTTATGCTGACACGTAATAGGTTGATTATTGTTATTATAAATGAATTAATAAATATTTTTAAGTTTCAAAAAAAAATTAAAATCTGCTGTTTAACCTAATGTTCCAATTTTTGTCTGAAAAAATAAGCAATCCATTTCTTAAAATCTCTGAATTCCCACATATCACTTGAACAATGAGGGGACCTGGCAAATGTCTTTGAACGAAGGAAAAATAAACAATCTCCAGTCGTTTCCTTTACGAGTCTTACTACAGTAATTATAGCTATGGCTAACAACTGAGTACCTGATCCGGGCCAGGTCCTATGCTAAGAGCTGTACATTTTAAATTTAATAAGGATCCAATGAGGTAGTGTGACCGAGCATGACCCTATGGGGCCTTCCTGGAACAGACCCCCATCACCTTGTCCTCCTCCTGCCTCTTGTCTATAGAAAAGCTTTAGTCTCCTAGGGCTTCCCTGAGTTCCAAAGAGTAAATTTAATCAGAGAAGTGAGAAGCAGGAAAACAGTCAAGCAAAACAAAATAATAATAGTTTAGCCATTAAAGTCAAGGACCTTTGGTTCCTCCTCAAGGGCTGTAGATAATATTCTGAGCCATGTCCTTAGAGCTGCTTTGCAGATACCGAAACCCCTGCTGGGTGGGAAAAGTTAACTGTCTGCTGCCCAAAAGCATGTAGACCCCAGACCAACTGGAACCAGAAAGTGACTCCCAATTACCCCTCCACCAACCAATCAGAAGAGTGTCCACGAGCTGATCATGCACCCCACAACGCCCCTCCCTCACCCTGTCTTTAAAAACCTTTCCCTGAAGGCCGTCGGGGAACTCAGATGTTTTGAGCACTAGACTCCTTGCTTGGTGCTCTGCGATAAATGCTGCACTTTCCTTCACCACAACCTGGTATCAGTAGATTGGCTTTACTGCATGCGGGCGAGTCAACCCAAGTTTGGTTCGCTAACAGTAGGATCCTTGGCAACTCACCACTATAATCTAAAGTAGCATCATTCATATACATATATTCATGCATACCAAAAGACAGCAGGTGATATAAGACAATACACAATTAAGAAAGTAGGAGGGGAGACTTCCCTGGTGGTCCAGTGGTTGAGAATCCGCCTTCCAACGCAGGGGACGCGGGTGCGACCCCTGGTCAGGGAACTAAGATCCCACATGCCGCAGGGAAACTAAGCCCGTGGGCCACAACTAAGACCTGACGCAGCCAAAAATAAATACATAAATATTAAAAAAAAAAAAAAAAAAGAAAGTAGGAGGGAGGCTGATAAGAAAAATTGGGTCCTGGTCCCAGCTTTGCCACATTTTCCCCTTTTTCCCTCCATACTGTCATTTATGAAAAGAGGTTCTGAGGTCTGGCTCTGTGGTCCCAGACCACACGTATGAAAATCAATAACAAGGTACAACACATCTCCTGCCAAACGCGGAGTATAAATGGCAAGTGCATATTTCCAGAGTTCAGAAATGAGAGAAATTACTGTTGGCCGAGACAGATCTGATAAGGCTGGGCCAAGAGGTTACACCTTGGGCTGAACCAAAAGGTCAAAGCAGGCCTCTCACTCCGACAAGAGGGAGAAGCACATCCTAGACTAGGTGAGAGGCACAGGGAGCAAGCAAAGATGAAAGGGAGGGAAAGAGCCTGGCACGGTCGGCTGAGTGGTGGTCCTGGGTAGGAGGGTAAAGTATAAAATGGTAGAGGTGAGTCGAAGCTAGTTTCTGCAGAGCCTTGAACAGCAGAACAAGGTTCGACTTTTAGCAGAGAATTTGAGAGGTGTAGGGGATACTTTTACACATAGAGTGAGGCCTGGAAGAGGTTACATGAAATGCTGATGGCCAAAACCCCAGATGTCTTGCTCCTAATCCTCACGTTCTCATTTGAGCTCTAAAGAGCATTTCTGAAGCTTTGCTACACAGTTGAATCACCAGAGAAGACTTAAAAAAAAAGAAAAATCCTGGCTCCTACCCCAGGCGTCATTCTGATTGAATTGGCACGGGGTTTGACTTGGACGTGAGGAGTTGTAAAACTCCCCAGGTGATTTCAATCTGTAGCAAAGCTTGAGAACCACTGGCCTAGTGGTAATGGGCAACCTCATGATGGAATCAAGCACACAGGTACCTAAAATACTAGTTTAGGAAAAGTAACCTGAACTCCACGCACATAAATCACTGGGGGATGAGAGAAGAGTGGCAAGAGACCAGTAGAAGACTTCTCCAGCTATTCAACTCAAGAACCAGCCACCAATATTTACTCTCTGTAAGCCATAAGGCTATAAAGGATTGGACTATGACAGAAAAGAAAAAAAAAAAAAATAGTGGAGATCAGTGAATAATCTGATAGGAAGAGTGAGGAAAAAGTAGATGATTAGAGTTTTTAGGCCTAAGTGACTAAGAGGATGGTGATGCCATGACAGAGGCTGTGGAACTGGAACAGAGAGAAAAAAGTGGTCAAGCTGATTAACTTTAGCAAAGAACCCATTCAGAGACAGTCACCACTGGCTATTTCTATTACACAGTGAGCTTACCACTGGCTTTGATATGCCATTAAAATAGTAACAGCCATATTCCATTTCTAAACAGGAGAACACTTCTCAGGAGTAAAGCATCACTGAGCTATGCTATTTCAATAGTAGGAGAGCAAAGCTGTAGTCAAGTCTGTTTTATAGATTTTTCAAAGTCCTATTCCGTACTCCTTTCTGCTCTCGTGATCAGCAACCTACTTTGCAAGGAAGCTGACCTAGCATAGCACAGTCCCTCATTGTTTCACTTTCAACAAATGAGAAAGCTGCTGAGTCAAACTACTTGAGAGGAACAGGGAAAATTATCAGTGCTTTTTCAACATTAACTGTGGAAGAGGTCTAGGGTTCAGTGATAGCTTCTACCAACCTAAATGGATACCCTGGGGTCTCTACCTTATTTCTAAGCTTTATTTCCTACCTTATGTGTAAAATGAGGGAGTTAGTTTCCAGGAAGTGGAGGGCAACTTAGCCCTTGGACCCAGTAGTTCCACTTCTAGGGAGTGAACCAAGGAAATAAGAGATGGAACAAAAGGGCAGTCTTTGTAATTAAAAAAAATAAAACCCAGAAAATCCCTAATATTTTTTAAAGGGTACAAAGAGGGGAATGATTAAATCATAGTGCATCATGGTCATTCATATGATGCACTATTAAGCACCATTAAAATTGTGTTTTCAGTGAATATTTAATGATATGGAAGAATGTTCCCTGTTTTGTAAAATATATAGGGGTGTGTGTATATGTATACACACATATATATACACACACACACACATATATTATACAAAGTAATAAATTCATTTTAAAAATCAACAGTGGCAGGCTTTCCTGGTAGCGCAGTGGTTGAGAATCCGTCTGTCAATGCAGGGGACACGGGTTCGAGCCCTGGTCCGGGAAGATCCCACATGCCGCATAGCAACTAAGCCCGTGCAACACAACTACTGAGCCTGCGCTCTAGAGCCCACGATCCACAACTACTGAAGCCTGCGCGCCTAGAGCCCGTGCTCGGCAACAAGAGAAGCCACCGCAGTGAGAAGCCCGCGAGTAGCCCCCGCTCGCCACAACCAGAGAAAAGCCCACGCGCAGCAACAAAGACACAGCGCAGCCAAAAATAAATAAATTAATTTAAAAAAATCAACAGTGGCAATTATTCCAAATAAGAGTTAAAAATGGGGGTTTTTTCCTCTGCAAATATTCAATATTTTCTAAATTTTCTATCGGGCTGTTAAAATTAGGTGAAAAAAAAAATTAGTGTTGAATCAATTAAGCCATTGGCCCAGATAATCTAGATCCCAGGTAGATTAACTTTGATCTTGCAAAGCTAATCTCTTAATATCCAGACTATCTGCAACTTAAACAATAAACTATGTTAGAAGTACTAATATGACATATTCTCCAAAAGAACTGTGTTGAGCTATAGCATTTTTAATTAGTAAACAAAAAGCTCAAGTCCAAAAAAAAGCTCAAGTCCAATACGCTATAGGAATAGGTTCCTCGGATCAGAACTTGTGTCTTTCATCATTCAGTCCTTGGGACTTAACTGTTGAATGAAAGACCCTTATCACCTATTGTTTTACTGCAGAAGTTGCTGCCGTAGAAACAGTCTTCGTGGTACTAAAATACCTTATCAACGGCATAATTTCCCTCCCAGATTCCTATAAGTTTTTTGAAGGGCCCACAAGATCTAGATGCTAGCGCCAACTGGTTACTAACACGCTGATGACCATGAATTCTGAACCTCGGTTTCTCCACCTGCGAAATAAGGAGGTTCACCAGATACACTGGCGTTCCACAAAAAGGTCACTCCGACTTCACTTTCGCAGGAGTCCAGGGAAGCCTGCATCAGCCAGCTCCACAACCACGATGGGCGGGAATCCGGGAGATGCAGCCACGAAGGGCTAAAGGAATGCTCAGAGATTCCGCACTGGAACTCAGCTCCCCAGGGGTCCACCGGGTCTCCCGCCGCGGCCACCCCTGTCAGGACCGAGGGTGTCGGGATGCGGCAGAGCCCAGCCCCTCAACCCCTGCCCCCGGCAGCAGGGGAAGGGGCCTTGCTCCCCCTCCCCTCATCCCGAAAGGCCTCCAGCCCTAACGCCTAGCGACCGCCCGCTCCCCAGCAGCACGGCCTCCCCCGGGACCGTCCGCGTGCAGCCTCCCTCACCCCGGGCTCACCAGGGGTCCGGGGCCATGGTGCAGTCTCCACCCACTCCTCGGACACTTCCTGCTCGCAACAGCTGACTACGGCGGCCCGCGCGGCTCATACCCCGCGGCTCGACCCGTGCGCGACCGGAACCTGGAGTTTGCAAAGTGAATATACATATCCCAAGGTCTCCAAACTGTGATGAAGAAAGGAAAGCGCTCCCCCGGGGAACTGTAGGTTGGAGCAATCGGCTCCCACTAAGAGACGCGAACAGTTGGGTGCAATTAAAATAAAATTGTTTTTGAACAAAATCTAAGCATTTTCCCAGGTAGGTGGGAGCCCCTCAAGACCTCTAGCAGTTACTTAACATTTTATCCTGCTTAAAACAAAAACAAACAAACAAACAAAAAATGGATTGTGGTGATAGTTGCACAACTATATAAATTTACTAAAGCTCACTTTAAGTAAATTCTATATATAATTTATACCTCAGTATAGTTAAAAAAACTTTTTGTCCTGCTTCAAACAAGGGACCCAAAGAAGTATCAATTATATATTGTCTTATAGCAGCCTTCCCATCAGAGGCAATCCTTTATGTTTAATTTTTAAATGCCATTAGGTGCTTGATTATATAGTTACCCCAAAGGTCACAGACTCTTTACATGGGAGAGGAGGGAATTAGTTCTGTGCATTTACTGCCCCTTAAATTACCAGAGAAATACTAGAAGGTAAAAAGAACCGCTCTTTCCATTTGCAAGAGGGCAAAAGGACTCGAACTCCTTCGGCTGCGTTTCAGCGCAGGCGTTGACCTGGCGCGCACGCGCACGTCCGTTACCATAACGACCGGAAGACGCTGCATCCTGGCGGCTGAGAGGAACGTGAGCGGAGTCTCCGGGTGATGGAGACCCAAACTTCGCCCAAGGATGAGGTGGCTGAGGTGGCCGAACTGGAGCTTGAGGCCGTGATCGGATTCAATGGTGAGACCTCGAGCATGTCTGGGTTGGGTGGTTTAGGAACCCCAGGGACGCGTAGTGCAAACAGGGAGAGTAAGACCCCAGGTAGCACCTGGAAGGCAGCTTGGGACGCTGGCATGAGCGAAGCACTGGGGACCCAGATAGCCCCTCCTCCCCAAAAGTCTTAGAGAGTCACATCCTCACTCCAAGCCTCAAAGAATGGGATGGGTTTTGCCAGCACCTAAAAGGAACGAAATGCCTCCTCCTCCTTAAGGATAAGTAAGTGTGACTTGAAAGCCTTCTCCCACTAGTCAGCTCTCCCCTGGCTCTAAGCCCCACACAACCCGCAATACTGCCTGCCCCTCAGTAACCACCTACAGAATCCGTGTAGGCCCCTGGGACCAACTACCTTCTAAAATCCCAGCTGATGTACTAATGAGAAGGGGCTGGGGGGGAGGGGGGATTCTAATGGTGAGGATTTCAGTCCACGACAGAAGGCGAAGAGGACGCCAGGGGGAGCTGGAGAGGAGAGATGCTTTGGTCAGAGGGAGGCCTGGTCTGCCTAAATCTGATTTATGACCCCCTCCTATTTGCAACATGAAGGGGGGAAATGCTGTTTGGTTTTCTGAGAAGGATGAAAACAAGCAATGGATTGCATTTTTAAAAAAGCAAACTTTTTATGGCTGAATGATATTCCATTGTATATATGTGCCACATCTTCTTTATCCATTCATCTGTCGATGGACTATTACTCAGCCATAAAAAGAAACGAAATTGAGTTATTTGTAGTGAGGTGGATGGACCTAGAGTCTGTCATACAGAGTGAAGTAAGTCAGAAAGAGAAAAACAAATACCGTATGCTAACGCACATATATGGAATCTAAAAAAAAAAAAAAAATGGTACTGATGAACCTAGTGGCAGGGCAGGAATAAAGAAGTAGACATAGAGAATGGATTTGAGGACACGGCGGGTAGGGGAAGCTGGGGCGAAGTGAGAGTAGCATCGACATATATACACTACCGAATGTAAAATAGTTAGCTAGTGGGAAGAAGCCGCATAGCACAGGGAGATCAGCTCGGTGCTTTGCAATGACTTAGAGTCGTGGGATAGGGAGGGTGGGAGGGAGGTTCAAGAGGGAGGGGATATATGTATGCATACGGCTGATTGCCTTTCTTGTACAACAGAAACTAACGCAGTATTGTGAAGCAATTATACGCCAATAAAGATCTATTTTTTAAAAAAGCAAACTTTTAAAAAAGTGCATTGTGATGCCTGAAATCTTTAAAATTGTGGCAATGTAGACAGAGAACAATCAATGGCTAAAGTGTTAGCACATTCTAGGACTTGGCTCTTGAGTCTTCGTTTTAGGTTAACAGTCTCTGATAGAAAGTGGGCATTTAGTGCATCCGAGATACTGGCCATCTTTAGAGCTGATCACCAGGTCATTGGTAAAGGATGTGGGTGACCTGCTATGAGGGCAAAGGGTCACACTGGTGACCAGCAGAGAGCCCTGCTACTGAATCCGTGCTGTTTTGTGGCACTCAAAGACTAAATACATGGTCAATTATACCTCAGTGTCTCCCATGGCAATTATCTTGGCCTTTTAAAATTGAATAAAATTAATTGAATTGTTTCTACCTTCTTGATTTTGTGACAATTTATATTTTTTCATAGAGTCAAATATGCATTTATCTAGAACTACTGTATGCCAAATAGTATGCTGTGCACTGAGAATACAGTGTAATACAGGGGTAAATCCATAGCCATACTTAAGAACAAGAATTTAGAAAATTGGAAAAATACAGTGAAACTGAAAAAAAATCAGCCATCATTGCATTTCCTAAAGATATCACTGTTAAACTTTTGGTATGATCCTTTCAAATATACATTGACATATAAATTTTTTTAACAAAAGTGGTCTCATGCTGATATATTCTCTTATAATCAGACTTTTTTTCCACCTAGGATGCCATGCAAATCTTTCCTTAGCAGTAAATATACTCTATGCCATAATTTTAATATATTTTAATATAATATTCTGTTGCATAGATATGCCCCAATTTATTTAACCAATGTCCTGTTTTTAAAAATTTAGTATAACTTACATTTTTTACATTTATTTTTAAATGCTACAAAGAACATCTGCATAACTAAATCTTTTAACTCTTTAACTTTTTTCCTTGGGATAAATTCTGAGTACATCTTAAAGATTTTTGATGTATCCTCCAAATGCCATACAAAATGTATACCAAAAAGACATATATGCGAATGGTTATAGTAGCATTATTTCAAATAGCTAAAAACTACAACCAAAATGTCCATCAAAAGTAGAAAGGACTAATAAATTGGTATATTCATAGAATAGATTACTCTGAAGCAATGAAAAAGAATGAACTACATACAGAGGGCAGAGAAATCTGTCTGCGGTTGGCAGAACTCACGGATGCCGAGGGCCGACTGTAGTACACCCTTCTATGTAAGGAACTCACGCATCCACGTGTTTTGTATCCGCGGGGGTCCTGGAGCCAATCCTCCACCGATGCAGAGGGACCGCTGTAGTGCTACATGCAACAATGTGGATAGATTTCACAAACATAATGTTGAATGAAAAAAGCCAGATGCGACAGAATACGTACTGTACAGTATAATTCCATTCATATAAAGTTCTAAGATGAGGAAAATTAATTTACAGGAATAGAAGTCAAAACAGCAATTACCTTTGGGGAGATGTAGCCTGGGAGAAGGCAGATGGGAAATGTCTGGGGTGTGGTTATAATCGGCTTCTTGATCTGGGCTGTAGTTAAATGGGTTTGTTGGTAAAAAGTGACTGAGTTTCCCGTAATTTTGCCTTCAATGCAAAACGTTTACATAAAAAGGCTATACTACCTGTCAGAAAATAACCAAAGTTTTATGAAAGTGTGGGAGAAAGCTTCTATTCTAGGTTTGAATGGGGTCAAAGGTTAATTCAACTAGTCTTTTTTTTTTTTTTGCTGCTGCATTGGGTCTTCCTTGCTGCGCGCCAGCTTTCTCTAGTTGTGGCCAGCGGGGACTACTTTTCATCGCGGTGCCTGTGGGCTTCTCACTGCCCTGGCTTCTCTTGTTGCGGGTTGCGGAGCCGGGCTCTAGGCGTGCGGGCTTCAGTAGTTGTGGCACGTGGGCTTAGTAGCTGTGGCTTGAGGGCTCTAGAGTGCAGGCTCAGTAGTTGTGGTGCCCAGGCTTAGTTGCTCCGCGGCATGTGGGATCTTCCCGGACCAGGGCTGGAGCCCGTGTCCCCTGCATTGGCAGGCAGATTCTTAACCACTGCGCCACCAAGGAAGTCCTCAAGTAGTCTTTAAAGTTGGGTAGGAGTTGGTGGGTAAATATCCCAGGGAACAGATATAGGGTGAGCCAAGGAGGAAGGGGGAGAGTGTGGGGTCAGTTGGGGAATGACAAACACTTGGCTGGCTTCAGTGTCAGGGAGTGGCAGGATAATCCAGTAAAGAGAGCCTGGGATTCGATTTTGGAGGCCTTAAACACCAGGTAATGGAGTTTAGTAGCTCTCACATGGAAACAAATCAGAAGCAAAAGCAAAGCCCCTTTTACCATGGTGACACTAGAACTCATTGTAGAGTTACATTATAGTTTATGAGTTTTAACTTGAGGGTATAAATATGTAAGTGTACTTGAATCTTCCAGCTACTATACATTTTAAGTTCTCTCTCCTATAACACTGTCTGATTCTTTCTCCCTCTAGAGAGACAACCATTATCCTGAAGTTAGTGTACCCTTCCCAGCTATGTTTTAAATTTTTACTATTATGTAAAATATTAAATATACTATATGCGATATACTATATATAAATTTTATATGTTTACATGTTCTTATATTTTATAATCTTTTAAAAAGATTAATCTTCTGTTTTATTGCACATTTGAAACCTACTTTTTTTCACCCAACATTACTTGGGTGATGATTTAATTTGCTTTAAATATCTATTTCCCTGTTGATGGGCTTTTCATTCATTTACAACTTTTTACTAATATAAACAACGGCACAGTGAACACCTTTGTACATGGCCCATAAGCACAATTGCAAGTATTTCTCTAGGTTACATACTGAAGAGTAGATCTCGGTCCTAGGATACGTACATATTCAACAATACTCAATACGGACACATTTTCCAAAGCAATTCTACCAATTTACCCTCCCATTAAGCAGTCTGTGAGTGTTCCCTTTGCTGCACATCACTAATGCTTGGTATTGTCTGCCTTCTTAATTTTAGCCATTAGGATGGAAATGAAATGGTATCTCGTTTTGGATATAATTTGCATTTCCCTGGTTACTTGTGCAGCTGCACATCTTTCTATGTGTTTTCTTGCTTTTGAATTTCCTCCATCATAAATTGCCTCTTCATAGCCTTTGCTCATTTTTCTGTCGGGCAGTTTGTGTTTTTCTTATTGCTTCATGGTAGTTCTTTGTATATTCTGCTGGGTATGATTCTCTGTTATTACGGACATTGCAAATATCTTCTCCTGATTTGGGTTTTCTTTTCATTTTGTCTTTTGTCATTAGTTTTTAATTTTTTTTTTTTGGCTGTGCCGCGCGGCTTTCGGGATCTCAGTTCCCTGACCAGGGATTGAACCCGGGCCACGGCAGTGAAAGCCCGGAATTCTAACCACTAGGCCACCAGGGAACTCCCAGGAAGTTTGTGATTTTTAACATAACTGGATGCACATATTGGCCTTCTCTGTTAGGATTTGCTCTTTTGCGTCATGTTCAAGTCATTTCCTACGACTTGTATGTACATTAAGTCTTGTTTTTCACATTTAGGTCCGTGATCTATCTGGAATGTATTGTTTGTGGATGGTGTGAAGTAGGGATCTAATTTTACTTTTACCATATGGATAGCCATATGATTGTTTATAAGGAGCCTGCAATGAGAAAGACTAAGTATACATTTCACAAGGACAAGATCACCCCCAGACACAAACCTTAGTATTATGAGAACTTACTGCATAAAAAAGGAACGATGATCACAATTAAAGTGAAAGAAATCATTTATTCAATTAATATATTTGGCCGTTTGAAGAAAAAAAATCTATTTAGCTACTGGAATCACATTATGCATCAAACTAAATTCCAGAGGGAGTTAAATATAAAAGCTGAGTTCATTAAGGACCAGAAAACTATATTAATAAATATCTGTGACTCTTTTGATGGGGAAGGAAATAGCAATAAAAAAAAAGATGTTAAAATACCAAGAAGTAAACAAAATAAATGTGTGAGATCTTTATGAAGAAATATTAGAAATGCCGCCAGGGAGCATAAAAGGAGACTTCATGGAAAAACATACCCTGCTTTTAGAAAGGAAATATAATGTATTATTATAAAAATTATTTTTCCTTAAATTAATCTATACATTTAATGCCACTCCCCTAAATACAAATATGAATTGTTCAAGTACTCAAGCTGACTTTAGAGTGTATATTGTAAAATACATATGAAGAATAACCGAAACAATTCTGACCAAAGGTGAGTAATAAGGGAGGACTCATGTCTATTTCATATTAGAACATATTACAACGATTTATAATTGTTGAGATGCTTCTTGGCAAATATCTGGAGGATTGGGGTCTCACTACGAGAAGTCCTGGGATTCTTCAGCCTGCCAGAGACTTAGAACGAAAACCCCAATTTTTATCTTTACCAAACTTCTGCCCAAGGTCGTGAATTCACGTTCTCCCTATGGCTATGCACTCACCCAGACAGGCTGCTCCTGCTTCACGTGCTCTGTGCTTATCAGAATTACAAAACCTGGACCTAGGTCTGAAGTGAGGTTCCTGGACCAACATCAGCAGCGTCAGCATCACTTGGGAGCTTGTCAGAAATTCAGACTCTCGGCCCCTCCCCAGACCTAAAATCAGAATCTGCATTTTAACCGGAGCCCCTGGGGACTTTTATGCACCTTAAAGTTTGAGAAGCTTATATATTAGACCAACCTTCTTGTCAGTGGAATAAAATTACCTATTACCCCTCCCTGACACACACACACACACACACACACACACACACACATATTTTAGTTGAACTAAGGCTTATTAAAAAAGCATTCTTTTGTACTCAATTTAAATAAAAACCACCAGCCACTTCTGCCCCTGACTTATTTTTTTACTTTTTACTCTTATTTTTAATCTCTCTTTTAGGACATGTCCCCACTGGTCTAAAATGCCATCCCGACCAGGAGCATCTGGTTTACCCTCTGGGTTGCACCATCCTCGTTCAGGCACTAAATACTCAGGAACAGAATTTCCTACACGGTCATGGCAACAATGTCTCCTGTGTGACCATCTCCAAGAGCGGAGTTTACATTGCTTCCGGACAAGTCACATTCATGGGCTTCAAGGTGAATAAACTACAAAATCATTCATTCTGAATAGATTTAGCGGTGCCTCCCAAGAAAAACTGCCCCACTTCAGAATAGCTCTGTGCTACCCTGTTTATACCCTTCCTCCTCTTCCTTTGACCTCTCTTGGAACTCATTTTCATTCTGTCAGGCTGAGAGTGGACGTGTTGCAACTTGTAACTGGTAATGCTCAGAAACAAATGTCCCTGCTTACAACTGTTTCCATCTTGTTGCTGTCATGTTTGTAAGACCTGCTCTAATTTCTAGAAAAGTGACGAATGATTATTTCTCACCAAGAGGGGTAGCTCTCTCCTCCAGTTCTTTCAAAGCCTGTCTATGATCTGACAGTGTATTCTTGCTCCCAGGCGGATATCATTTTGTGGCATTATAAGAAAAGGGAGCTGATTGCTCGGCTATCACTTCACAAGGGCAAAATTGAAGCTCTGGCCTTTTCACCAAATGATTTGTACTTGGTATCACTAGGAGGCCCAGATGATGGAAGGTAATGAACTAAGCATATTTACCTATTTTCCGCCATGCATATTTCTAGATGTGTTAAGTACCCTCTCCTTTCTAACATTCTCTGTTTGCCCATCTGTAGAGCGTGTGTGGTGTGAAAAGGCTATGACGAAAATACCATAGGATGCTGATTCTCAAGCCTGGCAGTGCATTGAAATCAACTGAGAGCTTTAGAAAATTACTGATGGTTGGCTCCACCTTCAGAGACTTTGATCACTTGGCCTTGGCTTTGAGAGTTAGAAAGACTTCCCAGGTGATTCTAATGTGCAACTAAATTGAGAACCATTGCTGTAAAAGATGACATCATCTTGTCACCATCATGCTCATCATAGACAACAGCTAATTTTTTTTTTTTTTTTTTTGAGCACTTACTATGGGACAGGTGTGTGCTGCGTATCTTAACTGCATTATCTCATTTAAGCCTCATGACAACTCCATGAGGTGGGAGCTATTGGGACCATATGACTGATGAGGAACTAAACTCACCAGCTGCTAAGTAGCAGAGCTGGGAGACAAACCCTGGCAGTGTGACTCCAGAGGTGGCATTTTTAATTTTTTAACTTGCCTCACCAAGACATGATCTTGGCCCTCAAGGATCTCACAGTCAAGTTAAGTAGGGAGAGAATACATACAAATGAAATTGGGGGGGGGGGGGGAAGTATTTCAAAGCATTATATTAGGAATAAAAATCAATGTAGTACATATTCCTGTGTTAATGCTAAAGGAACATCATCTATAGAAGAAAAATAACACCTGAGGTTTGTGTAGGATTTAATACTTTGGTGCACTTTCACAGATATTTTCTTGTTTGAGATCCACAGGTTAATTACAATGGAAATTTACATTTGTGTGTAGTTGTGTATTGACAGTTCTCTTAATATATAGCAAATCAACAAAATCGTCACGAGATTTCCTCCTTTCACGGTCATTCCCTTGCCAGGTAAATAATCAGACTTCCCTGGCTTATCCCCATTGGACTGTTTTGTTTTGTTTTTTTGGTAAGAAATGCATCCAGAAATCAGCTATTAACATTCCTAGCTCAACTTAAAGCAGTTGTTCTCAATCTTGCGTGCACATTGAAATCACCTGAGGAAATAAGACCCCTGATGCCTGGGTCCCAGCCCCAGAGGTTTTTCAAGATTGGCAATTATCACCCCCACCCCCAGTCCCTGCCAAAGAGTTGCCAAGGCTAGGCCTTGGGGGGAGAAAAAAATGGCTCCTTAACCTAGATTAATCTGCAAAACTGTCATCTCTATCATTTTAAGCTTGATTTTAGGCTATCGAAGGTTTGCTTACGGAGAACTGGAGATGTTGAGAAAAACATTCTCAAGAAAGTTTCTTCTTGAAAGAAAAACAAATTTTGCGGTTCTCGGAAAATGCAACATGCCCACCCCTGAATAGTCACGGTGGTGAGGAGCATGGGGTCCTGTTGACTGCTTTTGGATAGTCATGGGTCAACCCTGACCGTGTGGGAGGGTCCATTCTACCCAAACCACCTGGCGTCTCCACAGAGCGGGAGAAACAGAAGGGATGCTGGGAACTAGAGTGGACGTTCTAGAATTTGCATATGCATACATTTTGAATATTTTGTAACCTATCTGTGAAGTTTTTGCATTAATGTTATTGTACTATCAGTGTTGTACTACAACCTGCTTTTGACTAACTTTATACCAAGGATATCTTCTATGTGTATATATGTAGACATACATATCACTCTTTGCAACAACTGTACGCTATTCAATTGTATGGATATGCTGGAGTTTATTTGGCCAGCTATCTATGTTGGTGCCTTTTATTTATTTTTAAATCTTAAACTTGTTTTTGAAAAATTAAAGCTATACCTGTTCATGGTTTATAAAGCAAGTGTGTTGTCCTACTATGCAGAAGGATTCAAAATTTGTATCCCCTCCACCATGAAGAGTTCTACTCTCCAGAGGCACTTGGATTCTTTTTTTTTTTTTACAGCCCTATTGAGATACATTTCACATACCATGAAATCCACCCATTTAAGATGTACAGTCGGGTGGTTTTTAGTACAGTGGTTAGTTGAGTGGGTTTTTTGTGTTTTTTTTTTGCCAGAATACTTCCCCAAGGACGTTTTTTACGTGTTATATTGTGCAACCTTTGCCACAATCAATTTTAGACCATTTTCAACACCTCAGAAAGAAACCCAGTGCCCATCAGCCGTTACTCCCAATTCCTCCTCCGCCACTGCCCCCGCCCCAGCTTCAGGCAACCACTAACCTACTTTCTGTTTGTATAGATCTGCCTGCTCTGTATGTTTCACATAAATGAAGTAATACAATATGCGGCCTTTTGTGACTGTTTTCACATTGTATGGATATACCACATTTTCCTTATCCATTCATTAATGTATAGACTTTTGGGTCATTTCCACTTTTAGGCTACTGTTAATAATGCTGTTAGGAACACTTGCGTACAAGATTTTGTGTGGATGTACATTTTTATTTCTCTTGGGTATGAGGTTTTAACAGTCTTTTTTGATATTGGTTCATCTAGTTTTTTACAACTTTTAAGTGACATGCCTCTCAATTTTTCCACCTTAGGTGGTATCTATCAACTTCCTACTAAGAAAAAGAATTCATAGCTCTTATACTATCTCCTCCTTCCCCCTTCCTGGCGATCTTGGTTATACCTTGATTTAGACCACCTGTGATAATTCATTCCACATGTAGAAAATTTGGGGAACATAGGTAGGCATGTTTTTACATTAACCAGGTTTGTACCATCTGCATTCTTTTTCTTTAATACTCAGATCCCAGTGTTTAACGTAACACCCCCCCCCAACATTTTTGATATCATTAAGCAAACACTATTCAGTTTAGGACTAAATTGTATGACTGTACTCAGAAAGATGGAAAGGTAACCTACAACCGCACTTCTCAAAGTGTGGTCCCCAGACCACCAGCATCAGTGTCACCTGAGACTTTTTAGCAAAGCAGACTCTTAAGCCCCACCCCACACCTACTGAATCAGAAAGTCTGGGGGTAGGTCTTAGCACTCTGTTTTAATAAGCCCTCCAAGTGAATCAGCTACATGTTCAAGTTTGAAAACACGCATATGTCACCCCCTTTATTGCTTCTAATTAATGAATTTTTTTTTTTTTTTTTTTTGCTGGAGTACTTCCCCAAGGAAATTTTCTTACAAGAGATAAATGAGTGGTAAACTTTTATGCCCTGCCTGTCTGAAAATCTTTTTAGATTTAACATCAAACTTGATTGATAGGCCGATGGTTTTCCAGCCTCATAATCATTTTCCTTCAAAACTTTTAAAATGTCACCCATTTATCTTCTAACCCAGTGCGATTGAGGAGACGTCTGGGGGGCAGGGGGTCAGTGTAATTCTTTTGTTCCTCTGTAAGTAACCTTTTTATTTTTTTTCCTTCTAGAACCGCTAAAAGAACCGTTTCTTATTTTGAAAGCCTGTTTTCCCCTGACTCTCTTTGTCCTTTCGTCTGGGCAGTGTGGTGGTGTGGAGCATAGCCAAGAGAGATGCCATCTGTGGCAGCCCTGCTGCCGGCCTCAACGTCGGGAATGCCACCACGGTCATCTTCTCCAAATGCTGCGATGAGATGTTTGTCACTGCTGGAAAGTACGCATCTGCTGTCAAGGTGTCCAGAATTTGTAAATCACTCGATTTGCTTGCACAGAAAACGTGGTCATTCCAATTAGGGTGAACGTGGTTTTCATCCTGGAGAAAGAACTTCCATCTTAATTTTCATGATTTGGGAATCATTAAAAATCCTTTTAGCTGAAAGTCTTTTTAAATATGGTTGTTTGACCATTCTGTGTTTCCTACTGAAAAGGTTCTGCTGATCTGCTAAACCCATTTCAGGCTCTGGTCTGTTTGTTACAGATAACACATTGCCCCCAATCAGTGCTCACAGGGTCATTTGCCCAGTTGCACAGATTCACTTACTGGTTGATGTTTTTTACCACCTGCGCTTAATTTAGATCTCGTGAAATGGGAGTTTGCGAATGAACTGCACCAGCAAGTTTCAAACATTTGACTATCAGCCATATGCGATCATTTCTGGTAGGGTCAGCATCGAGCAGCTAAGCGGGTGGGGTACCAAGCTGAAGGTCTGAACAGAGGCCTGCATCTGTCTAACAGAAGAAATTAATTTACAGGTTCACCTCTCAGAGCCCTGTTTGGAGTTTGACATGAAGGTTAAACCTATATAAAAGCATCCTCTTTCATGTCACATACCAATTCGCAGGTCAGAAATCTGAAGGTAGGGTTGAAGCATATGTTGGTTGGAACGATCCTTTTCAGCCCACCTGTGGTCTCCCATCTGTGAAAGGCACATGTCATTCGTTACTTTTCCAGCCAGAGTAAAGAATTTGTGCTCCTCTCCCTCTGTGCTATTTCCTGTCCCCACCTTGTGACATCCGGCATGCATCTGTTCCGTGGCTAATTACGAGGAAGGATTTATTCAGAGGCCATGAAACTAACTAACTGGCTGGCATGAAAGCCAGCCCCTAAGGAGAGAATCTTATCAGGACAGTTCTCTGATCCTAAAGCAGCTGACCACGTCCTACCCTGACTTCGGGGGGTCACTAGTGGCCGTGAAGCTCTTCAACTCCCTTCAGGTTTGCAGAGTCGTTTGCCTAAAACTTTTATGGGGGTCTATCTGCTCTTCCACAGGTGACTGAGCAGCAGACATCAGCCAGTTCTGATGTCTGCTGATAATGTTCCTCCAGGAGTCAAAACCTGAATTTAAACCAAAAAAAAAAAATTTTTTTTAGGACAATCTTTATTATAGGTCTGCTTTAATTTCTCATGACACTGGCAACTGAGAAAAAGTTAGCACTCTTAAATAATATTTCTGGTATGTACCCATATACACTGGATTCTCCGTGATGGTCCCAATTTCAGGTATTCCATTATACTGACCCCCATGAGATGTCCTGCAAATTCCAGTATTTCAGCATCCAAATGACATCTACCAGAGAGGCCATGGAAAAGCTGATTTTTTTTCTTAGTTTGGAAAGTACATTCAAAATATCAATACTATTGAGCACTTACTAATATGTGTGTAACTCTGGGTGCTAAAAAAAAAAAAGGAAAACTAAACTTGATGAACTATACTTTAGCATTAATCTTTTCTGCCTTTAGATATCAGCTGAAGTCTTTGTGATGTTAACCATGATATTTTTATACAGGTATTCAGAGTAACTTAACCTACAATGATTAAGTAGCAACTATGTGCCGAGTCTCACCTGAGGTGCTGATGTTGTTTGACATTTAGTTGCTGTCTCATTTCTCCTTCCTTGTAGACAGGACTCTCCGTAAGGTAGTCCTTCCCTTTAAAATTTTTCCTCACAACTCCATACCTTGAAAGAAACACAACTTGATGAATTTTGGTTTGCTTTACTTACTTGTTTATTCGTATGTCTCTGTTTTCACCAGTGGATGGAGTATTCGCTTCAAAGTGAGAGAGAGAGCTGGGTGTGAATCCTTGCTCTGCTGTGTGTAGGCTCTGCGTTTCCTCATTTGGAGAGTGGGGGGATCATAAAACCTACTTCACAGGGTGGTTGTGAGCATTGAATGGAATACAATCATCCCTCGGTATCCCTGGGTTATGCATCCGCAGATTCAACCAACTGTGGATCACGTACTGTGTTTAGATCTGCAGTTGGTAGAATCTGCGAGTGCGGAATAGCGGATGCAGAACGAGTGGATACCGAGGAGGACCACCTATGGGCTATGAGCATGCGTGGATTTTGGTTTCCGCTGGCGGGTCCTGGAACCAATCCCCCGTGGATACCAAGGGACGACTGTATCTTGGGTAGATCACCAGGCTGTAACAAATCCCCCGAAATACCTCGTTCTCTTCCTTTCAGCTTCTCCTTCAAGGCACTGCAGAAAACAGGGAAGAGATGAAGTGTCTATTAAATGGGTATCCATTTGATTGTGGGTTTCTTTCCTCCAGTGGGACAATTCGAGTATGGGAACTGGATCTCCCAAATAGAAAGATCTGGCCAACCGAGTGCCAAACAGGACAAATGAAAAGAATAGTCATGAGTATCTCAGTGAGTATTACTCTAAGTGTTATTTTAGGTCGCTGTTAGTACAAGTTCCTGTTAACAGTACTGGTCTGTGCGTGTACGCATGTGTGTGTACGTGTGTGTAGGTACACGTACCTAGGGCTAGGGGTGGGGAGGTGAGGTCTGGACATGGGGGACATTGACTGAGGAGGCACAGGTGAGGGAGCTCCCGTGAGAAGCTGGAGAGGCTGCCTAGACGCGGCTCTGGGGAAATCTGTTTCAATGGGACCTGAACTGCCATCAGACCCCAGGAACCTGCCTCACCTGGAGGGAAGCAATGTAGCCAGGAGGTACTCAGAGCCCCCAGCACCTCCCTTCGCCACTTATGTTATTTCTGCACCGGAAATAAAGTTTCTGACAATGAAACTCCTTGTTGAAATGCAGTTTCCTCCATAAGGAGGAATTATTCATATGTTTTTAAGGTGGATTCAAATATTCATGCATATAACCCCATTCTCCACTGACTTGTTCCTCTTGTTTAATGCGTACTCATTTTATGAATGTAGACTTTGAAATAGGAGATAAAGCAAATGCACATTCTCTCTGGAGGAGCACACCTTCTCCCTAGGAGCCCTTCGGAGGTGTCTCGGGACGTGCAGGCTAACAACAGACACAGGTCAACTTCCGGTGAAATGCACAGGCTGCTTGAAGTCTAATGTTTCCTCCAGTTCTGAGTTTGGCCCTATTGTGCTCCCCTCGAAGCTGTTCTTACCCATCTTTGAGTCTGAGGAAACAGGAGTCGCCATAAGGACCTTTGTAGGTCTTTTTTTTCTTTTAAACTTTTTATTTTATATTGGAGTATAGTTGATTAACAATGTTGTGATAGTTTCAGGTGTACAGCAAAGTGATTCAGTTATACATTTTCCCATTTAGGTTGTTACATAATATTGAGCAGAGTTCCCTGTGCCCTGTGTAGGTCACAGTGGGGTTCAGAGAAAGCTCATCCCCTCCCTTATCAGGGGCTCGTGCACATCACTGGGGAAAACCAGGTCTTCAGATTTCGTTTTCCCTCTGATCCCCAGATGGCCGATGATGATAGCTTTTTCTACCTCGGCACCACCACTGGAGACATTCTAAAGATGAGCCCTAGGACCAAGCTGCTGGCAGACACTGGCCCTGCCAAGGACAGATTCAGTCTGGTGAGTAGAGACCAAAGTCTGCTCTGCCCTGACATTTTCTAGTGATTTCTTCCTGCCACTGTGAGCACAGACTTCCATTAAGTGTCTGTGGAGAAAAAATGACAAGTCTGTGATGGACCCAAGGCCACACCTAAATTTGCAAGGTTAAGTTGATTAGTTCGCTCAAGCCCTCCTCCCAGGTTTATATTCAGGGCAGAGGTATTCCTACGTGTCCTCGATTAAGGATCAGAATCACACCTTTTTTTTCCTCATCTTCAAAGCTCAGGGCCTGTGGCTTTGTGATTTGTAACCACGTTGGTTCCAGCATTTGGGCAGCCTAGTTGCCATGTGTAAGAGACATGTGCTCTTTCATTTACAAGACTATATATCATTTTTTTTTCTAATCGAATAACCAGATCTTAGATTTTAGCCTCAGCTGACATTTTAAGTCATGAGCAAGACGTAGAAATTGTTCATTGTTTATATTTGCAGAATTCCTAACAATTCAGGTTAAAAGTCCAGTGAGAGATTTTGATATTTAAACCATAATAAGAAGCCTACAATCAAAGGGTAATTGGACAGAATAAGTGCTGTTATCTCCAGTGCCCCAGAAAGTTACAAGGGCTGTTTCTACTAAACTTTGAATTTGAAAGCTGCCAGGTTCTGCACCTGCCTATCTCACGTCTGGTAATAGAACAGATGGTTCTAACTAAGCTTAGATACATTTCCACTTAGCCAGTAGTCCCAAGAAGCTTTGAAATATTGCACCATGTTCCTGGGAAGACGTTAGAGTTTTCTTAATCACATAACTGTTTACTATTCTAGTTTTTAAGGAGATGCATAAGAATGAGCGAAAGCTCTAGTATAGGTAGAGAAGAGTCTAGAAATAACCCCACAGGAGATCAAGGTATAGTCCAAGCCAGTGTTTTTCAAATTATTTTTAGGAGAGGGATTCCAATATATTCAACAGTTGAAAGCAAAGCAGATCAGGTTAAAGGAGGGAAAGGCTGAGAGCCCTGCCCGTTCTGACTCCTGAGATACCTCCAAAGGGCTCCATAAAACACTATGTGAAAATTTTGATCTGGATATTTTTGCCTCCCCACCACTTGGGATGTAAGTGCCTCTCCAGAAAAGATGCTGACTTTCTTAGTGTTCCTCAAACCTGTGGCACTTAAGTCTCCTATGGATGCTTTAATACCTAATTCAGGTCCAATGGTAAATTCCAGAAGGCAATGTTTCCAAGATGCCTTTTACACAAGTGGAAAGAAAATAATTCTTTTAGGACAAAGGGATAGGAGGTATCACTGAAGACATTTGGTTTGAATATCAAGTAATCTCGGGCAGTTACCCATTTTGAAACTCTACTGAAATGTTTGCTCTATGTGTTGTAAGTCAATTATACTTCAATAAAAAAAAACTAAACACAAACAAACAAAAAAATGTTTGCTCTATGTTTAGAAAGATAAAGAATTGGAATGGTTTCAAATGGACATACAGCACTCTTAGGCATACAGCACTAAAATGAAGAAGATGATGATGATCATAATAATAATTTAAACAACAGTACATACTCAGTAAATGTTGAGGGGTCAGACATGGAGCATAGCACCTTTCTTGTACTCTCATTGGATCCTCACTGCAATCTGATGAGATATAGGTACCACTGCATCCCTGCTTTACAGATGAGGAAAACTAAAGCACATGCCATTTAAGATCTCATGGCTAACAAGTAGTAGAACTGCTATTGGAACCCAGACAGACTGGCTCCAGAACCTGTGCACTTGAACAATATCATCTATAGTTTCAAAAAAGTTTATTTAGAAATTACACGTATGTAACTTCGAAGCTCTGTGAAACTCTTTATCCCTTGCTTCCCTAAGTCCCTGAACAAATGCTAAAAATATTTAGCATTCAGGGTTGTCTCCTCATGGGCCAGGCATTCATCCCGTGGTCCTGCTCCAGCACTTTTGGAGCTGGGGGTGGGATGCAGGAGACGGCAGCATGCAATTCTGGTTCATGCCTTCATATTCCTGAGCCTTGGTTTCTCTTCTCAAGCATCATGGAATGCCTTTTGAGCCAGAACAGGCAAAATTCAATTTAAAGTAACTTGAAGGGACATAATATTTGTTTTATAATATCCAAACTTCATTAAGACACAAACCTATCAAGTCACTAGCTATATTATTATTGAGTGTTTTAAAATAAAATATTGGGGGACTTCCCTCACGGTCCAGTGGTTAGGACTCCACGCTTCCACTGCAGGGGGCATGGGTTCGATCCCTGGTGGGGGAGCTAAGATCCTGCATGCTGCGTGGCTTGGCCAAAAAAAAAAAAAAATTAAAAAAAAAGAAGATATTGGTCGTGCACATTTTCAGATTAGAACTTCATAGAGGGTGATATAAAATGACCATCATACATCCCCAGACTTTGAAGATGTCTTTGACTTTAAATATGTTTCCTATTACTGGTAAGATTACAGACTGAATGCTTTAGTTCAGAAAATATAGTCACCAAACAATAAGGAGTCTCCTGTGCTTTCTTTGGATTTCAAATACAGTCTCTTTGCATTCTAAGGATTAAGTTCTGGTGAAAACAGTGGCAACTGAGGAACTGATGTTGCTGTGGCCGTGCTTATGTCTCTGCACTAACTGCATTTGGGTGGATATAAAGTGTTAATTTTTAATATATTCAAAATGCACAGGTGGTTTTAAAGGCAAGAAGCTTGGTGCAGCATGTTTGCTCCTTGCAGGACCAGGAGGGCTACTTCCTGGCACACGAGCTTGTTGTTGGCACCGAGGCATCTTAGCCAGCCTGGGGGTACATCACAGGCAACACCTTCCTTAGCTTCATCCAGGGCAGCATCAGCATGGCCCTGGCCATGCCCATTGTGTCAGGTCACGCATAGATTCTTAATGATGAAACCGTTTGGCCTTTTTCTTTTTTTTTTTTTTAATTTGTTTATTTTTATTTTAGGCTGTGTTGGGTCTTCTTTGCGGTGCGCGGGCTTCTCATTGCGGTGGCTTCTCTTGTTGTGGAGCACGGGCTCTAGGCACGTGGGCTTCAGTAGCTGTGGTACTCGGGCTCAGTAGTTGTGGCTCATGGGCTCTAGAGCGCAGGCTCAGTAGTTGCAGCGCCCGGGCTTAGTTGCTCCACGGCATGTGGGATCCTCCCGGACCAGGGATTGAACCTGTGTCCCCTGCATTGGCAGGCGGATGCTTAACCACTGCGCCACCAGGGAAGCCCCGTTTGGCCTTTTTCTTAATGCTCTTTCTCCCCCTAGGGAGTGTCAGCTATCAGGTGCCTGAAGATGGGGGGTTTATTGGTGGGCTCTGGAGCCGGATTGCTGGTCTTCTGTAAAAGCCCCAGCTACAAACCCATCAAGTAAGTTCCAGACTCCACAGGGTTTGGATGGGGAGAGACCCTCTAGAGGGAGGTTTGCTTAAAGCCGGCAACTAAGTGATATTGGCAAAGTGATATTTGGTTAAAGAATCTCATCTTAGAGGGAGGAGAGTCGGGGATATATGTATATGTATAGCTGATTCACTTTGTTATAAAGCAGAAACTAACACACCATTGTAAAGCAATTATACTCCAATAAAGACGTTAAAAAAAAAAGAAAGAAAGAAAGAAAAAATGAGATGTGTCTTTGCCCTCCCAGAACTTATAGTCTGGTTTGGGGATAAGGTAGACACACATGAAATAGTCACTATAATACAAGATGATACATAAACAGTCTCATGGTCCAGATAAAGTAAAATATATAATGAATGTTGCAGAGAAGATCAGAGAAGGGAGTGATCTTGTTGGGATGGAAAGACACTTCCCAGAGGAGCAGAGGCAGCCCTTGAACTTAGCTTCAACAGAAGCCAGATACCCCTAGACATGCTCCACATGGCCTCTGAGCTTTATGTATATGGATATACATTGGAGAAACGAGCATCACCTGTTTTCATGCAGATGAATCTGTATTGAGCGCTTACTATGTACCAGGCACTATTTTAGGTGCTGGGGAAATCAATGGATAAAGCAAAGAAAAAAGAAGGAAAAAAACCATCCCTACCCTCATGGAGTTTACATTCCAGCAGGAGGGAGATGACAATAAATAATAAACAAAATAAACAAGTAAAGTACATGGCATTAGAGAGTGATGAGTACAATGGGGATAAATGAGTAGCTTGTGGAGGAGGGGGGTTAGGTTTTGAAGCAGACGGGACAGGTTGCAACTTTAAATTCAGTGTTCAGTGTAGATCTTATGGAGAATATATTGGGACCAGTTTTGTGTTTGTATGAAGGGGAATAAAAAAAGGGGGAGGCAACTTCAGAGCAGTGTTGGGTAGACTCTGGACCCATGAAGTGAGTATAGGAAATTAACCCTTTCATTTTTTTAACCCCTTGTTTTTAATACACAAATGGTCCCATTGTAATGAAGATAATTAGACTCAAAGTAATTATTACAAGGTCGGCGCTATAAATGTCTCCAGAATAACCCTGTGTGCCAGCAAGGCTCAAATTGGATACTGTGATTTCCTTCTCCTTGGGTTTGTAGATTGAGGAAGCAGCTCCCAGGAGAGGTCATGGAGGTTAGAAAGGGAACTGGGATGCTTGTACAGACGGCTGGGGGTCAGAGTTCCTGGCCTTGCCCCTGTAGCCCTGGGAACCCTAGCACCTTGTATTCTTTGCAGCCCAGATGCCAAGGGCCAGTGTTTCTCAGCTGCCCTCTATGGGCTCATGTAGGGTTACCTCCGTCATCTCCAGCTGCAACCCTGTAAAGGAGGAATTATTCTGTGGTTGAGTAAACTGAGGCCCCGAGGTTTCTAACTTATCCAAGAGTCACAGAGCTCTAGTTAGTGAAGGAGCTGGGATATGACTTGGGGTCTGTCCTTTCCCGCTTAACTGTTCTGTGTCCCACCAACAAATGACTCTTTGTAAAATACTGCATTTCCCATGCTCGTTCCCTGCACAAGAACCCTCACTGGATTTTCATTGTCACAACTAAGTTAGTTGCAGAGCAAGGTTGGGTTTCGAGGGCCTCGTTCATTTATATATTCTTTTTTTAAGAAAGCTCATACTCAGTAAACATTTGGGGAGCAGGGGTATCTGAAATATCTGAAAGGTGGAAGAAGAAAAAATAAGACCTGAAAGTTCTGGCAAACATAGCCACTATTGACATTTTGTTATTTCTTCTTGCCCGTGTTATTCATATACATTTTAAAAGAATTGTACTTTTTTAATATATAAACTTTTGTATTCTGTTTTTTTACTTAATGCAAACATCATAAATAGTTTCAATATTCCTACATAATCTTTTATGGTGGTAAAATATGTATACTCCATAACCTTTTAAACATGGTTTTACTGGCCAGGCAAATACTTTTTGAAGTCACTGCTCCATAGATCATTTAACCATTCCAATACAGTTGGATACTTAGGTTGTTTCCAACTTTTTACTCTTTTAAATAAGGTTATAATAACATTCTTTGACATAAAGGGTTTTTCCCCTGATTTTAGGATTACTTCCCAGAAATGGAATTAATAAAGTGTTTAATTAATTGGCAGGGTCATTTGTGCCCATTTGCTTGCCTGGAATGTTCCCTCTATCTAAATCCTACCTGTGTTACATGACCCATTTCAGACCACATTTCATAGATAAGGTCCCCTGACTATAGTAAGCCATGTTGGCCTCTCCCTTTGCTGACCATGGGCACTTAATATTGTAACCCCTGCCTTTCCAACTATGCCACCCCCTCAAAGGCATGTCCCAGGTCACACGCCTGATATGTGTCCTCTGAAATGTTTCGGACAGTTAATAAATACTCATCGATTGAGGAAATCTGCTTCTCCTTTTGCTTCTCCTTAAAGGAAAATCCAGTTACAAGGTGGCATCACTTCTATCACACTTCGAGGGGAAGGACACCAGTTCTTTGTAGGAACAGAAGAGTCACACATTTACCGTGTCAACTTCACAGATTTCAAAGAGACTCTCATTACAACTTGTCACTTTGAAGCTGTTGAGGACATTGTCTTTCCATTGTAAGTAGAAGACGGTAAAAATGATAAGAACGTGGAGATTTGGTGCTGTGTGCAAGGAAATGTAATTTTATTAATATACTTTCAATACCAACATAATCAATCATGATAAGTCATAATAAATTATTTTTTCTCCTGAAATTTTTCTATTGTAGCGAATTATTTTAATAGGCTTTCTATTGCCTTTACCAAGCAGCTACATTCGTTTCATAATTCAAATTTGGGCCTCTTTAGAATGTTGGCTTTTCTAATAAATCCATCATGGAAATGGTGAACAGACTGGCAAAACTTTTCTATGTTTTCCCACTGCCGTCTGGAGAAAATCTTAGTAGTGCCTTTTTTCAAACATCTTTCAAGTCATTTGTTTGCACCTCTTGGGTCTTCCAGATTTGGCATGCTTGATGGCAGTGGTCATAAGATTGAGTTCTTCTGGATCTCGTTGCTGTATATCTTGGTAAATCCCTCACAAACCCAGTGAAACAAATAACCATCAGCAGTTTTAATATCAAAAAGCGCTACAGTCATAGTTTGCCATTATTTGAATTTGAAACCTATTTTGTCTTTGGTGAGATTTGTTCCATGAGGTTGGTCACAGTTTTTGCTCTCAACTTCCTCAGTGTTTCACTTGAATTTACAAAACTCAAAGTCATTGTTCTATAGGTAGCAAGACTCTCTTTGAAAACTTGATCCTTAAGATCACAAAATGTAGTTTTGGTTCCATGAGTCTTTGAGATTAGGTTCTTCCAAATATTTCTAATAGTGAAAATAGCTGGTGCCTCCCATTAGGTGAATCTTTATTTGAAAATTGGTCATTTCCTTTCTGTATCATTTTTCCTCTCTTTTTCTAAGGAGCTTGGTAGAATCAATCTGTAAAATTATTTGGTCTTGGTGCCTTTTGTAAGGGTAAGTTTTTAAATACCTTTTCAATTTCTTATGTAGTCTTTATTTAGGTTTTGTACTTCTTTCTTTTCTTTTTTTTTTAACAGCTCCATTGAAATATAATGTACATATCATAAAGTTCACCCATTAGAGTGTACAATTCAATGGTTTTCCTAGGGGCATATTTACAGAGTTGTGCAACCATCACCATAATCTAATTTTAGAACATTTTATATCCCCAAAAGAAACATACTAGCAGTCACTTTTAGCCTATAAGGTTCAGCTTTCAGCCACCCAAACTGAGCACAGTTGGTGAATGTACTGTGCTCAGCTAAAGGTAAAAAGGTAAAAAACTCTCTTAAAAAGGTAAAAAACTCTCAAATTGATCCCATGAGCTCTGTCCTCAAAAATAGAATCTTAAAATTAAAAAAAGAAAGAAAAAAAAAACAATACAATTTTTAAAAAGAAAAATAGTATCCTCTCTGGTCTCTGCCTGCTTTTTCTTCCTTTTGAGGTTTCCCCCCTGCATGTAGAATTCAGCTGGCATACAGTAATTTGGGCAGTTTTTTTTTGTTAATTAATTTTTTGTTGCACCACACGGTGTGTAAGATCTTAGTTCCCCAACCATGAATCGCACCCACACCCTCTGTGGTGGAAGCGCAGAGTCTCAACCACTGGACCGCCAGGGAAGCCCCTGCATTTCTTTTTTCTTTTTTAATAAATACATTTATTTATTTATTTATTTATGGATTCATGGCTGCGTTGGGTCTTCGTTGCTGCATGCGGGCTTTCTCTAGTTGCGGAGAGCTACTCTTCGTCGCGGTGCATGGGCTTCTCTTGCAGTGGTTTCTGTTGTTGCGGAGCACGGGCTCTAGGTTCGCGGGTTTCAGTAGTTGTGGCTCGTGGGCTCTAGAGCGCAGGCTCAGTAGTTGTGGCACACAGGCTTAGTCGCTCCGTAGCATGTGGGATCTTCTCGGACCAGGACTCGAACCCCTGTCCCCTGCATTGGCAGGCGGATTCTTAACCACTGCGCCACCAGGAAAACCCTGTCTTCAGGATTTTTGGTTCTTATTGTTGTTCATTTTATCTGGCTTTTATAAATGTTATCTGTGGGAAGTTTGTGTGACCACTTCACTGCTCCAACATTACAAGCGTATGTCTCTGGATATATGCCCGGGAGTAGGATTTTATTTTTTTATTTATTTTTGACTGCGCTGCGCAGCTTGTGGGATCTTAGTTCCCCGACCAGGGATTGAACCCGGGCCACGGCAGTGAAAGCGCTGAGTCCTAACCGCTGGGCCGCCAGGGAAGTCCCCAGGAGTGGGATTTTAGCTGGGTGGGAAGGAGCACACATACTTAGTGCACCATCTTGATCCAATCAATTTAGAACTTAACCTCTCAGATCCTAAACTCAGGACGTTTTTGGACTAGGCTTAATTCCTGAGGAAGTGGACTGTCCATCTCGGGGAGGGAGAATTTGGAAAGTTCTCTAGGTGGATTCATTCCATGATATTTGATTTTCATAGGAGTCCATATGCTTCTTTAAGAGCTCATGTTGGGACTTCCCTGGTGGTGCAGTGGTTAAGAATCCACCTGCCAATGCAGGGGACACGGGTTCGAGCCCTGGTCCGGAAAGATCCCACATGCCGCGGAGCAGCTAAGCCTGTGTGCCACAACTACCGAGCCTGAGCTCTAGAGCCTGCCAGCCACAACTACTGAGCCCGCACGCCTAGAGCCCGTGCTCCGCAACAAGAGAAGCCACCGCAATGAGAAGCCCGCGCACCGCAACGAAGAGTAGCCCCCGCTCGCCGCAACTAGAGAAAGCCCACGAGCAGCAACGAAGACCCAACACAGCCAAAAATAAAATTAAATTTAAAAAAATTAAAAAAAAAAAAAGAGCTCATGTTCCCCCAAGGAGGAGCTCATTCACTGAAGGCAGTGTCTGACATAAAACATTTCTTATTTCAATAAATATTAACACTCTAACGTTGGCTTGATTTGATCTCTTTAAATCAGAATTGCCTGGCAAGGAGCTCCTGCTTTCCTGTTCCAGCACTTGCTGTTTCTTTTTTTAAAAATATATTTATTTATTTATTTTATTTGGCTGCACCGGGTCTTAGTTGTGGCATGCATGCAGGATCAAGTTTCCTGACCAAGGATCGAACCCAGCCGGGCCCCCTGCATTGGGAGCGTGGAGTCTTAACCTCTGGACCACCAGGAAAGTCCCAGAACTTGCTGTTTCTAGGTAGTAGTCCAGCATCATAATTTTACCTCTGAGCCCCAAAGCTAAATATGTGGAAAAGATCCACTTATTTTTCCATTCATTCCAAAGTGAGTAGATCTTAACCTAAGAGAGAGGGGCTCTCTTTTTATGGATGTGCTTATGCTGATACGTAGGAATTTCTTGAGAGGTATTTAAATCTAAAAGCCCAGTCTCCACAAGGACTGTAGCTAGAAATGCATACTTTATTTTTCTGGACACGCCCTGTGGCATTTGGGAATTTAGTTCCCCCAACCAGGGATGGAACCGTGCCCCTTGCAGTGGAAGCGGGGAGTCATAACCACTGGACCACCAGCGAAGTCCCTAGAAATGCATACTTATAAAGCAGATGGTCTTTATTGTACCCTGATATGACTCCTTTTTCTCAAATTGGAATAATCTGTAATTTTTTGGACATTTTTCATTATATTTACGAGTTGTCCATTGAGGGAAAAAAAACCCCAATAGACCAATTACTTTGGGTTTCTCTTCCTTGTTCACAATCTCATATTTTCTCATAACTAAGCAAAGAAGTATTTTGGGTTGTCTGCAAACATGAATTCTAGAGCCCTTGTCATTTTCTTCTTTGAAATTTTAACAAGATTGTCTCCTTTACAGGAAAAGGTTTGTTTAGTCTCTTTTAATATAAATATTCCACAGATGTATTTCTTCTCATGTGTTACTTGCTATCAACAGGACACTGAAAGACTTTTAAATTGGCATTTTCCTTTTGAGCAACTTTGTCCCAACCCTTCGTAAGAGAAAAGACTACGAAAGATTTTTCTTTTTTTTTGGCCGCACCACGTGGTTTGCAGAATCTTAGTTCCCAGACCAGGGGTTGAACCCGTGCCCCCTGCAATGGAATTGCAGAGTCCTAACTGCTGGACTGCCAGGGAAGTCCCAAGACTATGAAAGATTGTCCACAGATGCTTTGAGGGCATCACATGCCATTTTACACAAAAAGTCTGTAAGCCTGAGATAAGCCTGAGATAATAGGTGTCTAAAGGCATCCTTCCCTACATCCTCGTGAAGGCCATTTTAGTGTCAAACCGGCACCTGAGAAACACTGTGCATCTTGTATGGCTGCATCCCTTATCCTCTTGGTGGCTTCTTTGCAGTGGCACCGCTGAGCTCTTTGCCACCTGTGCCAAGAAGGACATCCGGGTGTGGCACACGCTGTCCAACAGGGAGCTGCTACGGATCACTGTACCCAACATGACCTGCCATGGCATCGATTTCATGAGGGACGGCAAGAGCATCATTTCTGGTAAGGTCGGTGTGCCAGGGTTTGGCTTCGGGCTCCGGCTGTGGCTTTGGTTCTCGCCATTCTTATCCTGCCAGGATCGACATGGGGATGACCTGGAACAGCCTCCCACTGTCCACTTGCTTCTCATCTAGCCTCTCTTTGGAATTCCCGTCCAGCTGGGATTCCTTCTGAGCTAGGAATTACCAAGCAGCAATCTCTCTTCCCCCACATTGCTGCAGAGAGCATGTTGCTTTCTCTCTAGCAAGGAAATTCAGTGATTCATTTACAAAGTGGATTTGAGGCCTTAGCAAGTCCAGGGCACTTGAGTGAGAACCCTTTTTGTTGTTCAAGAGATTAAAAACTACTTAAACTAAGTTACAGCTCCAAGGGAATTTATTTTTAATTCAATTGATTATGTTATGCCAAAATATTTTAACATAAATTATAGACACCATGATATTCTACCTCTAAATACTTCAGTATGCATCTCTAAAAATATTTTCCTATAAAAATCCTTATTTCTTAATATTGTTTATGTTCAATCCATATACAGATTTCCCCAGTGGTCAAAAGTGAATTCACTGGTTCACATGAATGAAAAGTCAAGTGGGTCTTTAGGGGCAGCTATTTAAACAGTGATATCAGGAGACTTCCCTGGCAGTCCAGTGGTTAGGAGTCTGTGCTTCCACTGCAGGGGGCATGGGTTTGATCCCTGACTGGGGAACTAAGATCCCACATGCTGTGACACAGCCAAAAAAATAATAATAATAAATAAAATAAAATAAAACCCATTTCATCCCCTATATTTTGGCTCTGTCTCCTCATGTTGGATTCTCCCCTGGGGCGTGTCTTCTCCACATACTGGTCACCAGGAGCTCTTGGCTTACATTACACTTAGAACTAACAAACCCTGGGGTCAAGAATCTTGGAGTCACCATCATCTGCTCTTTTCCTCTAATACCCCACCCCCGTTTCCCCCCAATGGCTCCCCCTTCAGAGTATGTCCAAGATCCCATCCATCTCATCATCTCCACCCTCGTCTCAGCCACCACCTTCTCTCTCCTAGATTATTCTAGTAGCTTCCTGCCAGGACTCCCTGCTTCTACTCTTGCCCATTACTCTTCTCCCCCGATCTGCTCTCAACACAGATGCCAGAAAACTCTTTAAAGTGTAAGTCAGATCGTGCCATTTCTAGGGCTCAACGGTCTTTTCCTTTTTAAAAATAAAAGACAAAGTCCCTGCAATTGCCTGCAAGGTCCCCCCTGACTTCTCTCCCCCAGCCCCACCTTCTCACCTCTGACTTTGTCTCTTACCGCTCAGCCCCTCGAGCCATACGTGCTTCTTTTTTTATTATTATTATTTATTTATTCATTTATTTTTGGCTGTGTTGGGTCTTCGTTTCTGTGCGATGGCTTTCTCTAGTTGCGGCAAACAGGGGCCACTCTTCATCGCGGTGCGCGGGCCTCTCACTGTTGCGGCCTCTCTTGTTGCGGAGCACAGGCTCCAGACGCGCAGGCTCAGTAGTTGTGGCTCACGGGCCTAGTTGCTCCGCGGCATGTGGGATCTTCCCAGACCAGGGCTCGAACCCATGTCCCCTGCATTGGCAGGCAGACTCTCAACCACTGCGCCACCAGGGAAGCCCCATACGTACTTCTCTGCTCTTCCTATGCTACACATAGGGCCTTTGCTATAGCTGTTCAGTCTGCCTGGAATGTTCTTTCCCCAGAGAGCCCCATGACTCACTCCCTCACCACCTCACTGCCTCGAGTCTTGGCTGAAATGGGATCCGCCTTGAGCATCCTATTTAAAATTGCTAAGGTGCAGAGCTGATGCTAAAGGTGAGGTGAAGGAGCCAGCCAGGTGAACAGCATAACAGGAAGCGGGAACAGCAAGTGCAAAGGCCCTGAGATGGGAAATTACTTGGTGTGTTTGAGGAATAGAAAGAGGACCAGTGCGTCTGAAGCTTAGAGGGTAAGGTTGGGGTCAGGGTTGAGGGAGAGTGGTATTAGAGGAAGTTGGAGAGGTAGGTAGGGAGCAGAGACTAGTTACTGTAGAGAATTAAGGAGCTGGTTTTCATTGTAAGTGCAGTGGGAAAAGCTTTTTGAAAGTTCTTGATCAAGGTGACATGATTTTAAGAAGTTCACCCTGGCCCCTGCATAAATAATTGATTGCAGGAGAGCAAGAGTCTCAGGCTAGGGAGAAAGCTGTTATAATAATCCGGGAGAGAGATGCTGATGGCTTGGACAAAGGTGGTCCCATGGGGGAAGGGTTGAGACGTGGCCAGATTTACTGTTTTCAAATTGTAATGCTGATGGGACTTGTGACGGATCGGAGGTTGGGTTGGGTTGGGTGGATGGAATAGAGAGGAATCAAGGATGGCTCTGAAGTTCTTGGCTTGGGCAGCTGGATGGATGGTGGCGACTTTTATTGAGACGGGGAAGATGATGGGAGTGGGAGAAGGAGCATCGGGTTTAAATGGGGGCGAGGGGTGGGAAGCCAACATTTATTTGCAGGTGTTAAGTTCTACATCCCAGAGGCATGATCAACCAGCTGCTTGAATGTGCAAGTTTTGCGGCTCATGGGGGAGGTGGGAGCTGGCCTCCCGCTTCTCTCTCCTGGGATGGGGCTCACCTGGAGGCAGGTTCAACTAAGGCAAGTTGCTCATTTCCCTCAGGAGGTGTGGCCAGTTTGGGGAATCAGGGAGAAGGGGGCTATGATTCCTGGCAGCTGGTGGGAGATCAGCCTCTTCCCTCCATCACCACCACTGCCTCCAGTCCTGTCTCTCACTTATGACTTAAGAGAGCCGCAGTCTGCAGAGAGCGTGACTATACTCATCCTGCCTGCCTTTGTTTCCCTTTCGTGCCAGCGTGGGACGACGGTAAAATCCGAGCCTTCGCCCCAGAGACAGGCCGGCTGATGTACATCATTAACAACGCCCACAGGATTGGAGTGACGGCCATCGCCACCACCAGTGACTGTAAAAGGGTCATCAGCGGCGGTGGGGAAGGGGAGGTATTATTCTCGAAGGCAGAATCTTTTTAAAATAGCCTTTGGTTTAGAGCAACTGCCTCATAGCAGGCCACTAATTTGATTTTTTCACCTGTACTAGGAATCAGGTGGGACCAAATTAAGATTTTTGATGAAACGCTGAAATACATCATAAATTAAAGTTCTAATAATATAAATACACATATCAATATTTTTGTTCCCAGAAAGGACATTTAGGATACAGACGTGAAATCATTCTACAGGGAATTGAGCTAGGAATCCAAGTTGGTGTTTTGCCAGAGTTTTAGAATACTTTTTTTTTTCTCCTTCAAAAACCAGTTATATCAATTGTCTTTATCTCATCTTTTAAAGGAGATGCTATTTTTAGAATCGATTCTTTAATCTACCCAGATGCTTCGACCATCATTTCAAAATTATTACACTTGACCTTTTCGTTCCATCATTTCAAGGAGCCTAAAACATCTTTCACAAATTCATCTCAGTGTCTCCCCTCCCCTACTCTCCAGCTTTCTTCCTATCCCAAAGCCTTCCTTCTCTCAACGTAGGACGTTTCCCTTTTCCTTTCCTTTCCCCATGCTATCATGGAATAACCCAGGGAGAAGAAACATACAGCATCTTCACGTAGCCTTTGGCAGAGTTTGGATCAAACCTGTTAGTGGCTGAATGTTTGGGTTCTGGGGCCACACTGCCTGGGCTCAGATTTCACTTCTGCCACTTCCCAGCTGTGTGACCTAGGGTGTGTGCTTTAACCTCTCTGTGCTTCAGTTTCCTGTAAAAGTAAAGTATAAAGTGAAGATAGCGGTACTCCAATTAGTGAGATGTTTTTTTACACTCTTTATTTTGTACGAAGTCTTCGGAATCTGGTGTGCATTTCACGTTCAGAGCACATCTCCATGTGGACAAAACCCTGCCGATGCTCCACAGACACACCTAGTCCTAGACCATCGCCCTGCTCTCTGCCCATTACCACCCTCGCGGCTCTGTTCCCTTCCCTCATCCCTTCAGCCACGCTGTCGCTAACGCCCACAGCATCCTTGCTTGCTCCCTCAGCCTTTGGGGGCATCGACCTTGCTGAGGAGGGCTACAGGAGGGAATCGCACAAAACAGATTTGTCGCCCCCAGCCCTGATCAGCAGTCTTTTCACAATGCCCGCTCCCATTCCCCACAGCTACTCCAGACCTTTTCTTCCAAGAGACATAGTCTTCAGGGTCTTTGTAAGTACTAGAGACCAGGGCTGCTGCTGGTCCGCAGGGGTGCACTGGTCTGAATACTGGGGTTGCTAAGGTACTCTTAAGTATTTTATTTCCATTTTCATTGGTAAATGGCCGTTACCTGAGTTGCGAAGACCCTAATCCCACCACTTTATACCCAAACCTCCCTGCCATCCCACAGCTAATGGCCGGCACATCCAAGGCTCCAGTCCTGCGCTGTTTGGCTGGTGCCCACGCCACGCTGGCTAGAGCATCTGCATCTCACCCTTGCTAGAGAGCCATTGCCTGCCTCCATACATTCAAGATTGTGGATTCGTTTTCTCTGGCAATAGTCATCACCCTGTCTCATGTCAAGACATACTGAGTTATTTGAACACCATAGCAAGGAAGATGGCCCGGCTCATTTGGGATAACCTCATGTTTCCTCATCTTCTTGACTAAGAAAGTGTCTTTGAATATTTTTCTTACTTCATTTAAGGTTATTTTCCTCTTGTCAGGTGCGAATAACTTGGTCTGTTATTACTGATCCCAACACTAGTTTTCAGTTTAGTGTTCAACTAGACTATGGCTCCTTTGTTGTCTTATATCACTTACACAAAATAATTTCTGCTCTTCTTATTTTTTAGAAGTCCAACACATTCATTATAAGAAGCATCTGACTACATTATTGTGTTCTCTGGTATAGTTGTGACAGAGCGTTTATCCATTACAGGACCTACTGTTATAACCAAATAACTTTCCTTTTTACTTACCCTTTTTATTACAGTTAGGGCATCATACTGACAGTTTTGAAATTTTGTGTGTAGGCAGTTGTATCACCACTGCATTTCATTTCAAGATAGCAAAGGGGTATTAGACAATATTCGTTACTGAAAGTGGGTGTTGGCTTCAGTGGAGTTGAGAACCACTGATTTTAAATGATTGAGACTGAGCAGCTGGTGTGAAAGTTTAAATATGGCTCTGGGTACCCAAGAGATTCCCTGATGGCAGCAGAAATTTGAAAGCAATGCTCAGCAGAAATGAGCAGACATGTTATTTCACTTGGTTTAGCAGCAGCCCCTGCATTACTGGTTTTAGCAGCGGGTGTCTGATATATTTCTCAGCCCTAAAGTAAAAACAGGTGTAGGCTCCCTGGTAGGCATCTCCCCGGCTCCACGGAAGAATATTCCCGCCCTGCAACTTGGCATCCCTACCTCCCTCAACTAATTTGATTTTTGAGGTGAGAACAGGGAATTAGAAAAACAGGTCAGCCCAGGAGGTGAGAAAGCTCTTGGAATCTTTTCATTTTTTTATTTTTATTTCTTTTAACCCCCTTCAAAAATTCCCAAGTTGGAATCGAGAGCCTGTGCTTTGTGGCTTCCAGGTGAGGGTGTGGCAGATAGGCCACCAGACCCAGAAGCTGGAGGAGGCGCTGAAGGAGCACAAGTCCTCCGTGTCCTGCATCAGGGTGAAGAAGAGCAACGAACAGTGCGTCACGGCCAGCACGGACGGCACCTGCATCATCTGGGACCTCGTGTAGGTACCAGTGATGGGGAGGACCGAGTGATGCAGAACTCAATTCCAGCATTTTATTGAACTCAAGGGAAGACTCAAACAAAGGGTAGAAATCTTACTTTGGGCAACAGGAAAGGGATGTTCCTCAGAAGCCATTCATCCCCATGGCTGTTCAGAGTTCACAGATACTGGTGGAAAGGGTAGAGTTTCCAGGAAGAGCTGGATGTTAGAAGTTTCTGGACAGATAGGGAAGTAGCTTTCTGGATATACAGGGTGAGACATGGTTTAACTTACACTAATGCAACTCTAAGAATTTTCCAGAAGGGGGAGAAAGGCAATAATGTAAATAACGCAAGCATTTCCTCTGGTCCTTCCTTGCAGTCCAGTCGAGCCCAGAGTGAGCTTGCCATGGGGGTGGGAGTGGGGCGGTGCCGTCAGTTTGCCACGTTCTCAGGGACCTCTTATTCTGTGAGTGTACGGTAACCCCCGTAGACTGCCTGACTCTAAGCTAACTGGATCAAAGCATGTGAACGTGACTGTTGGAGTAATTCACAGGATTTCCAAGGACGCTTTTTTTTGACTATAAGCATGTTTGCTCTGTGTCTTTTATTTAGAATTATACCCTATTCCTCCAACCCCTCTCCCAGCCGAGCACCCCTCTACCACTAAGATGCCTCACTCCTGTACGTAACTGCATTAGAGAGACTTGAATAAGTACAGAGATGGGAGAAAAGAGATAGGTAGATAGATAGATAGATAGATAGATAAACAGATAGATGTCTATATAGAGATATTGCAAAAGGATATGAAATGTTCTAGATTGGGGAGAAAACAATGGAACTAAAGGCAAAGGCAAAGGGGGTGGGGGAGGGAAGGATTGGGAGTTTGGGGTTAGCAAATGCAAACTAGTATATACAGAATGGATAAACAACAAGGTCCTACTGTGTAGCACAGGGAACTATATTCACTATCCTATGATAAACCATCATGGAAAAGAACATGATAAAGAATATATACGTATAACTGAGTCACTGTGCTGTAGAGCAGAAATTAATACAACATTGTAAATCAACTATGCTTCAATAAAATTTTTAAAAAGTTAAATTAAAAAAAGGGAAAAGCAGAACACTTTTTTTTTTTAATTTTATTTATTTATTTATTTATTTATTTATTTATTTATTTTTGGCTGTGTTGGGTCTTCGTTTCTGTGCGAGGGCTTTCTCTAGTTGCGGTGAGCGGGGGCCACTCTTCATCGCGGTGCGCGGGCCTCTCACTGTCGCGGCCTCTCTTGCTGCGGAGCACAGGCTCCAGACGCGCAGGCTCAGTAGTTGTGGCTCACGGGCCTAGTTGCTCCGCGGCATGTGGGATCTTTCCGGACCAGGGGTTGAACCCGTGTCCCCTGCATTGGCAGGCAGATTCTCAACCACTCCGCCACCAGGGAAGCCCCAGAACACATTTTATTTTTTAATTTTTTAGTTTTTTGGCTGCACCACTCGGCATGCAGGATCTTAGTTCCCCGACCAGGGATCGAACCCAGGCCCTTGGCAGTGAGCGTGTGGAGTCCTAACCACCGGGCTGCCAGGGAATTCCCAGGACACTTTTTATTTAATACATTAAAAAACAAAAACCAAAGCAAGGCTCTGTCTTCTGGCTCAGTGTGTCTCTAATTTTGCTATGCATACGAATCACCTGGGGATATTGTTTAAATGTAGATTTTGATTCAGTAGGTCTAGAGCGGTGCCTGAGATTCTGCATTTCTTTATTTTTCTCTTTTAAGAAAATTTTATTTATTTATTTATTTATTTTCTGTTGCACTGCACGGCGTGTAAGATCTTAGTTCTTCAGCCAGGAATCAAACCCGCGGCCCCTGCGGGGGAAGCGCAGGGTCTCAACCACTGGACCGCCAGGGAAGTCCCTGCATTTCTTTTTCCTTCTTTCTTTTTTAATAAATACATTTATTTATTTATTTATTTATTTATTTATTTATTTATTTATGCCTGCGTTAGAGAGCGGGGGCTACTCTTCGTTGCGGTGCGCGGGCTTCTCCTTGCTGTGGCTTCTGTTGTTGCGGAGCACGGGCTCTAGGCGTATGAGCTTCAGTAGTTGTGGCACGCGGGCGTCAGTAGTTGTGGCTCGCGGGGTCTAGAGTGCAGGCTCAGTAGTTGTAGCACACGGGCTTAGTTGCTCCACGGCATGTGGGGTCTTCCCAGACCAGGGCTTGAACCTGTCCCCTGCATTGGCAGGCGGATTCTTAACCACTGCGCCACCAGGGAAGTCCTGAAGTCTCTGCATTTCTAACAAGCTCCCAAGTGATGCCCCTGGTGCTGGTCCCAGGGTCACACTTGCAGAAGATGTTAGCCTACACTTGAACTTCCCATTGGGAAAATATATAACTAGAAGGGTAGGTCGGAACTTGTTTCTGTGGGTGGTTTGTGAGCAGCTCAAATCCTTAAATCCTCCCTGTGTGTAGCAGGACTATCTGGTTCATTTGTGCCAAAATCTTTAAAATTGCTCAGCTCAGCTTCCATGTTTGAAAACTTCCTGGCCTGTGACATGGCCACCCAGCCTCCTGGTCTGTGGAAGGAGAAGGGATATTTACATATGTCTTGGTATCGTATCTGAAGCAGTGGCTCTCAACCCACTATGCACAGCAGAATCAACTGGGATGCTGATTAAAAATGTATTGAGGGAAAAATACAGATCTGTTGGCCTCATCCCCCTGACTGATCCCAATCTAGGGAGAGGTAAGGCCCAAGAATACCCACTTTTAAAAAGCCCTCCCCCACACTTTGCTACTCAGCTTGTAGGGACCTTCACTTCAGAACGGTGGCCTCAGGAATAAAGTCCCGAATGTGGAAGACAGAAGGTTGATACTGAGTTCAGCTTCTCCTACTTCCTTCTCACTGGAACTTGAGGCTTCCCGTTGAGTTCTGTGCTTCGTCTTTAGAAAAGGGCCCCTGCCCGTGTCTTCTGACTGCTCCCAATAGGTGCAAGGGGAGGATGGTGAGTGGAGTGGGCAGACTCACAGGAAGTCTACTGGGGATAAATCAACCAACCCATATCCACGCTTTACCAAATCCAGTTTGAATAGTAAATAAGGGGGACTTTCCTGGTGGCGCAGCGGTTAAGATTCAGAGGACACGGGTTCGAGCCCTGGCCCGGGAAGACCCCACATGCCTCGGAGCAACTAAGCCCATGAGCCACAACTACTGAGCCTGCGCTCTAGAGCCTGTGAGCCACAACTACTGAAGCCCGTGCGCCTAGAACCCGTGCTCCGCAACAAGAGAAGCCACCGCAATGAGACGCCCACACACCGCAACGAAGTGCAGACCCCACTCACCGCAACTAGAGAAAAGCCCACGTGCAGCAACGAAGACCCAACACAGCCAAAAATAAATAAATTTATTTTTTTAAAAAAATAGTAAATAAGGTTTCTCAGGAAGAGAAAGTCATGTTTCATAGCTCTGGAATCTATTTTTCAGGCGTCTTAGGAGGAATCAGATGATCCTGGCTAACACCTTATTCCAGTGTGTTTGTTACCATCCTGAAGAGTTCCAGGTCATCACCAGCGGGACAGACAGAAAGGTGAGAGTCAAGATCTTTCTGGTACAAGAGAAGAGCAGTGAAGCCTTGTGGCTGAGGGTACAGGCTCTGGAGTCAGGCCACGCCCGTTCAAACCACGGGTTTGCTAGTGATCCGCCGTGTCACTTTGGAAATGCTACATAACGTTTTTGGGTGCCTTTGCTTCCTTGTCTGCAAAATGGAAGTGATGACACCACTGACCTCATGCAGTTGCTGTGGGGATTAAAGTCATGATTGAATATGATGCTAAAAGCGGAGGGGCCTGGCACATAGCTGGCACTCAGTAAGGACTGGTTTTGATTATGAGGACATTTCTAAGGCTGGAAGTGTTGTGCCCAAAGGAGCTGTCACTTTGATTAAATTCAAATGGAATGACAATAGAGCTCATCTCTCATCACCTTACTTCATCAATATATTAAAAATCTCTTTAGCTAGGGAGTCCATGTCCTTCCGTGAAAATTGGCCATTATTTGGGGGGAAACATTTCCCCCTTGGAGCAAGCAAGAGGCTTCAGGAGAGAGGCACATGGAAGGGCAAGGAAGCTGGGGTGTCTTCCACCCTGCCAGCCACATCGGATCAGCCAGATCTTGGCCTGATTACCTGCACATCCAATTACTGGGTTTGAATACCCCTAATGTAGACTTTGAGATGACTTTGAGATAACTGAAGAAGAGTTTGCATATTTATTGTTTTGCCAGATACAGGCTAAGTTAATGGAGTTAAAAGTATAAAAGTATTGAGGGAAAAATACAAAAGGTACCTTCCCTCCCCACCTCCACCCCCCAAATTAGAATCTAGGAGTGGGGCTTTTTCCTGTTTAAGCTTCCCACATGATTGGGAACGACTGCCTGAGACACTTTGTCATAAAAACCCAAGGAATGCTGCCTGGTCCAACCAGGATCTGCCCGACACAGACAGAATGTTCTGGGAGGGCATGAAGAACTGCCTCTGTGTTCCAGTCTCTGTAGGTTTTTAAGTTTCTTTGTGTCTCATCCGCCCAAACTGGCCTATGCCTGCCCATTCCCCAACCTGTGCTTGACTTGTGGTCTAAGTGGGCTTCCTCTTGGCACTGGGGTGGGATGGATATTAGGGAGTTAATCACCACGTCACTATAAATGCTTTGATGGACGGTTCATATTGTTTCTAAATTAGTGTGATATCTGCCGTATTCTAGGTTTCAGCTTTTGAGACTTGAAACAATCTATTTCCCTCTTATTTGAATTTTGACCAGAATATTCCAACCATAAATCATAAATCTGTCAAACTGCTGTAAGTGCTGGGGACATGACAGCGTCCCTGCTGTCATGGAGCTTACCTACCTTCTGTATTAATTTTGGGTGGGAGGGGATGGAATTGGATAGTACACATGTAAATGAGTCCATGAAAGAGCAATGAGTAATAAGTGAACAAGATGATACGAGATGGTGAAAGAGCTAAAAAAATATAGAACAGGCTATAGGATAATGGCTGGGAGAAGGAAGCTGTTTTAGCAAGGATGGTCAGCGAGGCCTCCTTAAGGAGGTGGCACTTGAGCTGAGGCCTGAGTGCCACGAGGACCTAGCCATGCTTTGATCTCAGGGAAGACCATTCCTGGCAGAGGACACTTGGGAAAGCCCAGGAGAGGCTCACTTTGACTTCCCTGTTCAAGGAAGCTGGTAGTCAAGCACCAATGACTTACATGGATGTGATTCCTGAGAAACTAGGATTTTGGCATGCTTTCATACTCCTTTATGTTTTTACTATGAAATCAGAACTTTATTGTTAAGGTGACCGAGCATCGATAGAAATGATAAAGCAAAATAAATAAATAAATAAAAAGAAAAGAAAAATTTTAAATAGCATACACCATTTCTAGCTAAATTCAGAGGAATACAGATTCCTGGCGTAATGATGGGAACACAGCAAGTTGCCATCAACATGAAACAGAGAGGAAGTTCTGGGTGAAATACCCAAGTTCCCACTCCCGATTCCTGGTCAAGGGCTCTATGTTTAGAAAGAAATTTTATTTGTGAATTGGTTGTACATTTACAAAGTTCAAAGTTCAAAAAGTATAAAAGCAGTATATTCAGAGAAAAATCTTCCTTCCTTGAGCCCCTGTCTCCTTTCCACCGCTAACCTAGTTCCTTGGCCCAGGAGGGGGCGGTGTGTGTGTGGGGGGGAATAAGATCAGTCTCTGTTTAAACCCAGCCCTGCGGAATGTTCTGTTGCTTTGAGGCAGAAGAGAAGGTTTGGAATAAGGGTGGGGTGAGGAAGAGGGAGGGCCAGCCACAGAGAGAGCTCACTTTGTAAGGCCCAGTCTCCAGAACTTTCCAGAACTGCTCATTCCCCAAGCTGGAGGAAGGAAATGCTTTCCCCTCCCGCCAGGTCTAAAGAAAGCTTCACTTTCCTCCTCTTAGGAGCAGAATTGGGAAAGTGGATGCAGTGGCCGCTTTCTTCTCTCCTTTACAGCTTCCTTCAGGCTCAGTCCGCTTCATCTGACCAAAAGTACTCTCTGTCTCAATCCAGTTTACCAGCATATCAACACCTCTTTAAATTGAATGCAAATTTAAAAGCCACTACTAAAAATATTAAAATGATTTCTCCACCCCCTGCTTTAGCCTATTTATAATTTCAGCTGGTATATCATCCCAGGGTGTATTTTTGCTGTCTGCTATATAAAGTAGAACCTTCTTTTGTTAGCATGCGTGTGGATGATTTCACTGAGCTGAACCCTGCCTCATGCTTCTTTCTTGAATTCCAGATTGCTTACTGGGAAGTGTTTGATGGGTCAGTAATCAGAGAGTTGGACGGTTCCTTGTCCGGGGCCGTCAACGGCATGGATATCACCGTGGAAGGAGTGCACTTTGTCACAGGTCAGTCCTGGGATAAGAGAAGAAAGCCAAGCCCAGCTTATTTAAATGGGAATGTGGAACTCCCAGGCGGGAGGCAACTGGCAGTGACCACAAAAGGGTCTAAAGGGCAACGTGGTTAGATTCAGGCCTGAACACTGCAGCCGGTGTGGCTGGGAAAGAAAAATCCAGAAGTCACATTTCAATGAGAGGAAACATTTGCTCACGAGCCTTAGGGGCACAAATAAAACCTAAGCTTCCACTGCGTGCTTTTTTTTGTGGTGGGCAGCGATGAAAGAAACGGGCCTTTACACAACATTGTAAACCAATTATACTTCAATTTAAACAAATTAATTAATTTAAAAAAAAAGAAAGAAAGAAATGGGCCTTTACATGGGCTGGGCTGTCCAGTCTGCCTTGCTCTGCTATTTCCTACTGAAGTCTTAAATGCCAGGCTTTTCAGTCAGCATTTCCAGGGGGCATTCGCCACACAATGTGCCCATTGCAACAGCATCAGTCTCATTTCTTGCAGCCTCTTTGATTCTTCCAGACAGTAACCAGTTAATGTTCCAAATCAATAAAAGTTTCACAAACACATTTACGTAAAGCATGATATAAAATTAGACACGGTATGATCCCAATCACATATTCAGATGTATATCTGTGTAACTTACAGAGAAAAGACCAGAAGGAACTAAACCAAGATGTTACTAGTGGTTCTCTCTGGATGGTGGGATCAAGGGTGATGTCACCTCTTTACATTTTTTCCCCCCAAATTAACTACAACAGATCTAGATTTTTATAATCAAGGAAAAGAGTGTTTGTAAAGATATGTTTTTCTTCCTTTAAATCAGCAGATGGGGAATGTATTGAAAACGATCCAGTAATGTAAAATCAGGACTGTTTCTCTCTGTTCTGTTGCAGCAATGCCATATAACTGTTTGTCATTTTCAGGTGGAAATGACCATCTTGTCAAAGTTTGGGATTACAATGAGGGTGAAGTGACTCATGTTGGGGTGGGACACAGTGGCAACATCACCCGCATCCGGATAAGTCCAGGAAATCAGTACATCGTTAGCGTGAGTGCCGATGGGGCCATTTTGAGATGGAAGTACCCATTTCCCTCATGAAGCATTGGAGACCTCCTGGATTCACAGCATTGAATACCATCCTGTTGGAGGCTGAGCTTAGATAACTCCACGACTAGTCTTGCTTTCTCACATCTGTGTTTCTGTGCTTTGGTCAAAATATTTTATCTACAAGTTTCTCCTTTCCTTTATAGAATGCATTTTACATTCTCGAATTGTATATTAAAACCGAGATGTGTTCAAGAATAATTCGTCCAGACTGTAAAGTTTTTTTATTATGAGTAAGTTCCCAGTTGTTGGTTTCCTGTCATAATCTCCCTTCTATGACTCTGCAAAACCCACAGCCCTTCCTCATAATTTGTCCACAGATAACCATTGCTGTGAGTCTCTAAAAATAAGGAAGGTGAATTTACCTTCTTAATCAGCATTTCATTCGTCAAGCTGCCTGGGGCAAGACGTGGGTTTGGATCCAGATCTTGGGTAGGGTTTTTGTTTTGTTTGAACTCTCTGATAGTCTGTTTTGTAAAGCAAGAATACCTGCTCAAAAAGTGATTGTGAGAATTAAGTGAAATAATGTATTAAAGCATCGGCAGAGTTCATGACACAGAGTAGAAACTTCAATGTGAATTATGGTGCTTTCTCAAAGAAAATGTGTGTCGGGGATCTTGGGGGTAATTATCAAAGGTGAAATCTCATAGATGCTTTTCTGGAGTTAACCGTAAAATCTTTCTCCTCTGCTTACCATTAGAAGGGCGACAGAATGGACCTTGTGTATTGACCTTCCAACCAGGGACGGTGTCCTTTTCCAGGGAGGGTAAATAACGGTATTTCCCAGAAACACTTCAAGTCTCTAATTCACAGGACAGTCTTTTGTTCTGCACATATTCTTTATCCTTTACCTAATGCTTTTTTCCCCCCCTGCATCAGGTAACCTGCTGCTGCCCTATTTGACATATCAAGGTGGATATTTAATAAATGATGACCACTTATTCATCAAATAATAAGTAACATTTCAGGGCATTCATGTAATAATGCCTCCTGCTAATCTCTTGTTGAGCTAGAAATTGATGAGAAATTCACTTTGCGAGACTTTGCCGGATTAATTATAAACGTGACAGTTACAGGATAAAGTGAGCGAAGGAAGTCTCCAGGGAATCAAGGGCAAGGCAATTCCAAGTCAATTCTTATTGGGCAACAATTCAGCTGGGATTTTGCGGTACGGAGTGAACGTGAGACCTCCTAGGGGGCGCGCCCGGGAGCCGGAAAACTTCCTGGTGAGCAAATACTGAGGCTGGAAAGAGCTAAGCTGCGGGGTTGGCAGTCCACAGACCCTGCTCGAGTTCCGGCGTCTCTGCTTACGGGTCGTGTGGCCTCAGTCCATTGCGTTAACCTCTCTGAGCCCGTTTCTCCACCAAATAAACCGAGGACGGTCAAGTCTCGCTTGCAAGTTTTGATAAACTCTCTAAACTAGTCTGTAATTTAAACAAGCAAACCACAACCATCCCGGGTGTTTCTACACGTGGCTCCCAGTTCGGGTCCCAGGATGGCGGGTCCCGCAAAGGCTCTGCCTCCCCTGCGGGGCAGACGGTCTGGAAGGAGGTGGCGCCACCTGTCCGCACACACCTGAGCCTAAGGCGGAACCAGCGGCACCAAGGTGCTCTCCACCCCTTCGCCGCCCCCAGTGCGCGTCTCTCGCTACGCCGGAGGCTGCCCTCTGGGGAGTCTTCCTTTCCCTCCTCCTCACCTTCGCCTGGACGTAATTACAAGAAATTTAGCAATAGCCAGGGCTTTGCAATTTACTAGGGCGTTCCCATTTATCATTCCTCTATTATTTTCACAGCTTGAAGGCTGGGAGGGGACTAGGAGCAGAGGTTAAATTCAAGTCTGTAGGTTTAGGAGAGGTAAGGAAGGGGGAGGGAACCTGAACTCTGTGCTCCAGTGCTTTTATTCCTGGTCCGAGCGGCGGGGGCGGGACCCGGCGGGGGTGGGGGCGGCTGGGCGCTGCCCGGGGCGGGTCCTGCGGCCTGATTCCCGCGTGGGGCGGGGCGGCCCCGCCCTTGGCTCCGCCTCCGCCCGGTCCCGGCACACCTGGCCCGCAGGTAGCCGGCGCCCGGGCGTCTTTCCGAGCCTGGAAGGGCCTGTTGGCTGCTCGTCCGTCCGGCGCCCGGAGGCTGGGGGCTCCACTCCAGGAGGGGCGCCGGCGGGAGCCATGGACCCGGGCGCGGGGGCCGCGACCGGAGAGGGGCCGCCCGCGCCCCGGCCCCGCCGCCGCCGCTCCCTGCGCCGCCTGTTTGGCCGCTTCCTGCTGGCGCTGGGCAGCCGCTCCCGCCCCGGGGACTCGCCGCCCCGGCCCCAGCCCCAGCCCCAGCCGGGACACGGCTACGGCGACGGGGAGGGAGGCTTTGCTGGCCCCCCGGGCCCGGATCCAGCTGCGCCCGGAAGCCCCGGGGAGGAGCGCCCGCCCCGACCCCAGCCCCAGCTCCCCGTCGGCGACGGGGCGCGGACCCCGGGAGCTCAGGGCTTGAAGAACCACGGCAACACCTGTTTCATGAACGCCGTGGTGCAGTGTCTCAGCAACACCGACCTGCTGGCCGAGTTCCTGGCGCTGGGGCGCTACCGGGCGGCGCCGGGCCGCGCCGAGGTCACCGAGCAGCTGGCGGCGCTGGTGCGCGCACTCTGGACGCGCGAATACACGCCCCAACTTTCCGCCGAGTTCAAGGTAGGCAGCGCCGGGCTGCCTCCAGCCTTGACCGCTCGGCGGCAGCCACGTTCCGGCCTTTCGGGTTTCCCTTCTGGACCGTTGGGTGCTCCATCAGGAAAGGGGTTTCTTGGGGACTTCTCTAGATGGCATTTGCCAGTTAAGCCTCGGATTATCGCTTTGTTTTTTAAATTAAATTTATTTTTACATTTTTATTTATTTTTGTCTGCGTTGGGTCTTCGTTGCGGTGCGCGGGCTTCTCATTGCGGTGGTGGCTTTTCTTGTTGCGGAGCACAGGCTCTAGGCGTGCGGGCTTCAGCAGTTGTGGCACGCGGGCTCTAGAGCGCAGGCTCAGTAGTTGTGGTGCAGGGCTTAGCTGCTTCTCGGCATGTGGGATCTTCCCGGACCAGGGCTCGGGCCCGCGTCCCCTGCATTGACAGGCGGATTCTTAACCACTGCGCCACCAGTGAAGCCCATCGCCTTTGTTTTGAGTTGATTAATGTGTCAGCGCTTGAGGCGGGTGAGTGCAGGGAGCTGGTAGATTTGAGCGTATTCAGCATTTCTGCGCTCAGCAAACACTAGTTGAAGTATCGGAGGACTGTTCTAACGCCAGGGATAGAGTTTCCACTCTAGTTTCCAGTGCGGTGCGGGGAGTCGGACTTCGAAGGCCAAGGTCTAGGAGGAAGGAGGTGAATGATGAGAAGGACGCAGCCAGGCCAAGATCTAGGAGTAATCCCCACAGGGGGAGGGAGCAGCAAGTGCAAAGACCAGAGGCCTGAAGGAGCTGAGAACTGGAGGCATGAAGGAAAACTCGGGTGGCACTTGCCCAGTAGAGTAGAGTGGGGAGGAGATGAGGTTGGCCAGATCATGTAAGGTTTTGGAGGCAACGGTAAGGAGTTTGGCTTTTATTCTAAGCCCATCGAAAGCTGAGAACCTGTGTGCCAGGTACTGCGCTGAGGGCCTGGGAGAGGCAGTGGGTGTGCTATATTGGAGGTGGCATCCTTTTGCTTAGTGTGAATGAAATCCCCTAGGATGCGTTAGCGTGGGTTTGTATCCTTTGTTCCTGGGGTCACGGTCTACTTACTGGGTATGCTGCAGGGTCATGAGGCTTTGGAAGTTATGTGTATCACTTCACCCAGGATTAAAGCGGGGCATTTGTCTGGGGTCCCAGTTGGATTAAAGAGTGCTGATAATTGACGCGCATGGCTGGCTTCCTGCTAAAAAACCACAGTTCTGGGCAGAGAGCTGAAGCTCCCCAAAGACTAGGGATTGTTGTTCTTGGGGGAGAGGGAACTTGTCTGTGTTCATTCCACAAGCATCACTGCTCTTGAGTTTCAGCCTGAGAAAGCAATCCTTGCCATGTGACCCACGAGGATGCCAACCCCCACCGTCCTCTCTCCTGCTTCCACTAGTGAAGCACTGTTCTGCAGGCGTCAGTGGGTCAAATGGGTGTCAGTAATATCTCCTTTTGGCATCATTTGCTTTTTAAATGTGAGAGGCAGTATCCTTTAGTGGTTCAGAGCAAGGTCTTGGTTACCTTGAGCAAGTTACTAAAATCTCAACTGTGCCTCAGCTTTCCTTATCTGTAAAATGGGACTCTAGCGGTACCTACCTTCTTATAGGGTTGTTGTGAGGGTAAAATGAGCTAATTATAACTCCTCACCTGCAGAGACCTGGAGGGAGAGAGGTAATCCTGTGTACCTTTTCTATTGCTCCATGCATTCTCATCCAGTTACTGCAGCAATGGGAGAGACGGGAGTAGCTTGAAAAGTCTTCCAAATTAGTAATCACCCTCCATGACTCACCAGCGTTTTCTGTCTCTCTCGCCTGCTCTCAAATCCCTAGAGCCAAGAAGCTCCCTGTGAGCCTAGGGGAGCTGAAGGATAATCAAACTGTTAATATGTTAGTAAGGGTGTTATAAGCCGGGGTTCCTGGAACTTTCCTGGTAGGCAGCCTTGGAGAGAGTGGGGAAGGATTCCAGAATCTGTGCTTTTTAAACCTTGGGGATTGAAATCTGGGTGGGCTCCTCTTATTTTACAGATGAGGAAACATTTATTCATTCAACAAATATTGAGTGTCTAGATACTATAGAGGGAGCATGGAACACATGTGGGGTGATGAGTGCAAAACCTGACCCTGGGGCTCCTCTCCTGGAGCTTACGGTCCAGTGGGAGGGATGGATGTGAGTGAAGTAATACCACGGGCCCACGATTAGAACTGGTGACAAGTGCTACAAAATAAAGATGCTCTATTTACAATAGCCAGGGCATGGAAGCAACCTAAGTGTCCATCGACAGATGAATGGATGAAGAAGATGTGGCACATATATACAATGGAGTATTACTCAGCCATAAAAAGAAACGAAATTGAGTTATTTGTAGTGAGGTGGATGGACCTAGAGTCTGTCATACAGAGTGAAGTAAGTCAGAAAGAGAAAAACAAATACCGTACGCTAACACATATATATGGAATCTAAAAAAAAAAAAAAAAGGTTCTGATGAACCTAGGGGCAGGATAGGAATAAAGACACAGACGTAGAGAATGGACTTGAGGACACGGGGAGGGGGAAGGGTAAGCTGGGACGAAGTAAGAGAGTAGCATTGACATATATACACTACCAAATGTAATATAGACAGCTAGTGGGAAGCAGCTGCATAGCACAGGGAGATCAGCTCGGTGCTTTGTGACCACCTAGAGGGGTGGGATAAGGAGGGTGGGAGGGAGACGCAAGAGGGAGGGGATATGGGGATGTACGTATGCATATCGCTGATTCACTTTGTTATACAGCAGAAACTAACAGCACTGTAAAGCAATTATACTCCAATAAAGATGTTAAAATATAAATAATAAAAAATAAAGATGCTCTATGGCAATTCTGGCAGGAGGATATGATTGTTTGGGGAAGGTGGTGTGAGGAGGTGGGCTAGGAAGTCTTCCCAGGAGAGGGAACCACTGAGTTGAGTTTTGAAGGATGAAGGGTCAACTAAGAACATGGGAGGGTGGGAAAGTGCATTGTAGTTCCTGAGACTGAAACTGCCAGTCACTGAGGTGGGTGGGGCTGGGCAGGATAAGTGCCTGATAAAAAGAATTAATGAAAGCCTATGTGGCTGGGGGGAGGGGCCGGAGAATGGGTTTGGGAGAAGCCACAGAGGGTTGTGTAAAGGAGTTTGGCCTTTAAGAGGGATTATTAGCTTCACACCGAGGAAGGCAGGAAGCTGAGAAGCAGCCAGCAGGCTGGAGTGAGTTACCGCAGCCCAGCCACGCAAAAGGCATGGGTCTGTGGCGTTCCCCCTCCCTGGGCCCTGAGTCACCCAGCGTCCCAGTGATAGTAGGACCACTCTTTGTTTTAAGAGCAAATGAATAAATACATTTTAAAAAATCCTGTCCATGGTATTATTCATAATACTTTGATTTCTAATGATGTAATTAAATATATATAACTATAAAAAATTGGAAAGTGCTAAAATGTAAAAAAAAAAGATCTGGAACTCCACCCTCTAGAGATAACCATCATTAGTGTGTTGATGTGCTTCAAATCATGTGCAAACAATTGGAAATTCTAGTTTTGTATCTTGCTGTTTTCAGTTAAGTATTATCATAAGACTTTCTCCTGGTCATTAAAATGTTTTATAAAACTTAATTTTTAATGATTGTGTAATATTTCATTAAACGAACCAATCCCTAGGGAGATGTTTATGTACTGTACAATTTTCCAGCTATCATGCTACTTTGAAAATTCTTGTATTTAAATCATTGTCCTCAGCTCTGATCATTTCCATAAGCTTAATTCCTTGAAGTGAAACAACATGGTCAAAGCAAAGATGACTGTTTTGTTCTTTTTATGTTTGTTGCTTTTTTTTTTTTTTTTTTTAAATGGGAAAGATTTGGGTCCTAGAATCAGTGACTCTGTTAGCAGGACCCAGAGACCTGCTCTAGCACTTTTTGACTTTGTGTTTGTTTGGTTTTTTTAAAATTTTATTTATTTATTTATTTATGGCTGTGTTGGGTCTTCGTTTCTGTGCGAGGGCTTTCTCTAGTTGCGGCGAGCGGGGGCCACCCTTCATCACGGTGCATGGGCCTCTCACTATCACGGCCTCTCTTGTTGCGGAGCACAGGCTCCAGACGCGCAGGCTCAGTAGTTGTGGCTCACGGGCCTAGTTGCTCCGCGGCATGTGGGATCCTCCCAGACCAGGGCTCGAACCTGTGTCCCCTGCATTGGCAGGCAGATTCTCAACCACTGCGCCACCGTTTGTTGCTTTTTAAATCAACTTTTATGAGGTATAAATTATGTACAGTGAAAGGCACCCATTTTAAAAAATTGAGTTACATGTGAGATATAACACTGGGTAGGGTATATAATACATTGGTTTGATACATTTGTATTGCAGTATGATTACCAATAGTAACATTGGTTAACACCCCTATCTCGTCATGTAATTATCATTTCTTTTAGTGCTGGGAACAATTAAGATCCAGTGTCTTAGCAAGTTTATTGTTTACAGTACAGTTTTGTTGTCTATAATCACTGTACAGGTATACTTCATTTCATTGTACTTTGCAGATATTGCGTGCTTTACAAATTGAAGGTTTGTGACAACCCTGCATCGGTCAAGTCTATCAGCGCCCTTTTTCCAAGAGCATTTGCTCACTTTGTGTCTCTGTCGCATTTTGGTAATTCGCACAGTATCTACAACTTTTTCATTGTTATTATATTTGTTATGGCGATCTGTGATCAGTGATCTTTAATGTTACTATTGTAATTGTTTGGGGTGCCGTGAACTATGCCCATATAAGATGGTGAACTTAATAAATGTGTGTGTTCTGACTGCTCCACCAACCGACTGTTCCCCTACCTCTCTCCCTCTCCTGGGGCCTCCCTCTTCCCTGAGACACACAATATTGAAATTAGGCCAATTAATAACCCCACAATGGCCTCTAAGTGTTCAAGTGAAAGGAGAGGTCAATCCATGCGGCAAATGTCATCGTGGTCTTATTTTCAGAAATTGCCACAGTTACCCTGACCAGTCAGCAGCCACCAACATCGAGGCCAGACCCTCCACCAGCAACAGATTAGACTCGCTGAAGGCTCAGATGATGGTTAGCATTTTATTTATTTATTTACTTATTCATCTTTGCCATTTTATTTTTTTTGAATTTTATTTTATAATAAATTGTTTTTTAATTAAGGTCTGTAGGTTGTTTTTTTAGACACAGTGCTATTGTACATTGTAATATTGTAGTATTAAGAGAGTACAGAATAGTGTGAATATAATTTTATATGCCCTGGGAAACCAAAAAATTCACGTGACTTGCTTTATTGAGATATTTGCTTTATTATGGTGGTCTGGAACTGAACCTACAATAACTCTGAGGTCTGCCTGTACCATGTATTAGTCTCCAGGACTTATTTATCTACTAGTTACAACTATGTACCCTTACACACCATCTGTCCCATCCCTCCACCCTCAGTGCCTGATAACCACTGTTTTATTTTCTGCTTTTCCAATTTCGATTTTTTTTTAGATTCCACATGTAAGAGGTGTTATACACGATCTGTCTTTCTCTGTCTGACTTATTTCACTCAGCATAATGTCCTCATGGTCCATCCACATTGTTGCAAATGGCAGAATTTCTTTTCTCAGGGCTGAGTAAAAATTTTAAGTGTAGAATCTGATGAGTTTTGACATGTATGTACCTGTATAATCACCATCCCAATTTTAAGTATTTATTGTTTTTTAGTTTTTACATCAATTTTGTTGGGCTTGATTATTTTTAGTACCCACATTGACAAATTTCTTTCCAAATAATTATATCAAGTTGTAGATACACCAGCAATGCATATTGGTTATTCTCTCTTATTAATTTATGGAACAAAAAGAAACAGCATCTTGTTTTTACATTTGTTTTTTTGATTAGGAGTGAGGTGTTGGATTTTTCTATGCTTTTTTACTAGTTGTAAGACTGCTCTTGGAATTGTCTGTTCATGTGGTTTGTCTATCCATTCTGCCTTGGTCTTAATGTTCTTTTTTCTTGTTTGTGTAAGTTCCTTAACTCTAGTCATATTTGCTGCAGATATTTTCTCCCAACTCTCTCCTTCTCCCTACGGAAAGTTTTAGATTTATTTATATCATACCTTTTGATAAACATTCTATGTTATGTACTTCTAGTTTTTCTATGGCTATATTAAGGATTTCAGCCATCTGGAATTTATCGTAGCTCACGTGCTTGAGGATCAATTTTAGACTAACAATTTTAGACATACAGTATGCCTCAAGTGATACGGCGGAGGCATTGCTTTTTAAAAACAAGGATACCTTCATCACTTGTATGTTTTGGAAGTTCTGGACCAAACCAGTAAGACATGAAGTGGAAATGGAAAAAAAAAATATTGAACAGAAGGAAAATTACTAAATCGTTCTAGAAATCCGTATTTTAGAATAATCGCTGTTGCTAATGGGTTCAGGTACAACATAGACAGTCAAAAGCAAGACCCATTTAGAAACATATAAAAATGAGATTTCATACCTAAAAACAACCCAATGTATGAAATAAGTAGGAATACTTCTTAAAACAAATGTTATAAATTATCAGTGGTGAGAGGAAGAAATACACACACACACACACACACACACACCCCCACACCCACACACGGATAGAGCTATGCCATATTGCAGGGTAGAAATACCAAATATTGCTATTCATCTCTCCCAAGTTAAATCCCAAGGATTTAGCTTTAATGCAGTTCTAGTTACATTTCAGCAGACTTTCTATGGGAATGTTTTCTGTAGAATCAATAGGTAAAGTTATCTTAAAAAATTCTGTAAAATACCTGCCAGATACTGTTATAATTGGGAAAAGACCAATAAAGAATAGTGTTCACTGTAAAAAATATTTGCAATGTACAAATTAAAATGAAAAAGAAAATTACCTATGGTCCCATCTTTCTATAACCATTTGTTAATATTTTGCCATATATTTTCTGGTCTTTTACCTTTCTATCTATAAATATATTTTAAAATCTCAAATATATATTTTTGCTGTTTTTTTTTTTTTTTAACGACAGGATTATTTATCTTCTTTTCTCATTAGTATTTCCTCAAGCATAATTTTTAAGGCCATCTGATATAAGTGCGCAGTAAGTTCTCCCCAGATAACGTTGAGATATCTTTGCCTGGATCTCTCATTTCCTTAGGCTAAACCCCTTAAAGTGGAATCACTATGTTTATAAAGAGGAACATTATTAAGGCCTTATCTTGTCTGTCTTCTTGAAGTTGTCAAATTCTTTCTGGAAAGGTTGTGTGGCTTTATGGCCAGACTAAGAGGACAAGAGTGTCAGTCTTAAAGGATTAGCCTGATTAGCAGGAGAGGAATGGATCTCACATGGAAGAAAGAATAAGTAAAGGTGTAGCCCATAGAAGTGGGAAAGTATGTTTGGGGCACCCGAGTGGCTCATTTACCTGAAGCTTTGAAACATGAGACGGAGTGGTGAGTGATGGATGGGGCCAGGCTGGAGGAATCTGGATTATTAGGTGGTGAGTCAGCGAGTCGGGAAGGGTTTGGGTGGGGACACGACATTACCAGCTGGGCTGTGGGAAGAAGGGTCTGTCCTGTCCTGCAGGCAGTGGGTGGTCAGGGGGAGGTGCTGGCGGCCGGGCTCCCCTCGAGGTAGGCATTGCGGTCTGGATCCGCAGGAGTTAGGACTCAACAGTGGGAATGGGACTCTGGTGAAGGGGTGGGATGGAAACAGTTGGGAAGGCAGACTCAGAATGCTTGACTGATGTGGGTGTGAGATGGAACCTGCAAGAGGACCCTGACATTAAGAGAAAGAGCTGAGTTTAGAGACTTCGAGCTGGAGAGGCTGGCTGCCCCCCTGGGAGGGAATGTTGGTACTAAGGATGTAGGTTTGAGGGAGGCTGGGAGGTAGGGTTGCCAGGTAAAATACATGATGCCCCGCTCCATTTGAATTTCAGATAAACAATAACTTGTTAGTAGAAATATATTCCCAATATTGCCTGGGACATACTTATACCACAGACATTACCATTATTTACTGCTTATTCAAGGTTCATTTTATTTGCTCATTGGGCAGCCCTGCTTGGGGGTCAACGTGCAGAGAAGCCTAGATCCTCCAGTGCACCCAAGCTAGTGCGTTTCAAATAAAGACTCAGAACCAGCATTTCAGTTAATTAAATCTTGAATTTCGCTTCGGCTCATCCTAAAGTTTCCTTTAAGTCCCAAGGAAAGATGAAAAAAAAGGAAAAGAAAAAAAGCCCAGGGCCTTTGATTAGGTTGGCCTCGGTGAGATCCGCTGGGTTCACAGCTTTGCTCACACAGCTGCCTTGGGTGGGCATGAACAGAGGACAGACCTACAGGGGACAAGGCCTGCCCTGTGCACTCACACAGAGAAGGGGGTTTGCTTACACTCAGATGCTCGTGCTTGCACAAAAAAGACCCTGGGAGGATGCTAAGTAAGAAAATGTTCAAAGTGTCCTCCCTCTGGGGAGGGGAGGGGCACCCAGGCCTGGGAAGACTTTTCATTACTGTTCTTTTTATATTTTGAATTGTTTTTTTTTAAGTAGGTGCATATATTACCCTTTGAAATAAACTTTTTGAAAGCCGGAACATGCATTTACCCAGAAAATGACAAAGCTGTCACCTCGTCTAACAGGACAGCGTGAAGGGCGCAGGAATGTGAGTGCCACGAGGGCAGGGAATCATGTCGGAGTTGTAGCCCCAGGCCCTAGATTAGTGCCTGGCCCCTAGTAGGCACTCAACAAATAAATATTTATTAAAAGGATTAAGGACTGGCCCAAACATTTCGTGATCTAACCACAGAAGATGTTTGTACTTCTCAAGTTTCATTCATTTTAGGAAGAGGCAGTGAAGGAACCACATGCGTGGTATTTAAGGAAGCCCACTTCACTGGGCCATGTGGTCATTCTCAAAGAGGACAGTTGACGCCGTGGGAATGAAGGAAACCACCGTGGAGAGAGAAGGACAAGAAGCTGTGCACCTTTGGGGTGAACAGAGAGAGACAGCGTGGAAGTAGACTGAGGGCGTGGGTGGGGGGCCAGGCGAGCATGCCCCCCAGCAATCCAAGGACCAGAGCTTCAGGAAGGAGACATGGTCATCTCTATCAAAACATTCTACCACGTGATCCAGCAATCCCACTCCTGGGTATATTTCTAGAAAAAAATGAAAACACTAGTTCGAAAAGATACATGCACCCCAATGTTCATAGCAGCACTATTTACATTAGCCAAGACATGGAAGCAAACTAAGTGCCCGTCAACAGACAATTGGGGGCTTCCCTGGTGGCTCAGTGGTTAAGAGTACGCCTGCCAATGCAGGGGACACGGGTTCGAGCCCTGGTCAGGGAAGATCCCACGTGCCGCGGAGCAACTAAGCCTGTGCACCGCAACTACTGAGGCTGCGCTCTAGAGCCCGCGAGCCACAACTGCTGAGCCCGCATGCCACAACTACTGAAGCCCGCACGCCTAGAGCCTGTGTGCTCCGCAACAAGAGAAACCACCGCAATGAGAAGCCCGTGTGCAGCAACAAAGACCCAACACAGCCAAAAATAAATAAAATTAAATCTTAAAAAAAAAATCTTAATCATTAAAAAAAAACAATTGGATTAAGAAGATGTGGTATAAACATACAATGGAACATTTCTCAGCCATAAAAAAGAGTGAAATACTGCCATTTGCAGCAACATGGATGGACCTGGAGAATATTATGCTTAGTGAAGTAAGTCAAAGACAAATACTATATGATATCACATGTGGAATCTAAAAAATAATACAAATGAACCTATATTCAAACAGAAACATATAGCACACGGAACTCTACTCAAAAGACTCTAAAAAAGAGTGGAGATATATATATGTATAACTGATTTACTTTGCCGTACAGCAGAAACTTAACAACATTGTAAATCAACTATACTTCAATAAAAATTAAAATAAAATAAAAAAGAAACAAAACAAAACGGAAACAGACTCACAAACATAGAAAACAAACTTGTGGTTACCAAAGGGGAAAGGGACAAATTAGGGGTATGGGATTAACAGATACAAACTACCATACATAAAATAGATAAGCAACAAGGATTTACTGTATAGCACAGGGGATTATACCCATTATATTGTAACAACCTATAATGGAATAGAATCTACAAAATTACTGAATCACTACAATGTACACCTGAGACTAACACAATATTGTAAATCAACTATACTTTAATTAAAAAAATATATATATATATATATACATATATTCAACAGACAACCCTGTGGGTTTTCAAAGGACAGAATACACAATGGTAGTCTTTCTGGAAAAAACGATGCCTCCTCCTATACAGAGAACCCTCACAGCATTTGGGGACACGGCCCCCCAAATGACAGGCTTTAGCAGGAAAGACCATTTCTCGCCCCACGTTGTTTCTGACTTGTCATCCTGGTCAAGGCTGAAGTGCGACCATGGGTAGGCTTGGTGCTTCCAGGCCCTTGTTTGGATGTTTGAAGGGCCAAATTGCCCCTCAAAGTGCGGGCTTCTCACTGCAGTGGCTTCTGTTGCTGCGGAGCATGGGCTCTAGGCGTGCGGGCTTCAGTAGTTGTGGCCCGCAGGCTCTAGAGCTCAGGCTCAGTAGTTGTGGCACACGGGCCCAGTTGCTCCGCGGCATGTGGGATCTTCCCTGACCAGGGCTCGAACCCGTGTCCCCTGCATTGGCAGGCGGATTCTTAACCACTGCGCCACCAGGGAAGTCCCCAGTTGTCTGTTGATGGGCACTTAGTTTGCTTCCGTGTCTTGACTAATGTAAACATTCTTCTGTTCCTTTCAGAATGCGGTCTCCAAGTACGGCTCTCAGTTCCAAGGCAATTCCCAGCACGACGCCCTGGAGTTCCTGCTCTGGTTGCTGGATCGTGTGCACGAGGACTTGGAGGGCGCGGCCCCGGGGCTGGGGTCCGACAAGGTCAGTCGCCCTCGAAACAACACGTTGTGGTTTTTTTTTTTTAATACGGTCTATTATTTTTTATTTATTTATTTATTTATTTTTGGCTGTGTTGGGTCTTCGTTTCTGTGCGAGGGCTTTCTCCAGTTGCGGCGAGCGGGGGCCACTCTTCATCGCGGTGCGCGGGCCTCTCACTGTCGCGGCCTCTCTTGTTGCGGAGCACAGGCTCCAGACGCGCAGGCTCAGTAGTTGTGGCTCACGGGCTTAGTCGCTCCGCGGCATGTGGGATCTTCCCAGACCAGGGCTCGAACCCGTGTCCCCTGCATCGGCAGGCAGACTCTCAACCACCGCGCCACCAGGGAAGCCCAACACGTTGTGTTTGATTTTCTTTTTTCCCCTTGCGCATTTACTCAGCTCTTCAAAACTAAATCTTGAAATTCAGCTCCTAGATTTTTGTGTATTCTGCCTGCTGTTCACACGGTACCGTTCCCTGCTCCTTCCTCTTTGCCCCGTTTGTTTTAGACCAGACGTTTCCTCCCATCGCTGTTCCTCATCCTCTTTAATCCCAGTGATATGGTGAATAGGGTTTCTGTTTGGTTTAAAGTTTGAAAAAAAAAAATCTCCTTTTTGTCAATATCCTATGCCTTAGTATGGTCATCTGAGGCCATGAGTGCCGTTGCTTATTATTTTTAGATGCTTCCATTTTAACTCCACCCTTGCTTTTTCAGTTACTTATCCTACAGAGCAAGCGATTCCCAATCTTTTTTCTCAAGACACAGGATGGATGATCTTTACATGTGTGCACTCAGCAGTCCCAGATTTGGATGAAACCTCAAACCTTTGGGTGTAAGAAAGCCCTACGATCATTTGTAGTAGCCACCGCTAGTTGATAAATCAGCTGTGTTCTCTATGGGCTTTGCTAAATAAAGATCAGTGACGGGTTCTGCTCTAATCCTATCCTTTCATCTCTCTCTTAAGAAAGTAAAAACGAGTGAAGTTATTATTCCATGAGTGAGCAAAATTATTATAACAATATCCATGAATAATCTATAATTTTAAAAATGTTTCACAAGCTTTGGTAATTAATCAGTCGCATATTACTTTTGATGTGTCTCAGAACTGATCCAGATGCAGCTACAAGAACTGCTTTACTTGTTTTTTGTTTGTTTGTTTGTTTGTTTTAATTCTGGACATTTTATTCCCATCCCCCTCGTGAATCAATTAAAAAGCCCTTTGGAAGTGTTTCAATCTTTCACCCGTTACCTTCCCATCCTTACATTATCTACTCAGAGACCATTATTCTAGAGTAATAAAGATTGAATGGCAAAATGTGACACAAATGGACCTATCTACGAAACAGAAACAGACTCCCAGACATAGAGAACAGACTTGTGGTTGCCAAGGGGTAGGGGGTTGGGGGAGGGAAGTATTGGGAGTTTGGGATTAGCAGATGCAAACTAGTTTATACAGGATGGATAAACAACAAGGTCCTACTGTATAGCACAGGGAACTATATTCAATATCCTGAGAAAAATCGTAATGGAAAAGAATATGAAAAAGAATGGACATATATGTATAACTGAATCACTTTGCTGTGCAACAGAAATTAACACAACATTGCAAATCAACTATATTCAATAAAATAAATTTAAAAAATAAAAGCAAATAAATAAATAAATGGGGGAGAGACTGAACGGCAGTCACAGTTTGTAGGATGAATGAATCGAGATACGTAATGTGCAGCATGATGACTGTAGTTAATAATACCATATTGAGTGCTGGAAATTTGCTAAGAGAGTAATTTCAGGTCCTCTCACCACACACAAAAAACGTAACTACATGAGGAGATGGATATGTTGATTGGCTTGACTGAAGTAATCATTTCACCATGTAGATGTGTATCAAATCATCACGTTGCACTCCTTAAACACATACAATGTTTATTTAAAAACAAAATGGCTCAAGAAGCTGAGTCATTTTTTTTTCTTAACTTGTCCACACAGCCAGCTGTTGTCTTTGTTTCTTTCCCTTTTAAAAATGACAAGCGGCAACTTTAAGAAAAGGAGGGCATAACCATATATGTCTTGAATAAAGAATAGACCTCTTTTAAACAACAATATAATGTAGAAGCTAAGAGCTTGACAGAGCTGCAGAAAGAGTACTCATGTCTGAGACAGCAGGTTGCCAGATGCATGGAACAGGGAAGATAATGATTGTACAGTATTCTGTACTCCTCAGAGCACATCTTGGAGTGTTATACACAGTATGAGTAGCTACTATCATTTGCGGGGTGGTGTTAGCGTTATTATCCCCGTTTTATATATGGGTAAACCAAGAATCAGAGAGGCTGTGTAACCTTCCTGAAGCAGCACAGCTTAAGAAGAGGTAGAGTCAGGATTCAAATCCAAGGGAGGTCTGGCTTGAAAGCCTGTTTTCTTATCTTAAAAAGAACCATCCCAGGACTTCCCTAGTAGTCCAGTGGTTAAGACTTCACCTTCCACTGCAAGGGGCACAGGTTCGATCCCTGATTGGGGAACTAAGATCCCGCATGCCAAAAAGATAGAAAAATAAAAAGAGCCACTCCATTCACCCCCAAAACACACAAATGAAACAAAGCAAAAACTTCACCAAACAGAACCTGGGAGGACCAGACACTTAAAGGTTATGGTGGTTTCTCTGGGTTGTGGGATTGTGGGTGATTTTTCTTATACGTACAATGATTTTCTGTTTATCCAATTCAGACCCTTTTAGTTGCAACTTGGTCCAACTTAAGGAGAGGGCGTTTATTGGCTTTTAGAACTTGTGAGTCCAAGGGTTGATCCAGCTTCAGGTAGGGCTGGATCCAAGGTCTCCTTATCTCTTGTCTTTCTCTTCATTCTCAGACTGACTCTGCCCATCTAGTGGCAGGAGGGCCCCCTGCAATGCTCATAGAGCCTTTTTCACTTGGGATTCCAGAAAAAGCCCAGGCAAGAGTCCGATTGTCTTAGCGTGGCTCACATGTCCATTCCTGGGCAGGTGGCCAGCAGGATGGAATATTCTGATTGGGCACATGGGTCCCATGCCTGTGGGGTGAACTCCACCCAAATCACATGGGTAAGGAAGGTTTCTGTAGAGCTGGGGCACGTTGGAAAGGAATGCTGAGATGACAAACGTGTCACTACACTGTATTCCATAATCTTAGCATGAACACATTTTGAAATCAGAATGATGTATTAAAAAGAGAGAGATACTGTTTATTGAAGTGTGTTACGTGCCAGGCATTTCATATGATGCTTTTCATGACTTATTTCACTGACGCATAGGAGACACTCAATAAACCCCTGAATGGTTGAATAAATTAAGTAGTTATCATGCTTTAATATTTGATAACTCATAATAAGGATAATAATAAGTAACTCATAATAAGGTTAATTCATATATTACAGTTAACGGAAATTTAGGTTAAGTTGTCCAAGGTCATTCAACTTCTACCTGTGGAAAGAGAATCAAATCTGAGTCTGTCTATTTCAAAGCCAGTGTGCTGGATCCCTTTCCTTATCCTGAGTTTCTTGTGCTTTCTGTTTCCCACCAGAGGGAGGGAGGAGACCCGGGTGCCTCTTCCTTCTGGCTGCATCTAGAATAGGCTTCTTGGGAGTTTCCTGGTGGCCTAGTGGTTAGCATTCCGGGCTTTCACTGCCATGGCCTGGGTTCAATCCCTGGTCAGGGAACTGATATCCCGTAAGCCATGTGGCACGGCCAAAAAAAAAAAAGTTTTTTGTCCCATTTTCCACTCCCTGGCTGTGCCAGGCAGTGCTCCTGGAAAGTAGGAGGGATAAGCAGCCTTCCCAATTACCTTTCAGTCTTCTTCTTTTGTGCCTTTGTGGTAGGAAAAGGCTTTGGACTTAAGGATGAGGAAGAGCACAGAGAGGTTAAGTAACTTGCCCTAAGTCACACAGCAAGTCAGTGGGAGAGCCAGGATCCAGATCTAGAAAATTCAACTCTAGAACAGGGCTTCTTAACCTCAGCACGTTTGACACTGGGGCTGGGTAATTCTTTGCTGGGAGGGGAGTTGTCCTGTGCGTTGTAGCATTTGTAGCGCCCCTCTACCTACCAGATGCCGGTGGTACCCCTAACTGTGATTGATAACCAAAAATGTCTCCAGACATGGCCAAATGTCCCCTGGTGGGGGGAGGGAAAAGCGTTTCCCCATTGAGAACCTCTGCTCTGGAGCCTTTGCTCCCAACCACAGTTCACCACCCCCAAACCTTTCTTTAAGATGCCTTTGAGTTTATTTAAGCCAATAATCCATAACAACTTCAAAACCCACATAAAAGCAGCCCTAATTGGTCTTCCAATTTCCAGTGTGCCCTGCTACTATATGTATATGTTCTCCACGCTACAGCCAGAGGGATCTTTTCAGAAAGGAAATAAGATCACGTCACTCTCCTGCTTAAATTCCCCTGGCGGCTTCCTGTTGCACTTACAACAGAATCCGGACTCCCACGTGGCTGACGGGACCCTACCTGACTGGCCCACCAATCACTCCACCTGGTTTCAGGCCCCTCTGCCCCTTGCTCATCGTTCTCAGCCACGCTGGCTGCTTTCTGTTCCTTTAATGGCTAAGGGTGTCAGGAGGGCACCACAACCCAGCAAGACCAGGGGTGGTTGTTGGTCGGAGAGAGGAGCTTGCGCCACTCTTCATTTGATCTGATTGAAACCAGAAAAGGTCTTTTTCTCTGTCTGGGGTCAAAACCTCTCCTGAAATTCACTCTTAGAAAATCGGGCTGCCTGCGGAGGCCTGGCTGTGAACGCTTGAAGGTAAAAGAGCAGAGCTATTGGACTATTTGGCACAAACTTCATTTTCTGTTTCCAAGAAGGAAATGGACTGACCCCTGTGTAACTCTGAACAATTTTTCTTTCTAGGGTTATTTCTGTTTCAAAACATATGAAAGCCATGTAGTTCGATTTATTTGAAACTAGAATAGAAAACATAACGACCACTTTCTTCTCTGTTAATGCAACGATAAATGTTTTTGTCTGGTGAATAGGGCATCTTTTTTTTTTTTTTTTTTATGAAACTCTCTAGGAGTTAAGCCAGTATTTTATTTATTTATTTATTTTTGGCTGTGTTGGGTCTTCGTTTCTGTGTGAGGGCTTTCTCTAGTTGCGGCAAGCAAGGCCACTCTTTATCGCGGTGCGCGGGCCTTTCACCGTCGCGGCCTCTCTTGTTGCGGAGCACAGGCTCCAGACGTGCAGGCTCAGTAGTTGTGGCTCACAGACCCAGTTGCTCCGCGGTATATGGGATCCTCCCAGACCAGGGCGCGAACCCGTGTCCCCTGCGTTGGCAGGCAGATTCTCAACCACTGCGCCACCAGGGAAGCCCCTAGGGCATCTTTTCACTATCCTGTAGACACTGGGACACTAGCAACCTTTCGGGTAGTTTATCTTATAGAAAACGCCACTCTTGCAGAATTAAGAAAGGGATGAGCCTGGGGAGAGGACCAGGAAGCTAACATTTATTAAGCACCTACTGTGTGCCAGGCAGGATACCCACATCTTTTTTGGTTTAAATGACGGCTCCATGAGGTGGATGTAATACTCCTATTCCTTTTAGATGTGGAATGAGGCTCAGGGAGAGTTTTAGGGTCACTTGGTTAGCAGGGTAGCGCCAGCTGGGTCTCACCTGATAGACCATGCTTTGTGAGTGACCCTCTGCTGCCTCTTACCCCAGCCTTGTTTGGGATTTTCACTTTCCATACCCATCCTTGGATGGTCCCATTCACAGCCTCTCTCAACGCGTGCTGCCTTATCATCTGGATGCAGAAGCAGCCCGGAGGAACAGCAGCCAACCAGATGACTCAAACAAGAAGGGGATTAGTTGTAAGGCCAAGGAGGAGTGTGCAGAATCGAAAGGAAGGCTGAAGACCAGGCTTGGAACCATCAAGAACCAGACAGCCCTGGGGTGAGGGTGTCTCAGTGGCAGGAGCGGCTAAATCCTCCAGCCTGGACACTTCTGCTAGAGTCGCTGTTTGCAGCCTTTGGGTCACTCTGCCCATGACTGACACGCAGGGCAGGAACATTTCATCCGTCTAGCTTGGGTCATATGCCTGCCTGTCTCTTGGTAAGGGAGGACAGGACCCCCGAGGAAAGAGCCTTCCCCACCTCCCCATGGACTGAGGCTACTCCCAAAGAAGAAGGGTCAATCCTGAGCAGGCCCAGGTGCCAGTGTCTGCTCTGTATCCAAGTTCTCTCTCTCCTCCGAGCCCTTCATTCACCTGCCGTAGGTGTCTCTGCCTCAAACTTGGCTTGCCCTCCCCTCCTCCCCTGACCCACTTCTCCTTTTGCCTTTCCCTCTTCTGTTAATGGAAAGTGGTTCTCCAGGCATCAGACTGGAAGCTTGGAGCTGGCCCTGTGTATCCCTCCCTCTGTCTCCGTGTCCTTCCCCATCAGGTGCTCAGTTATGAGCTGTGCACACAGGGTGTCTTGATTGAGTTCCTCCCTCCTTTTTATGTTCATGGCTCCTACTCTAGTTCACCCTGTTGGCACCCGGACTCTTGAGCCTCATAATTTGTGTTCTAACTCCAGACGCCCCCTCCTTCATCGTGTGCATGCCTGTCAGGTTATAGCGTGTCTCTGTGCATGTAGCCACCGCTTAGGTTCAAAACCCATTAGATACTCCCCATCGTGTAACAACAGCAAACACTTGTACAGTGCTTGCTGTGTGCCAGGCACTATTCTAAGTGTTTTATATATATTAACTCTTTTAATCTCAAAATATCTCCAGCACGTTGGTACTATCGTTCATTACCCCTTTATTAAATTGGAAAACCATGGAACAAAGAGCTTAAGTAATTGATTTAGCTGCATCAGAGGTTGAGAAACTCTCTCAGCTAAGTGCCAGTGCAAGGATTTGAACCCCAGCAGTCTGACTCCAGAGTTTAACCCTTAACCCTGGTACTATGCTGTTTACTGAACCAGGAATCTTCTTTAGGACATTTAAGTCCCCATCCAACATGGTACCAGGCTCCCTCTCTAGCTCTGTTTTCTACTCCCCTTTGTACATCCTGTATTCTGGTCAAATTGGGTTTAATGAAATAGTGGGACTGATTGTTCTTAGTATTTGTCACTCTTATTTGTACCAAAATTTTATTATGAAAAATTTCAAACATGGAAAAGTTGAATTCCTTATACAGCGAATATCTCCTACCCACCACCTAGATTCTATCATTTACATTTTACTAAAATTGCTTTATCATGTATTTATCTACCTATCCATCCGTCTGTCCACTCATCACTCCATCTTTTTCTCATCTTTTTCTTTTTTGGATGCATTTTAAATTAAATTTCAGACATCAGTACATTTCTCCCCAAACACTTCCCCTGTGGTCCTTTCTCCTGGCTCTTTGAGGGTGCCAGGCTTAAAGATGGGAGTGATGTGGCCATAAGCCATGGAATTCCCACAGTTCCCAGAAGGTGGAAGAGGCAAGGAACATATTTTCCCCCGGAACCTCCAGAGGGGGTGCGGCCTTGCTGACACCTTGGTTTCGGCTCCGTGATGCTGATTTTGGATGTTCAGTCTCGAGACCTGTGAGGGGACACATTCTGTTGTTTCAAGCCACTAGTTTGTGGTCGTTTGTTACAGCAGCAACAGGACACTTATAGGTAAGGGAATGTAGAGAAGGATACAATAGGACAGATTGTGGAGGGAGGAGCCTCATGCATTCATTATTCTAAGGTGCAAACCTGGTCTGAGAAAGACAATGCTCATGTGAAGACTGGCTCCCTGGAAAATGTGGACAGACACAGCTTAGCAGGTGGAAGATGGGCAGATTTGGTGTGGATGTATTTGAAGTGATGGCGGCTCACCCAAGTGAAATGTACAGGAGGCATCTAGACACAGGGGGCCTAGAAGGATGGAGGTAAAGAATGGGGTAGTCAATCCAGAGGTAATGGTTGGGGCTGGGTGAGCATGTGTGAGTGTTCGCCAAGGTTCATGCTCTTTCAGCACACACACGCACACACACACACACACACACTCTCATACTCTCTCTCCCGCTGTCTCTCTCTCCTCTCCCTCTCTCTCTCTGTCTCTATCTCTGTTGGAATTGGGGAGGTCCAGGGATTGAAGGAGGGGCGGATTACGGTAAGTCAACATGGAAGGTCCTGGCTCTGCAGGTCTAGGTCCACAGAATGGTGCTGAGGACCCAGGAGGACGTGTAGCTTTGCGGGTCTGAACGCAGCGGAGTGATGAGAGGCACGTCTGATCTTGCTTCCTCTCCTCCTTTCTTTGCAGCTTCAGCCTGAAGCCGGGAAGACCTCCGAGAACCTCCTGTCGCCACCAGCTCAGCTTCCTCTAGGCCAAAGCTTTGTGCAAAGCCACTTTCAAGCACAGTACAGGTAAGAATGGGGTGTGTTTAGAATCTGTCCTTAAGGACTCAGCAAACTCCTATGCTGGTAACTAACCTCCCTTTGCCAGGTTTACCCCGAGATTACAAAACAACAGAAACCATAAACACCCTTCTCTCTCCCATTATAAATCCCAATTACCCACTCACTTCTATTGTCTCTGACCCTCAGTATTTCATTTTTTGTGTTTTTTATTTATTTTTGGCTGCGTTGGGTCTTCGTTGCTGCGCACGGGCTTTCTCTAGTTGCGGCGAGCGGGGGCAACTCTTCGTTGCTGTGCGCTGGCTTCTCATTGCAGCGGCTTCTCTTGTTGCGGAGCACAGGCTCTAGGCACGCGGGCTTCAGTAGTTGTGGCGCACGGGCTTAGTTGCTCTGCGGCATGTGGGATCTTCCCGGACCGGGGATCGAACCCGTGTCCCCTGCATTGGCAGGCGGATTCTTAACCACTGCGCCACCAGGGAAACCGCCTCAGTATTTCTTTTCTTTCTTGCTGTCTCCTGGGCCTTCCATCCCCCCCTTGAAGAAGGGGTGATGCAAGCGTGGTTCTCCAGAGTATGAATGTGCAGGCCAGGATCTCCCCAGCAGGCCATCATTGAGAAGTGGATGAGATCTTTCTGGTTTGTTCTTTATTGCCAGAGAGCCGAGTTTCACACATTATTTCGAGTTCAAGATTTCCCAGCATAATGGAGGATATAAAAGATATATCATTATATAGACTCTGACTTCAGAAAGTATATGTTCTCTTTGGGCTTTTATATATGACAGTTCAGAGATTCACATAAGGCAGAATATTTTCAAGAATGACAATGTTGTAGTGAAAGCACTAACCCCCGGGGCTTCTCGGAGGAGGTATGCCTTTCCACGGGCTCTGCAGGGTGAATAGGGTTGAAAGGGTGGGAACATATTCAATAAGAGTGACGCCCGCTTCGAGGTGGGAATGAGCACACTGATGAAGATTGAGGGGAGGCCAATGGTTACATATATGTTCGCCCAGATATTTTGTGATTTAACTTACAAGAGCCCAAGGAGATGAGGTACAATCTGGGGTCAGGCATTTCGCGAGGACACATAGTAAATGGCAGAACCAGGATTTGACCTTTGATAAATCTCTGAAGCACGAGTCCTGTTTCTGCTTCTTTGTAATTCTTCCTCTTGGGTGGCCCTTCCATCTGACCTTGTTCTTTCCCTGTGCGGTTCTGCTGTTACTTCATGCACAAAAGCTTTGCCTTCCTGTTCTCCATTATGGATACCAAAACATTTTTTTGTATTTTTCTTTTGGATGTTGCATTAAATCACTTTCAAAGGTGGGCTTTTCTCTGAGTCTTCTGGATGCTCTTCTTTTTCCTTTGCCTTGTTGTCTTTTTCATAAGCCTCCTGTTGGGTTTTTTTGTTTTTTTTGTTTTTAATTTTTATTTATTTGTTTATTTATTTATGGCTGTGTTGGGTCTTCGTTTCTGTGCGAGGGCTTTCTCTAGTTGCGGCAAGTGGGGGCTACTCTTCATCGCGGTGCGCGGGCTCTCTTGTTGCGGAGCACAGGCTCCAGACGCGCAGGCTCAGTAATTGTGGCTCACGGGCCTAGTTGCTCCGCGGCATGTGGGATCTTCCCAGGCCAGGGCTCGAACCCGTGTCCCCTGCATTGGCAGGCAGACTCTCAACCACTGCGCCACCAGGGAAGCCCCCTCCTGTTGGTTTTTTATCTCTTATTTACTTCAAACAAAGTAACGATTATTCAGCCTTCTAGAATTCACTTACAGCTATTTACTTCCATACTTTTGGGAGATTTGTATTCTTTGTATTTAGAAAGGAGAAGATGACTTAAAATTGCCCAGAAACTGTGCTAATTAAGGATTTATGTTATATTCATTGATCGTCCATAATATAATTTGGATGTGATCACTGTCTTTGAGGTGATTATTTATTTAGGAAGAGCAAGTAGTTTTGGAAACACTTTGGAAGAATGCCAAAGCTGCTTTCCCACTGGAACAGAAAATCCATAGCACTTGAGAAGTTCCCTCACCCTGCCCCACCCAGGAGAAGGACCTCAAACGACCTTGAATGGCAGCCACAATGACCCTGGGGCACTCCCCTCCTGCCCTTGCTTGCTTACCACACTGGGTGATTCACATCTCTTCTAGATGAGCCCCGGTCTCATTGTTGTCCGTGAAGAAATGCCCACTGATTTCCTAAGAGAAGTGGTGATGCACTACGAGATTTACATGGAGGAAACCTAGATTTCGCGTCTACTAACTAACCTTTTAGCCATGAAAGCTGCTTGCAGGGCATCTGTCTTATCTCCAGGTACTCAAAGCAGAGGCTGCTTGAAAGCAAAATAAGGAGACAGAGGAAAAGAAGAATAGAGGAGGAGGGAGAAGAAAATCTAGAAGGAGGGAGGGGGAGGCATAAGGCAAGGGCGTGTTAGAGCTTGGGGAAGGGTCACCGTGATTGCCTTCAGGTGCCCCTCCTCTGTGTCCCCGTACCATAGATCTGCCTCCTTTCTCTCCTCATTCTCTCTACCTTCTTCCCTTCTTGTCCACACATCCTCTTTTCCTTCTTTTTTTAAAAAAAAATTTTATTTATTTATTTATTTATTTTTGGCTGTGTTGGGTCTTCGTTTCTGTGCGAGGGCTTTTTCTAGTTGCGGCAAGCGGGGGCCACTCTTCATCACAGTGCGCGGGCCTCTCACTATCGCGGCCTCCTTTGTTGCAGAGCACAGGCTCCAGACGCGCAGGCTCAGTAATTGTGGCTCACGGGCTCAGTTGCTCCGCGGCATGTGGGATCTTCCCAGACCAGGGCTCGAACCTGTGTCCCCTGCATTGGCAGGCAGATTCTCAACCACTGCGCCACCAGGGAAGCCCCAACTCCTGGGTTTTTACATAGTTGTATAACTGGCACGTGCTTTGAAGGAAAAATGGAGGGAGCTTTGAAGTGCATGTTATGGATGTGAAAGAGGAAAAAAACTCGTTTCCCTTTGCGTTACTCTTGACTACTTCCACACTCACAATCCTTCTGACCCCAGATGTGTGGGTGTTTTTCCCACACCAAGCAATTCTGCGATTCTCTCTGGACGCCAACTGAGTGTCCTACAATGTAACTCAATTCTGGCACTACCTAGTTAGAGCGGGCACGGACCCCGCAGGTTAAGGGCTCAGTCCCACCGGACTGCCTCCCCACCGGACACCAATTGCAAGTCCCGGGTCGTCACCTGTGCTGCTGACCGACTGGCTATAAATTGGAGGTTTCCACGACCCCCTCCTCAGGTTCAATGATTTGCTAGAGTGGCTCACAGAACTCAGGAAAACCGTTTACTTACCAGATTACCAGTTGATTTGAAAAGGCTATAACTCAGGAACAGCCAGATGGGAGATTCATAGAGCAAGGTGCTGGGGGAGGGGCGAGGTTCCACACCCCTCCCTGGGTGCACCACCCTCCCAGCACCTCCCCACGGTCACCAACCTGGAAGCTCTCCCAGCCCCTTCTGCTGGGGTTTTTATGGAAGCAACATTATGTAGGCATGATTGATCCAATTATTGGCCATACGTGGTTAACTCAACCTCTGACCCCCTTCTTTTTTTCCCAGGAGGTAGGGGTGGAGCCCAAAGTCCTAGCCCTCTAATCCCATGCTTGGTCCATCTGGCAACCAGCCCCCCTCCTGTGGTTTTCTCTGGGGGCTTTCCAGATATCACCTCATTAGCATAAACTCAGGTGTGGTGGGGTGGGGTTTGTTATGAATAGCAAAAGATGCTCCTTTTACCTTCATTCTTGCTCTTATCACTTCGGAAATTCCAAAAGCTGTAGGAGCTCTGTGCCTGGAACAACTGTTGGAGACCAAATATGTATTTCTTATTATAAATCACAGTATCATAAGGCGTAAGGTGAGTCAGGGGAGGATTCGTGAAGAAGTGACATTTGAGCTGATCTGAGACTGAGGACCGCAAGGACCCTTTGTCAATTACTATAGAATGATGAGTAAGAAGCAAGATATTCATGCTGGAAAAAAAGACTGGTGACAGCTAAAAATAGCTGCTTTCTGCCTGCTGGTCCAGAGTTAAGAAAAAATATAGTTAGAGACGTCCATCTAGGCTAGGACTTTTGAGGTCTGAAAAGTGATTTTCTGTAGCCGTCGGTGGGCACCAGCTCCACACTGGGGCCCCTGAGGGTGGTACTTGCTGTTCTGGACCCTCTTCAGCCTCTTTTCCTGGGGGGGGAGGTTGCCTGGGATGGAGGGCCGCCCTGGCATCGGCCTTTATGAAATTGAAAGCTGGAAATGTTATTATGGGTTAATTCAGAGATCCCTGTTCACTGAGATTCTCCCTCCATCTCCCTTGTCCTCCTTTTTAGGGGGCTGAGTTTTTGCCTTTGGCTGGAGGAGAGAAGGAAGAATAGTACTGGGGTGCTGGAGGTTATAAACTAGAGGACAAATAATTCATTATTCTATATGATTATTAACACAGCCTGAAAACATCTGCAAGTTTAATAGCCAAGGATTGTTGCAACGTTGGAGTTTGGGCTAGAGGTGGGATTGTGTGTGTGTGTGTGTGTTCATCTCTTCACAGCATTCATAGCTTTTATTCACAGAAAGCCTAATCTGGTCCCCGTTACAGGCAGCATTCCCTTTTAGGCAGAGTATGTTTTGGAAGGCTTCCTCAGAACAGATCTTGGAGAGGTGACATTTTTTTTTTTTAAATAAATTTATTTATTTTTTTATTTTTGGCTGTGTTGGGTCTTCGTTTCTGTGCGAGGGCTTTCTCTAGTTGCGGCGAGCGGGGGCCACTCTTCATCGCGGTGCGCGGGCCTCTCACTATCGCGGCCTCTCTTCTTGCAGAGCACAGGCTCCAGACGCGCAGGCTCAGTAGTTGTGGCTCACGGGCCCAGTTGCTCCGCGGCATGTGGGATCTTCCCAGACCAGGGCTCGAACCCGTGTCCCCTGCATTGGCAGGCAGATTCTCAACCACTGCGCCACCAGGGAAGCCCGGAGATGTGACATTTTGCTTGTGCGTCATCATAATTACCTTGCCAGCTTGGACATCCGTCTCGCCAGCCAGCGAGCAGGTGAAGCTGGCCAGGTTGGAGGTGTCAGATGTATATTCAGCAGCAGTGAGAGGCCAGAATGTGAAACGAGCAGTGCCATTTCGGGACATTTGTAACCAGTGGAGAGCAAGGAGCAGTGCTGAGTTTCAGCAGCAGGTGAGAGGCTGGCTTTGGAACAGAAGCAATTTGACAAGGAGGATGAATAGCTTAGGGAGATGGGCAAGTGAACACTGAAGGGCATTGGGGTGATTTTCTGTCTCTTTCCTCTGTGAGTACCTGGGAGATAGTAGGACAGGACCGTGAAGCTCTGGGGGGAGATGGCAAGGACGAAAGGACCCCCAGGCCACATCTGAGGTGTAGATGGAGCCTGGAAACATCTGGAGTTTTCTGTGAAAGTGACACTGCCCTTCCCCCTGATCTGTCGGTCGCACTCACTCTCCTCATTTCTCATCCTTTGAGGAACAGGTGCATTTCATGTCCTCTCTGTGGTTTATTATGAAAACAATATATTTTCCCCATTCTTTAAATACAAAATTAGGCCGTTCTGTGATTTCGCCAAACTACACATCTCTTGCTCCCTGCCAGAGATTCATGGCTTAATCTAAAGGCCATATCCCTGAATCAGTTGACTATGATGTATCTGCAAGAAAAATGCAGGCTCGCTTAGTTTTAGTAGCTTTAAAGAAAAAAATGAATAAGTCAAAGAAAAATACTCCTTCTCATTTGTTCGCTTAAATATGAAACAGGAATTTGGAAATTTCCCAAGGACAAAAATACATGTTTCAGGCCTATGTTACGCCACGGTACATGATGGGTGAGGGGAGGAGAGGGGAGGGAGAGAAGCTGGGGTGGCAGAGTGGCCCCCACAAATGGCGGGTTCCCCTGCTGGTTGGAGCTTGATGTCTTTTTACCAAAATATTGCTATGGTTTTCCCAGAGAGTGATTGAACATTAAATACTCAGGTCTGTACTCCGGTCTGTTTTCTAAAATCATGGTTGGCATTCTATTAACTTGTATCCAGGAAAGCCTACTTGCTATGAGCAGAGCACTTAGGGTCGCCTGGGACAACACCCTGAAAACCTCAGGGGTTCTTGCTGGGCCCTGGCTTTTTCTATTTTGTCTGCTCAATGGAAAACCAATCCAGCAGGACTGGTGCTTTCTGTCGAGATTCAGGAAACCTGATTCTGATTCCAGCTCCGGTTTCCTTGCTGACTTACCCTAGGGCTGTCCAGTGCTGAGAGCAGGGCCTGCGGCGGAGTAGTCTCCCCTATTCCCAAGGAAATTCACGTAGATTTTAGGAGAAGGAATGTAGCATCCAGAAACCCCTTATATCTTGGAAGAATATGGAGCATTATATGATGAAGGAAATAAAATAAGAGCACCCGGGTGGAATATAAAACTTGCCTCTCCCTCTCAGAGATACATGCTAAATATGGGAGTGTTAAATTTCAAAGAGCTTAAAGAATATAAATAAACTATGTGGATCTACTTGTACTAACGACTCTGAAGAAATGATGATGGTCATGGGCTCTGGAACCTGAGCCAGTTCTGCCACTTAAGAGCTGTGTGTCCTTGGGCAAGTGACTTAACCTCTCTGTGTTTCAGTTTTTCTTCTGTAAAATGGGGATCATCCTGGTTATTATGGCTGGCGCACGGGTTAATCCATGCACAATGCCCAGTTTTTAGTAAATTCTTTCACCGTTAGCTGTTACTACTAGCTGCTGTTTTCTGAACTTTGTTTCCTTTAGCCGTACAATAAGGCAGGTGGATTGCATCAGTGGTTCTCCGCCTGGCTGAACACTAGAGTCACCTGGGGAGCTTTTAAAATTCTGATTACTGTGCCTCTCTCTCCCTGCTTCCCTTGAAACAGAATCTCGAGGAGTGGGGCCTGGACATCTGCATTTGAGAAAAGCATCCTATGTGATTCTGGGGCCCAGTGAGGCTGAGACCTTTGAGCTTGAAAGCTGGCACAGTATCTTTCTATTTGGAGGGGTTACAGCATCCCTTCCCATACTCAGTGCACTCATACATGTGACTAAACTTTATCCTTTTTAAGAAATTGAGATGAGTCACATAACATAAAATTAACCATTTTAAGTGTGCAATTCGGCGGAATGTACACCCACCATGGTGTGCAACCACCACTTTTTTCTAGTTCCTGACCATTTTTGTTACCCCCAAAAGAAAACCTGGTACCCATGAAGCAGTCACTCCCCAGGCCTCCCTCTTCTTAGCACCTGGCAACCGCCAATCTGCTTTCTGTCCCTATGGTTTTACCCATTCTGGATATTTCATATAATTGGAATCATAAATATGTGGCCTTTGGTGCCTGGCTTCTTTTACTCACATGATGTTTTCGAGGTTCATTCATGTAACAAGTGTCAGGACCTTGTGGCTGAATAATAATCATTATGTGTCTATAACACATTTTGTTTACCCGTTTACCCATTGATGGACACTTGAGTGGTATCCACCCTTTGACTATTGTGAATAATGCTGCCATGAACCTCTGTGTACAAGGATTTGAATACCTGTTTTCAATTCTTTGTGGTATAGATCTCAGAGTGGAATTGCAATGGTGGCTCTCTAATTAACTTTTTGAGGAACTGCCAAACTGTTCAGTGTGATTAAACTTTAATGTGTATCCTCCACCCTCACAGATCTTCCTTGACCTGTCCCCACTGCCTGAAACAGAGCAACACCTTCGATCCTTTCCTGTGTGTGTCACTGCCTATCCCATTGCGACAGACGAGGTATGTGAGCATCATGCCCGTGAACTTGACTTCCATCCTTGGGAATCTTTTGGGCTTGCAGCTGCATTTTCTCTTTTGCTTCTCTGCCAAGCCTGGCAGCTTGGGGACATTCAATGATTGAATGGGACAATTAACGTGAAAGGTTACAGAGTCCCTTTTTAGCCGAAGAAGGAATTATAAACATGCTTTTGTTTATCAGCCCTGTTGCCAGGCTTACATCTTTGGCCCATTCAGAAGCCGGCACCGGCCAGTTGGTACCACTCAATCAGACAGGGGCGAACTGGAGAAAATCTGTCACCCTCTGCTTTCCCCTGCTTTATTTCCAAATCCTTTTTCCTCTTAGTGAGGGTGTAGGAAAAGGTTTATTTAAGGAGCAAAGAAAAAGGAAAAGGGTTGTTGGGAGATATGAGGAAAAAAAAGAAAAGAGGAGGCAGGGTTAGGTAGGAGGTGTGGTCACTGCAAAAGTAAGAAGCACGTAGCGCAAGCGTCCCAGAAGTCCAGGGCTTAGCAGTGACTGTTAAGGCAATGGCCAGTGTCAGTCTCATGGAATTTTAGCGAACTATATGGGGCGCCTTCACTGTCACGGAAGGCGGCATTTCTTCCCTGGGTTCCTCACCTTTGTAAAAACCATTTCTCTTGCCCTCTGTCTGTTGACATCCTCCATCTTTAGGATGCAGTGAAGACATGACGGCTTTGTAAAGCCTTTCCTGGCAACTTAATCCCCTTTCTGCTCTGAATTCCTGTGCTGCTGATTGTCTATGCCACAAATATAACACTGGCTTATCCTATCATCAGATGATGGCTACTGATAGATATAAGCTGTGATACCTGGCCTGATGCGGCATAGCACAATGGTTAGGACCACTGACTCTGGGGCCAGACTGCCTGGGTTCAAGTCCCAGTTCTGCTAATTAGTTGTATGAATTAGATAATTACTGCAGTATAGAGCAGGGGAAACAGGAGCTGGAGGGGTGAGCCCTGGTGTGCTGCTGGGGGTAGTAGGAAGTAGAACCAGAGAGAGTCCAGAGGGGTTGGGGGGCAGAAGGGCTGTATCCCATCACCAAGGGAGAACTTCAGGAGGAAAGGAGAGCCTCATCAACAGTGTTGAGTTGTCCTGGAAGAAGAAGCTTGACTGCTCTACTTCTCAGACTTCGAAGTTTCTTTTTGCTTAAGATGATCTATGTAACAAACAGAGCCTTGAGACTATATAGATCTGTACAGATGGTCCTTGACTTACGATGGTTTGGTATACAATATTTTGACTTTACAATGGTACGAAAGTGATGCGCATTCAGTAGAAACGGTGCTTCACGTTTTGAATTTTGATCTTTTCCCAGATGAGCAGTATGAGGCATGGTCCTCTGTTGTGAGGCTGGGCAGGGGATCACCACAGCTGCCGGTCCAGCCTGGTGATCACGAGGGTAAACAACCGATACACTTAAAATCCCTGTTTTTCACTTTCCGTATAGTATTCAATAAATTACATGAGCGATTCGACGCTTTATTAGCACGGAAGCTTTGTGTTAGATGATTTGGCCCAACTGTAGGCGAATGTAAGTGTTCTGAGCACGTTCAAGGTAGGCGGGGCTAAGCTGTGATGTTCGGTAGTTTAGTTTTATTAAATGTATTTTCGATTTAAGATAGTTTCAATTTACAATGAATGGGTTTATCGGGATGTAATCCCATCATAAGTTGAGGAAGGTCTGTATTGTGATTCTTAATCAAATATCTTTTATTTTTAACTTGCTGGCAAAGTACACTCAGCTGAGACCCTTGGAGATTTGGCTCTCCACTGCCACCTGGTGACAGCATACATAAAGGGCAATGACCCGACCAGGAAGCAGAGATTTGCCTAAGTGCTGAACTTGATCCATTATCAGTGATGGTGGCAACAATCCATGTCAGTCCTTTAAGGATGTGGCCTCCTTCCTATTTTCCAGATTCTTGAGCGTCACCTTGGTCTTCCCCTCTAAGAGCCAGCGGTTCCTGCGGGTTGGCCTGGCCGTGCCAATCCTCAGCACGGTGGCAGCCCTGAGGAAGATGGTTGCAGAGGAAGGTGGCATCCCTGTGGATGAGGTGTGATGGGGCCTGGTGATGGGATGATGGATGCTAACTGGGCTGGCTGTCTAGGGTGTTTAGGTTAATTTCTGGCTCCTGGTGACTCCTGAGTGACTCATGAGTTTCTGTTTGATTAATAGTCCCTGGTGTCTGTGCTGACGGGGCCTTGGCCTCTCCCTGCATTTTCACAGAACAACCAGAAAAGGATACCACCTTTGTCTTCCAAGAAAGTGATGATGATTACGAGCATCATCATTTCAACAATAGCTGACTCTCAGTAGAGCTTACGAAGTGCTGAGTACCGTTCTATGAACTTTATAGCTCATTTACTCCTCACCACCATCCTGTGAGGTAGATATTACGATTATCCTCATGTTAGCAGCAAGCACTGAGAAGTTGAGTGACTTGCCCAAGGTCACACAGCTGGTAAGTGGCTGGACCAGGATTTGAAATCAAACGCAGATGGTTTGATTTCACAACCACTATTCTATACTTTCACTCCCGAGAATATAAGCCAGGAGACTGAAGGGACAATAAATGAAATATAAGGAACTCCTGAAGGAACTTGTGGTGTGTACATGAGAGAGGCAATTTGGAGGAGAGTGGGATGGACGTACTCCAATGTTTTTTTTTTTTTTTTTTGAGCGTCTTGGTAAAGAGTTTGGATTCACTTGACTTTGGAGGGCAGACTCCTAACAGGGACCCCCATGAAAGGACAGGGTAGAAGTGATGGTGGTGAAAAGCAATGCAGTATGATGAAAAGGGCTCGCAGTGGGGTTCTAATTGTGATTCAGTCCCTTCTAGTTTTCTGACCTTGGACAAAGTAATTGGTCCTCTGTTTCTTTAACTGTAAAATGGAAATTTTACACTTCCCTGGTGACCTCGTGGGATTGTTTTCTAATTAAAGAGTATTTTTAACCTTTTTGTTAAGGAATAACATAGGTATAAGAAAGTGTCCATGTCTTAGGGTTATAACTTGTTGAATTTTTACATGCGTGTACATACGTGTAACCACCATGATTATGGAGGCTTTCCATCACCCCAGTGGACTCCTTCCTGCCCCCACCCAGTCAATCCCTCTGACCTCTCTCACCGTTTTAATGAGGATCTCAACTGGGGAAAAAAATGTGTGTATCTTGCTTTGTAAACCCAAAGTGCTATATGGGAATCTATAGTGAGGGAGAGAGTAGGACAGTGGGTGAGAGAGAGTCTTGGGGGGAAAAATAGCAGTAATAAAAGATCAAAAGGGGGGGGAAGTCTAAGAGAGGTAGAGTTTGAAACTTTAAGAGAGTAAAAGGACTGTCAGGAATTTAAAAGGCATGATGGGGACCTCCCTGGTGGTGCAGTGGTTAAGAGTCTGCCTGCCAATGCAGGGGACATGGGTTTGAGCCCTGGTCCAGGAAGATCCCACATGCCACGGAGCAGCTAAGCCCGGGTGCCACAACTACTGAGCCTGTGCTCCAAAACCCCCAAGCCACAACTGCTGAGCCTGCATGCCACAACTACTGAAGCCCGTGTGCCTAGAGCCCATGCTCCGCAATAAGAGAAGCCACCACAACGAGAAGCCCGCACACCGCAGCAAAGAGTAGCCCCCGCTCGCTGCAACTAGAGAAAGCCCGCACACAGCAACGAAGACCCAACACAGCCAAAAATAAATTAAAAAAAAAAAAGACTTATAAATAAATAAATAAATAAATAAATAAATAAAAGGCATGATGTGTTTGTTCAGGGAGACAGGAGTCACTTGGGATTCCAAAGTCCACAGGTGGGCATTTTGATTGGAACTAAAAATCTATTGTGATATTTTGTTTCAACTGGCAAGTTTACTCCATCAGTGATCATGGACAAGTTTGGATTTATTTATATCATCTTATTTTATGCTTTCTATTTACCCTGCTTTTCCTTTGTTTCTTTTTTCTCTCCTTTACTGCTTCTTTTGGATGGAGCAATTTTTCTTTATTTCATCTCTTCTGGTTTGGGACATATACATTATATTTCTATGCTCTTACTGGTTATCATTAAAATATCAACATGCATAACTAACAAAGTCTTATGTTAATCTTCCCAGACAACACAATTTATGCTTTAATTTCCCTTATACCTTTTTGATTTAGATATTATTGTAGATGGATGTTGTTATCCAGTGTTTGAATCCCTCCTCCCTTTTCTCACAGGTTACAGTAGTAGTAATAGTTGTTATCATTAGAGGTTTATATAGTCAATATGTATTTACACTTACCAATGTTTACCATTTCTTTGCTTCATCATTTCTTCTTGCAATTCAAGTTTTCCTTCTGAGGTCAGTTTCTTTGTTTTAACCCTGACATGTATCTTTTGTATCTTTTACAAGAGAATTTCTCAGCCAGTGTGCCTTGAATGGGTTATGTGTGCTGACTTGTTGGTTCCTTCAGCTCTTGAGGGGACAGAGTTGAGTCTTGGGAAGACAGGACCCTCAAGGCAGTCACTCCTCTCATCCACTACAAAACTAGCTTCTTCTGCTCACCTCAGTGTTCCATGAAAATATTTTCCACATATGATATAGCATGAAAAAAGTTGGCAATACTATTTAAGAGTTCTTTGAGTGGAGTTCTGTTAGTGATAAGTACTCTCACTTTGCTTATCTGAAGTGGCTTCATTTTAGGCTTATTTTTGCACGATAGTTTAGCTGGGTATAAAACTTTAGATTTTCAGTTTTCTTCTCCCTACTCTTCCTTCAGCACTTTGATATTCTATTGTTGCAGTTGAGATGTCTGTGGTCAATCTAATTCTTACACCTACTGTGTTTTATTACTAAAAATAAGTAACCACTTAGGAAGAAGGAAAAGGCAAAAGAGAGGTTTCAGACTATCAGTCACTTTTAGACTGCTTCTTTGTTAAGTTCCCTTTGAGAAACAAGAGGGAAAATGATCCTCCTCATTCCAGGTGATCTTGGTTGAACTTCATCCCAGTGGACTCCAGCGGTCTTTCTTTGATGAAGAGGACTTGAATACTATTGCAGAGGGAGATAATGTGTATGCCTTCCAAGCCCCTCCATCACCTGGCCAGGAGATGCTCTCAGGTACAAGAGTGCTTTGCATAATTTTATTTGGATATTATGAGTTATAGGTTTGAGAGGATACTCATTGGGTGCTAAGGCATAAGACACTTAATTTTAGTACTTGGAAATATCAGGCTTATTTTCTCCGATAGTTGTTGTACAGATGGTTGATTATAAAAATTAATCAACTAAGACAGGGGTTCTTGAAAACTTAGTATCAGAGTCACCTGGAGGTCTTGTTTAAACAGATTTCTGAGCCCTACCCACAGTGTTTTTGACTCCGTAGGCCAGGAGTGGGGCCTGAGAAATTACATGTCCAGCAAGTTCCCAGGTGATGCCGATGCTGCTGGTCCTGGTACCACATTTTGAGAACCACTATTCAGAATAGGTGTTGGGGTAATCTTTGTCTTCAGGACTCTTATGGTTCAAGGTCAGTGCTTGAAGTAAAACTGTTACAAACTGGAGCAGTAGATGGCCAAAGAGATTATTAAATGACTTTTTGTTAACAGTCCCACTTCCCTATGTTAACTTTTCCTAAACTTCGGATAGGCAAAGATGGTCAGTTTCTGACAGCCTTTCATTGTAGGTCAGTATCCATTTTGGTCCAATTAGCCAGTCAGTAAGGCTCATATTTAGAGGACCTTGTGCCAGTGTTACACTCATACCCCAAATGAATCCTATGCCCTGGACCATATCCTCGGCCAGCCTAGGTGGCAGGCAGGCTGTGGGAACCAAGTGTCTGCAGTTGCTCTGAGTCAACAGAGAGACTCTGGGCCTGGAACAGGACATTGACAGGCCCTGATTATGTGAAAACTCAGTGAAATAGCCCTCATTTCAAATTCAGTCACAGGACACATCTGTGCCTTAAAAGTAAAATTTCAGAGCTGATTGGAAATTGAGGATGGTCCAATTCCTCTACTTCCACAACAATAAAGATTCTTACCTTCTCTCTGTACTCCTTAATGTTGGCGTTCTAAGAGAGCGGATACTCTACAGCTCTCTGATCAAAGCATACAAGCAACCAAAATCATTTTGGTGTATTTTTCAGATTGGCTTTGAAAAGTATTAATTAAAATCCCTGCCTATACTTTAAAATTGGCTGACCACAACAGCAAATTCACTACCATGTATATTATTTTATGCCAGGTGCCTGATGGAACAAGTGCCATGAACCTTAATATCACTTCCCCTGAAGCCCTCCAGTGTCTCCCAAGGGTGGTTAATGGATGATCAAAGAGAAGAGGGGCTAGAAGCCAGGGTTCTGACCCAGCGCAGCAGCTCCTTTAAGAACGCAAATGTAATTCTCGCCCTTCAGCTCGTCCATCTGGTCTACCCGTCTCCCCACGCTTGGCAGTCCGCGAGGGTCAGCGATTATCCCTGCCCGTCCACAGTGAGACCACGGTGCTAATCCTCTTCTGTAATTTGGTGGGCTCAGGGCAGCAGGCCAGCAGGTATGTTTAACTTCATCCTTCTTTTACATGATGTCTGGGTTGTGTCGACATGTAGTTGGAATTTGCGCTAGAATAATTCTAATTTGAAAAAAAATTAAATATCCATTCTCAAAGTTGATCAGCAAGGAGTAGGGAGTAACGTACTTCCTGATCAAGAGGATCAGAAATAACTGCCTTAAGCAGATGGCTAACATTGTCCTTAACAATTGAGCATCGGAGGTTTCCCTATTGGTTTTAGGAACAATGATTTTTGCTCTCACCATTATTTTATACTGTGTTGTAAGGCCTAGGCAGTGCAGTAAGACAAGGGAAAAAGAAACTGGCTATTTGAAAGAGGAGGTAAAATGACCACTATTTGCAAATTATATTATTTTCTATCCAGAAAACCAAGAACTTGAAAGTAATTAGAACTAATGAAAGAGTTCAGGAAAGTGACTGGTTGCATAACAAATATACAAAACCAGATAGTTTTCTTATAGAATGCAAATAAAATGTTTAAAAGATATTACTCCAATGAAAAAAATTTAGATGGATAAAATGTTTGTAAAATTTATCTGGAAGAACAAACTCGTAAGAGTAGCCAGAAAATATTGGGGGCAGGAGAAAGAAGGAAGAGGGATTGTTCTAGTAAAACAGAATAAAGTTTTAATTATTAGAATATTGTGATATAGGCGGAAGAATATACACTTAAATCAATGACACAGAACAGGTCAAGTGTACTACAGTATTTGTTATATGATAAAAATGGTGTATTTCATATTAGTAAGGAGTGAATGAATTATTTAATACTAAGCCTGGGCTAACTGATATTTTGCTTTCTTTTTATTTTAAATAATCAATTTTTTTACTCCCGCCATAAATTCATATGTATAAATTGATTGGAGAGGTAATTACAGAAAAGGAAACCATAAAATAACTTGAAGGTAATGTAGGGGAATATTTATATCTTTGAGTTGGGGGCTATTTTAACACCTAAGGCAGGAGGCTATCAAGGAAAAGTCTAATGTTTTAAATACATGTGAAATGCTAAGCTAAAAGCAAATTTGAAAGGCAAAGCACAAACGAAGAAAAATATTTACATCATGTGACAGCTGAAAGATGCATATCCATCACATAAAACCTAGCTCTCAGATTAGGGAGAGAAATAATATTCTTTTAGTAAAATGAGCCACAGAGATGAACATTAATTAACAGAAGAGATACAGGCATAGGTAATATTCAGCTTCATTAGTAGTAGAAGAAATTCTGATGGCAATAGCAAGATGCTATACTTAACCTTTCAGACTATTAAAGAACTTTAAAAAATTGATAATACTCATTCTGGGCAAGTGTCAAGAGAATGGGGCACATGCTTCACGGGTAAATTGGTGTGGCTTTTCTAGAGAGCAGGTTGGAAATAAATAGCTTTGGTCTTATTTCCACTTCTGGAACTTTATCCCAAAGAAACAATTAGTCATGTGCACCCAAAGGCGTAGGCAAAAGAACGTGTATAGTTCCTGCCATGAGCAAGCATTGCTTAAATAAAAAATTGGAAACAACCCAAATGCCTAGTAATAGAGGATAAGGTAAATAAACCCATCTGTCTATTCAACAATTGATGCCCAGTGCCCTTGCCCATCCAGGTGCACCAGCTCGTATTTATGCTGTATTTTAGCAAAGTTAATTCAACAGTAACACATTCTTACCCCATTGGATCTTCACACAGCCTTGCAGGTGGGGCCAGAGAGCAGTCAAAGGTCAGTGATTTGTCCAGAGGCACCCAGGGCAGAGCTGGAATTGACAGCCGGCAGTCTGGGCACCACAAGCTCACTGCTGCGTGCTCATGGGATCGGGATATGGAAAGCATTCCCAGTTGCGAGAATATTCCTGATACACAAAGCCATCGATGTGTCCACTGGGCTTATCTCTGCCTGGCTTTCCTCTGGGTCCTGTGTTCTCTTAGTCTGCTCTTTCTCTGGGGAAGAGGGTTTCCCAGCCACCTCTTTACACTGCCATGTCTCCATTCGTAACGAGGGTCTCAGATGGGCAATTTTGTATTGTGTTTTGTGTTCAACTCTTATCCAGTTGAGAGAAGCCAGTGAGTAGAGCCAATGCTCTTGACTGTTGGGTATTGTTGGTTTTTCTTTTGCCGAAATAACCTCATTTCCTTGGATTTCCAGGTTTGGGCCACCTTTCCTGATGAGGGAAGACAGAGCCATCTCATGGGTCCAGCTCCATCAGTGCATTCTCAGCAAGGTCCGCTATCTCATGAAGAGCGAGGCTCCCGTACAGGTCAGTGTGTGTGTGTGTGTGTGTGTTGTCGGGGGGTGGGGTGTGGAGAGAGGGGTGTAAGAATCTAGTGGTAGCTCAGGGGAGACAAGCATTTGCTGTCAATGACAGTGTTCACACTGTCGTATCAAGCAACTTTGATTTATATGCAAGAAAATAACCGTTTTATGGTCCGTGCTGTTTCTCTCTTTGTGGCATTACAAAATACCTTTCATGGACGGAGCTTTTGCTCGTTAAATCTTTCAAAACATCATTGGAAGAAAGAGTGGGATTTACATCATTCATCTCAATTTTGTATATTTATGGCTTCCCATAGTTCTTCCTGGAGGGGAACTTATTGTAATAAACTGTAACTTATACATTTGGATCAAAAATTTCAAGGGACTTGAGGTATAACTTCTGTGGAAAATTAAAATCAATGTTTATGTCCAAATATGAAAACCTAGGTATTAAAACAATTTTGTCCAGTTTTCGAAAAACAGGTTAAAAACTCAAGGGGAAACACCTTTTTGCCTTGCTCATTTATTTATTCTCAGACTGGTAGTTTCCAAATAAAAACAACAAATTCTAAAACCATTCCTTTCAGCCCCGATAGTATCAGAACCTGTTCTGATGGCTGCTTGGCATAGAAGACTTTGACATGTTTAGGGACACATCAGTAGCCTCAGAATTTTGTTTTCCCCCAACTACTCTCTAAGTGAGAACTTTTCATTTGGGGGATGTACCAAACATTTCAGAGGGATTTCTGCATAGTTCTTCGTAATTCATGTGCCTTCCTGCTTCGGGAAAACCGTACATTTGATTCGGGATTTACACCAAATACCAGTTGCTTAAGACCTTTTCTACATTTGTACCAAATCTTTATCTCCAAAGGATTTTTGCTTCATGAACTGCCCAGCAGATCTGCCATGGTGCCCAAATTAGAAACTCGAACTTCTCCCCAAGTAGGTCAGAATATCTAGTAATAGCTTTAGCTTTCCCCAAACCCTGTGCTCCTGGCTGTTGAGAGTGGATGAAACGGCTTTCATGCAAACGTTGAACTCAGCTGTTCTTATTCTCCCCCTGGTCTCCCATGTGCTTTTGCCTCTGCATCTCTCCAGTCATTTCAATTTCAGAGACTGATGAAGCAGTCAATGGGGCCTGCAAAATTCTAATACAGGCAACCTCCAACTCAGCTATGGACGCTTGTCCACAGATACAGTGACAAATATGTGGATGCCCATGGTTTTATGTAAGAATAATGTGTTCTAAGTGGTTGTGAGGCTCCCAGGCTAGCTCACCCATCTAACCCATAGGCTTTTATATTTTGGTTTTTGTTGTTGTTGTTGTTTTGGCCGCTCTGCCTGGCTTGCGGCATCTTAGTTCCCCGACCAGGGATCGAACCCTGGCCCCAGCAGTGAAAGCGCCGAGTCCTAACCACCTGACCGCCAGGGAATTCCCAAGGCTTTTATATTTTGAAGAGTTTGAAAAGAATTTGAAAAGTATTGGTAATAATTTGGAAAGAATCCTGTCAGCCTTCTCAACATTGAACCAAAGAGATTAAAAGTAGTGAACATATATTGAAGGTTCCAAAGTGAATTTCCCTAGCCGAGAATAAAGGACAGGAAAATGTCTCTTACAAAAATGACCGATTTGCTGGATGGGATTAATTTGCATGAATTATGAAAAAAAGAGATTGATCATTGCCTAGGAATTTTTCTGGTTCCTTTGTAAATTTTCTTTGTGGGCAGGCAGGGCGAGCTGCTTCCAGGCAGTGTAGGTGCCTTATTATGTTGCCATCCAAACAGCAAAGCTCCGTTAGGGGTGCCAGGAAAAAGAGCTTTCCCCCCTAGATTTAACTAACTTCTCCTTGGGAAGTACACCCTCGCATGGCCAGCCCTGAATCCAAGCCCCTGAAGTCAGCTTGCTTCCAGCCATCAGTTTTGTGTTTGTTGAAGCGGCAGGTCAGTTAGAGTATAGGTATAGTCCAGTGAGGCGTCCACACTCCCCAAATGTCACACTTATTGCCCCTCTCCCCGTCAGCTGCCACAGCCCAGGAGTCGGCTCACAGCTCCCTGAGTATGTTTTGGGTCACACTGTCTTTGCCCTATTCCTGTTTCTTTGAATTATAATGTTTTCCCTCTCTTCTGCCTGAATTCAACCTACATTTCATCACTGTTTTTTAAGTAGAGATTTCTGCCACTTATCTTTGCCAGAGTTTGTAAGAACATTTCATTTTTTTCTAGTCGTGGCCAGGGTCATCAGTGACAGTTTTAAGAACTGCATTTCCATTGCTTGAAGAGACCATTGATTTTTTTTTTTTTAGACATTATGGTAAAATGTGTGTAATGTGTATTGTAACCGTTCACAAATGTACATGAATTATATTCACCATGCTGCATAACCATCACCACTATACTCCCCAGATTTTTCACCATACCCACAAAAATTATACCCATTAAATAACAACTCCCTGTTGCCCCAGCCCCTAGCCCGTGAGAACCTCCATTCTACTTTCTGTCTCTATGAATTTGGCTACTCTAGGGACCTCATATAAACAGAATCATACAATATTTGCCCTCCTGTGTCTGGCTTATTTCACTAAGCAAAATATTTTCAAGGTCCATCCATGTTGTAGCATGCATCTGAATTTTCTTCCTTTTGAAGGTTGAGTAATATTCCATTGTGCGTATATACCACATTTTGTTTATCCATCCATCTGTTGATGGATACTTGGGTTGCTTCTACCTGTTGACTATTGTGAATAAGGCTGTTTAAGGCTCACTTCAATTTCAGAAAAGTTAAAATATGAAAAAAATGTCCATCTTAGAATAACAACATAGGTGGTATTTCTTTTATGCAGCTTATTTTGACATGTATAAGTACTTATTTAGCATTTGAGACATAAAATGTACACTAACTTGCTTTTAGATAATTGCCTCATTTTGGTAATCTGGTGACGATAATAATCATCTTAATAAAGTAAATTAGCTGTTAATAATTAATGAACAGAATTGGTTTAATTCCCCATTAACTGTGCCAACATTTGCCCCAATTAAACCTGTGTTATTTTAAATCACAATGTTCACTGTTTTGGAGAATTTAACGTGTAACACAGTATTAGATCACTATGTTAAAAGGTATAGGGTGTATCTTCTAAAAAAACTGAAGCCTTTATATCTCTGGATTTGGAATAATTATTAAGGGCATATTCAAAATACACTATAAGCAAAATGTTACATTTTCTGAGTAACTTCTTTGCACTTAACCGTCTGATTCGCACCAACATGTGTGATGACCTGCTTCCTGTTCTCGGCCTGGCAGAACCTGGGGTCACTGTTCTCCATCCGGGTTGTGGGGCTGTCCCTGGCCTGCAGCTACTTGTCCCCAAAGGACAGCCAGCCCCTCCATCACTGGGCAGTTGACAGGTAAGGGGATGCTCCAGACGTGGTAAGAGAATGCATACGTTCCCACCTGACTAGACTCCTTCAAGGCTGTGTATCAGTAAGACTGATGACAATCTTAGCTGCCCTTGGTCTTCAGCACCAGCGCCTGGGTTAGGTCCTTATACACATTCTGTGCTTTCAACCCTCATGTCTAGAGCGGGACCGACGGCCACTTCAGAGATGGGGAGACACTGAGGTTCCCAATGATTAGTGAATTTACGCACATTCACGCGTCTGGTTAAGGACTGTGTACCTTCTGTGAGCTCAAAACCTGTTTTTGAATCATCCTGGTGACAGTTAGGGACGCATGTGACATCTCCACTTTTTTCTTGCAATACATTCAAAACCTTCTTTTAGGTGCAGACCCTCCTGTCTGTCACTTGTATATATGCGTCTTGGTTGTTTTTTGTTGTTTTTTGGCCACGCTGCGCGGCTTGCAGGATCTTAGTTCCCTGACCTGGGATCGAACCCATGCCCCATGCACTGGAAGCATGGAGCCCTAACCACTGGACCGCCAGGGAAGTCCCCATATGTGTCCTGTTGATTTCACATCTTCCACTCCCTCCTTGTCCTGTCTCTTCCGCATTAAGGCCAGACAACCTCTTCTGAAATGGGCTGAGCCCAAAAAGCTGGAGAGAGCGATGGGTTGATTCACGCTGAGATTTTCTGGGCATGGGAGGGTCTGGAAGGGGAAGCCCTTTTAGGTCGTGGAGGCGGAGCGGCAGCTGCTCCTTTCACTGTGCAGTGGAGGAAAACCTAGCAGCTCCTTTGAGGCGCCGGCAGAACTGGGTATTTGCTGAGGACGTTCAAGCAGAACGGCCCCCTCGACACTGAGAAGATGGCTGGGGCTGCAGTGGGAGGGCTGAGTCGTGGCCTTGCAGCCACCAAATCCTCGGAGCTCACCAGCTCCCAGGGGAGCAAGGACAGAGGCTTCAGGGGTAGATTAAGGACCAAGTCTTCTGCAGACAGCACCTCCCCAGACCCCCGACCTCGGTTTCCATGCAGCTTTGGACATTTCTGTTGGGAACATCAGTCCTGGGGGTGGAGGAGAGAGTGGGAAGCAGGCTGCACGCCTTTGATGGGCTCCCTGTTCTCTCATCAGGGCTCTGCACCTCAGGAGGCCGGGAGGCCCCCCGCACATCAAACTGGCCGTGGAGTGGGACAGTGGCACCAAAGAGCAGTGAGTCCAGCAGAGCCCAGCTCTGGCAGAGGAGACGGGGCTGTCCGTGCACACGGACCTTCCTGCGCCAGTTCCCCTGATGCGACAGTGGGGTGTACGATGCCCCCCGGATGCCGTGTGGCCCATTCCTCAGAGAAGCCCCAATGGCAATTGTCTGTATATAAACAACAGCGACAGGAGTAGTAATAACGGTGGCTGTGGGTGGTGTGAGTGGTGGTAACAGTCACAGTTGGAAATGGTGAGGTGACACTTACCCACTCACCCCGTGCCAGCCACTGCTCCGAGCACATTACATCCATGCAGTTTATTTCATGCATCAGTTCCTGTGCGGTAGGTCCGACCCGAATCCACATCGTCAGATGTGGAAACTGAGGCACAGAGAGGTTAAACGGTTGCTCAGTGTCACACAGCCCCTGCCTGGCAGAGCCGGGCTTTGAACCCAGACTGTCGCCTCAAGTCCATGCTCTTAATCACTCAGCGTGGCTGCTTCTCTAACACCGAGTGCATCTGCCCGACTTCGGGAAACGACACTGTTCAGCCCGGCGAGTGTTTATTAATCTCCTACTAGGTGCCAGGCCCTGCAACACGACATGAAACAAAAATGAGTAAGCCAAGGGCTCGGTCCCTCTCTGGGTCCGTGGGGGGACTGAGAAGTCCAGTAAAAGCGAGTGGGTGCCCCGGGAGCCCTGGAAAGGGGGCCTTTGCCTCCCGGGCAGATGCTTTGCACCCCGTTAGCTGGGAGTAGGGCCCCCTCAGGGGTGAGACCCCGCATGACCTGTGTCTGCTCCCTGCAGCCTGTTCGGGAGCATCCAGGAGGAGCGGGTCCAGGACGCGGACAGCGTGTGGCGGCAGCAGCAAGCCCACCAGCAGCAAAGCTGCACCCTGGACGAGTGTTTCCAGTTCTACACCAAGGAGGAGCAGGTCCCGCCCTGGGGGTCCCCGCCCCATCCGGCCCGGCATCCGGGGCCTGTCAGTGGGTGGGTCACGACCTCGGGAGGGGTGTGGCTTACGGTGCCGGTGGCTTCCCTTCCAGCTGGCCCAGGACGATGCGTGGCGGTGTCCCCACTGCCGGGCCCTGCAGCAGGGCGTGGTGAAGCTGAGCCTGTGGACCCTGCCCGACATCCTTATCATCCACCTCAAACGGTTCTGCCAGGTGGGCGAGAGGAGAAACAAGCTCTCCACGCTGGTGAAGTTCCCGCTCGCCGGACTCGACATGGCTCCCCATGTGGCCCAGAGAAGCACGGGCCCCAAGGCCGCCCCGGGCCCCTGGCCTCCTTCCTGGAAGCAGCCGGTCTGCCTGCCCACCAGTTACCCGCCAGACTTCCTGTACGACCTATACGCGGTCTGCAACCACCACGGCAGTTTGCAAGGTGGGCATTACACAGGTGAGCCTGCCTCGCGGCCCGTGGCTGCGGCCCGGGCCTCCAGATGCTCGGGGAAGGGGCACCCCTGGGATGCCGAGCTCGCTCGGGCACTCGGCACCAGCTGAGCCCTGACCCGCTGCACACCGGGCACCTGCCGGGGGTGGGGTGGTGGCGTCTGGTCCAAGCGTCGAGCGGAGTTCCGTGGGGGGTTGGAATAGAAAGTTAGTTACAGCCCGAGTTTTTGACCGTGTCGGATACCAGAGGGTAGCTGTTGGAGCCCAGAGAGTGCCATTTATCCTCGTCTGTGATTCAACGCAGGGACTCCTACTTACCAGATTCGGTATTTTTTATTTCTACGGGGTACCTTTAATTGTTAATCCCCCGGAGGAACTTGGAGAGAATGAAGGCTGGAAGGACAGAAACAAAGAGCTTGGCAGCTCGTTCGGTTGTTCATAATCGTGTACCTTGGTCTCTTCTAGAATAATATAAAGTATTTCATTTTTGAAAAAATGCTTGAAAATATTTCATTTTTTTGAAAAATGCTCTGTTCCTAGTGTACTAATGAACCTGCAATTTGGAAAGCACCAGACTATAAAAATTCAGGATCATCACTCATTCATTCATTGAACAAATATTTATGAAGTCCCCATTCTATGCCAAACCCTGGGCTAGGTGCTGGAGTCTCGGTGATGAACAAGACAGATAGAAGTCCCGCCCTCATGGGACTAATTTCAGACACAGACAATAAAAAGGTGCTTGTCCCTTTAGTACTTTCCCTACTTGGTATCATGAAAAGGTGATAGGTTGATGTGTCTGAGATACAGATAAGGCCTCCCTGAGGATGTTACCTTTAGGTCAAGATCTGAAGGATGAGGTGGAACTAGCTGTGTGAATAAGGGGAGGAAAACATGGGTAGAGCTACTAGCCTGTGTGAAGGCCCTGAGGCAGAGTTCGTGTGTTTAAGAATTGATGAAAGCCTGTTGTGGCTGAAGGGGAAAGTGACATACGATGGGGCTGGGTCCGAAGGCCCCGTGGGCCACGGACAAGAGTTTGCACTTTTTTCAGAGGGTGATGGGAAACCATTAAAAGGTTTTAGGCAGAGGAATAAAGACATAATCTAGTTCACAAACTGAGGTCTTAGCTCGAGCAGAGAATTGGGCGGAGCAAGAGTGGAAGTGGGAATTCCAGTTAGGAGGAAGTTTCTGGGGCTCAAGTGAGAGATGGTGTTGGCTGGGACTTGGGTGATGACAGGGTATTCAAGACATATTTTGGAAAGGGGATCAGTGAGACTGGCTTTTGGACTCAGCGTGGGGTGGGAGAGAAAAGAAGGAGCAGAGACGAACTTCTCCGTGCCTGCCTTGGGCTGGTGCAGGAGCCAGCAAAGTGTGGCTTGTGGGCCACATCCAGTCTGGCACCCGCATTTGTACAGCCCATGAGTTAAAAATGGTTTTTACATTTTAAAAAGTGGTTTTAAAAAACCCCACCAAAACAACAAGAATACATGGCAGAGACCGTACGTGGCCATCGGAGACCTGCAGAACCTAAAACATTGTCTATTTGGCCCATTACAGAAAAAAGTTGGCTGACTTCCAAATTAGTAGGTCATGGAGCCATTTACTGAGGTGTGGAGGGAAAGGAGAGGACTATTTCTCGTACTTGTTTAGAAGGTGGTGAGAATCTTATTTATGAACATTTTCTTAAATGTTTGACTGCAGTTCTTAGGTAGGAAAGAAGTGTACCATAATCCCAACTGCTTATTTTCCTTGCATACTGAATCAGAGACATGCATTTTGAAGGTCCTCAAAAGAACGGGGGTGAACATTGGTCTTATTGCCTGGGTACTCCCATAAATATTATAAATCGGGACTCCCTCTTATTGGAGATTTTGCCTGAACAAGCTCTACCACGTAAGGATTCAGCTTGTGTGGTAACAGATCAGTTGATCAGTGAGCATCTGGGTGTGTAACTGGTTATCCTTGCTGACTCTGCCAGATTCATTTCTAGCTAAAAATGGTCCAACGTTTCTCATTCTATTACAAACGTCCGTTTTTCAGCCATGCCCGTGGGAAATGTCTTTCTGCTTTGGGGGGCTCCAATAATGGGGACTTGGGCTTTGGACCTTCGCAGCCTACTGCCGGAACTCTCTGGATGGCCAGTGGTACAGTTACGACGACAGCACGGTGGAACCGCTTCTAGAAGATGAGGTCAGTACGCGAGGGGCTTACATCCTGTTTTATCAGAAGAGAAACAGCATCCCTCCCTGGTCAGCCAGCAGCTCCATGAGAGGTAGGTTTTGCGGCTCCTTACAGGAGAGGGGAGGATTGGGAAAGGGGAGGATGCTGTGTCAAACATCGAGGACCTGGAGAGGTCCGCAAGGATCTGAAAGAGGAAGCTTTGCTGCTGCAGAGCGTGTAGGGCCCTACAGACTAGTGTCCCATTTGCAAGGACGTGGGAGGGACATACTGAAATCCAAGAACAGGAAAAGGAATAATATTTTGTATCTGTGGCAGGTGGCTCTTGGGAGCATGGGATTCCATATTTCCGCTGTCACCCATATTGAGCCAGATCTTCATTAAGCTTGTGCAGTATAACCCTGCATTAGTCCAGGTAGAAAGGGAAGGGCGGTTATACGGGATGAGGGACCTTAATAGGAAATAGCTACTTAACCACACCCCAGAGATACGTTTATTAGACAACCTCAAACTTGCTTAGCAGTCTGGAGATGGAAAAGAAGGGTCAAAACGGACCTTTTTGTGTGACAGATTTCACTCTGCGAACTAGCCATCCTTACTTTGGAGTGAAAGAACATTTTTTAAAAAATGACTCAGATTTTCTGCGCCCAGATTGTTGGAAAATGGCCAAGTAAAACCAAGATGCCCCAGCAGGTCTAAACCCACCGTAATGCAAAGTCTGCCTTCTCTTCACAGAAGGTAGACATGACGAGAGTGAAAAACATGCCATATTTAGAAAACTGGACTTGGCGACCAGTAATTTCACGAAAAGCCTTTCAGTTCTCATCAACATTCTGTCCTTTCTGTGCCCGAGTGCCTTCCCCTAAATGTGTCAGCTTGGTCTCATGGTTCGTCAGTTACAGGCTCTCCTCCAGCGAGTCACTCTCGTTTCTGTAATTCTACTCTGGTTCTGTAGCTCCGGGCTCGGGGATGGGACTCTGGCCGTGAGAGGCGCCCGGGGGGCCCCGAAGGATGGAGTTGGGTCCAGCCTGCCCTCTCTGTGCTCCGTCTACAGGTTCCACCAGCTCCTCCTTGTCCGATCACTGGCTCCTCCGGCTCGGGAGCAGTGATGGTAGCACGAGGGGCAGCCTGCTGTCCTGGAGCTCCACCCCCGGCCCTGCCCGGCCCCAGCTGCCTGGGCCTGCCTTCTGCACCAAGAGCCTCCCCAGCCAAGAAAAGGGTACGTTCGATCACGCTGGTTAAACTTGCTGATCTTCCTTTCATTTTCTGTAACGACCGTCACTCCTCAACTTTATGAAGCACTTCATGGCTCGGAGTGTATAGAGTCCCTCGGTATGAGAGGTTTATTTATTTCCCAAATCAGAGCTCTCAGGACCTGGTCCGCCCCCTGCCCACTACCCTCTGGCTGCAGGTACCTTCCTTCTGTGCTCCCTGGAGCTGACCATCTAAAGGGGGCCGACAACACATCAACGAGTGAATGAATTTCATGACGGGATGTAAAGCAGGGATAAGGGCGAAGAGGTAAATCATCAAAGGAAGAAGGTATCTAGGCCAGGGGTGGGGGAGAAGGGATGCAGAGGGCCCGTTAGGCAGGGCGGGTGGGTAAGGCCTTTCCGAGGAGGTGAGTTTGGAGCAGAGGCCTGAGTGTGAGTGAGTCATGTAAAGTCTGGGCATGTGCTCCGCACTATCAGGGTGAGGGCTGTGAGGTGGGAGTGAGTGTGGGATGGCGGGTAGGGAGGTGCAGGAGAGACCAGAGCTGCGGCCAGAGCACAGTGAATGAGGAGGAGAGTGATAGGAGGTAGTTGGGAGCGTGCCTTTGGCACACGGTACCAAGTTTGCATTGTATTCCAATTGCGGGGGTGGGTGGGAGCTACTGGGAAATTTGAGCAGCAAGTAATCAATCTGATACTTTTACAAAGCCTACTTTGGCTGCTGTGTGAGTGCATCACAGGAAGGGTAAGAAGCCAGAAGGCCAGCTGGGAGGTCTGGCTGCGGTTTTCCAGGCGAGAGCGGGTGGTGGCTTGGATTAGTGTGTTAGGTACGAGGTGGTCAGATTCGGGGTATATTTGTCCTTGATTTTTTTTTTTTTTTTAATAAATTTATTTTATTTTATTTATTTATTTATTTATTTTTTGGCTGTGTTGGGTCTCCGTTTCTGTGCGAGGGCTTTCTCTAGTTGCGGCGAGCGGGGGCCACTCTTCATCGCAGTGCGCGGGCCTCTCACTATCGCGGCCTCTCTTGTTGCGGAGCACAGGCTCCAGACGCGCAGGCTCAGTAGTTGTGGCTCACGGGCTTAGTTGCTCCGCGGCATGTGGGATCTTCCCAGACCAGGGCTCGAACCCGTGTCCCCTGCATTGGCAGGCAGACTCTCAACCACTGTGCCACCAGGGAAGCCCAGATTCGGGGTATATTTGAAGATAGAGCTAACAGGATTTGCTGGTTTGGGGTGTGAGGGAGAGAGGAACCAAGGAGGACTCTTTGCTTGGTGTCTACATAACTAGGTGACCAGTAGTAGTACAGTTCATGAGATGGGAAGGGCTTGGTTGGCTAGGATGCAGGGTCAATTTTAGAGGGAAATCAAATGTTTGACATGGTCATTTTGAGACTCCGGTAAGACATCCAAATCAAGATGATAAGTAAGGAGTGGAGAAAAATATTTGAGGGTCATCAGCACACGGATGGACTTTAAAGCCACGGGGCTGGCTGAGCTCTCGTAGGGAAATTATACAGATAGAAACAAGTAAAGACCTAAGACCAACCCTGGAGCTCTCCTGCATCTAGAGGTTGAGCAAAGGCAGAGAGAACAGCAAAGAAACAGAGAAGGAGTGGCCTGTGAAATAGGAAGAAAACTGGGCAAACATGGGTCACAGATGCAACAAAAAGGGGAATCTTTCAAGGAGGAAGAAGCCAACTGTGTCACATACTGTTGAGAGGCTGAGTAGGATGAAGATGGGTAAGTGACCATCGGGCTGGAAGGTCACCAATGACTTGCCAAGAGCATCTATCATGGTTTGGAAAGAATGGAAGCTGTCAAGTAACAGGTGGAAAAGATACTGGGTTAAAGAATTGACAGTGGATATGGGTTCCATCAAAGACTGTGATTAAAGAGGCAGTAGCTGCAGAGGAATGTGGGCTGACAGCACTTCGGGGTTTTCTTTGCCAAATAAGAAATAATAGAGCATGTTAGCATTCAGATGATCCCAACTAGAGGGAAAATGTGATGATCATGCAGGAGGGAGAGGCAATAACTACAGAAACAAACGTTTTCATAAAAACACGTGTGTGTCTGTCTGTCTGTGTATCTTTAGCCTGTGTTCCTTCCATCAGAAAGTGGCAGCACATTCTAATTACTTTTAGTTTCCATGTTTCCTATTAGCTCCTGATTTAGTTTTTTAAATAAAAATTTTTTAATTGAAGTACCACGTATATACAGTAAAGTGTACTGATCACAAGTGTACATCTGATGAATTATCATACCCATGTAACTATCACTGAGATTAATCAGTAGAAAGTTCTAGGTCATCTCTATCTCCCCACACCCCGCCCTCATATCCTTCTCAATCTTTACTGTTCCCCTCCTTTCCAGCAGGAAGTATTATTCTGACTTCTAACACATTGATTAGTTTTGCCTCTTTGGAAACTTTATATAAATGGAGTCACACATTCTTTTTTCTTTGACTTCTTTTGTTCAACATTATGTTGGTGGGATGTATATTTGTGGTATGTATCAGTGCTTTTTTCATTTTATTCCATTTGTCAGAAACAAAAAACAAAAAAACACAAACCAACCCAAAACAGCTCAGACACATAAAGTTTGTTACCAAGTCCAAGCTTGTACTGCTCACCGCATGACAGGCCAATAAATCAAGAGACATAGTGTTGGCGCAAGGAGTAGCGACTTTATTTGGAAAGCCAGCAGGCCGAGAAGATGGTGGGTTCGTGCCCAAAAGAACCATCTACCCAAGGTAGAATTCAAGCTTTCCTTATACTAAAAGGGGAGGGGGTTTGGCTAGTCCTTGCAGACTTCTTGGGGCAGGAATCCTTTGTTCTTGCAGCTGCCCAGATAGGTCTGGTCACAGTGTTCCTATAAACCTCCAACAAGAGAATTGTCATTCTCTGTTCTGCAATGTTTTATCTCTACATGAATGGGAAAGTGTTATACCTTTAAAGGTCAGAGCCTTGAAAATGGGCTATCACGTATATTTCAGGCTCTAGGCAACATTCTTTTACAAAAGGTGCAGAGCCAGCATGACTGAGATAGGCAACAGAGCACAAGGGATACGGCTAAAGAAATAGATCCAACATGGAGTCATGTTTGTTCTCTGTTACAGGTTCTCTGCACGGAAGTTTAATTGTACATATGAGAGAGAGAGAAAAAGAGAGATTGTTGTCTGTTGACTGTTGACCATTGTCAATAAAAAAGCAAAAGCAGGCATTTGGAAAAGAAATAATGATGGGTAGGGTGGGGAGAGCCACCTTATTTCCGAGGGGTTCACGGATGGGCTGGATTTGATCTCAGAGGCTGACCTGGAGAAGTTTGGCTTGATCGTCAGGGGAAGCACTTTGAGTTGTTATAGATTTCCGGATTCTTGAGTTATTTGTGGATTCTCCAAAAATCCACACAAGTTTTGTGGTGAAGACATGTGATGGATTGTCTCTGGGAAACGTCTGCTGGGGTCCTTCTGCACCCTGATGGGATGCTCCACTTCCCTCATCAAAACCTCCCACATTGCAGGAATAGATTACATTTTGCTTATTTATTCTATTGTGGTTGGTTGGATATTGGGGTTGTTTCCGTTTGGGGCTATTACTAGTAGTACGGCTATGACCATTTTTGTTCATGCCTTTCTGTGGTACGTATGTCTGCATTTCTGTTGGCTATTTACCTGGGAGTGAAATTGCTGGGGTGTTTGTGTGTTTATTCGTCAGCTACTTATTTCTTTATCCTTTAAGTTACTGTTCTATCAAAGTAGCTAACACAGTTCCTGGTGTGTCCCAGGCTCTTGTTACATATTTGGGAGGGAATAAATATGATGATATAATTTTTTTTTAATAAATTTATTTATTTTTGGCTGCATTGGATCTTCATTGCTACGGGCAGGCTTTCTCTAGTTGCGGCGAGCGGGAGCTACTCTTCGTTGCGGTGCGCAGGCTTCTCACTGCGGTGGCTTCTCTTGTTGCGGAACACGGGCTCTAGGCGCGTGGGCTTCAGTAGTTGTGGCACGCAGGCTCAGTAGTTGTGGCGCACGGGCTTAGTTGCTCCACGGCATGTGGGATCTTCCCAGACCAGGGCTCGAACCCGTGTCCCCTGCACTGGCAGGCAGATTCTTAACCACTGCGCCACCAGGGAAGCCCCCTGATGATAGAATTTTAAAGCGGCAGGTGGTTTTAGATTGTCATGGACACCAACCCTCTGGTTATTATGGTTTATGTATCAAATTTTGGTGAATTATTCCTCCATGTTCAGCATTTTGGCTCCCAACATCTCACTATTAGACAGAATGCTGATTGCACCACCGCCCCCTGCAAATCACAGTGTCTGATTTCCTTAGAATCCGCTCTGTGTTGGCGTACTGTTTCATGCATTATATTCTGACTCACCCTGTCTGGGCGTTTCTTTTCCCTTCACATTTTTATGACTGCACATTAAGGGTAGTGTCTGGTGAACAAAAAAAAGGCATTCCTTCCCCAGCTTGTCCATCCCCCCTCAGCATGAGCCACTGACAAGCTCATAAATTCATCCCAGTTCTGTCCAGAGGCATAGGACCTTGGGCCATTTCTCAGTTCTCCCAAGAAGAAATGTGTTTCACACCCCTTAAGGAGGCAACTTGAAAAGATGGCCAACTTTTCAACAGGGTACTCAGACAGGCGTCAGGCATAGCTCCAGAAAACTCCCCAGAGAGACAGAGAGGGCTGGGATGGGAGGAGAAGTAATATTGCAGAATAACTGTCCTCCAGACCCTTGCAGGCATGTTACTTATCTCATCTCCTCATTCAGAACTCTGGGAGAGGTGAAATGATAGCCCTTTTACCAAGGAGAAAGCTGAGCCTCGGACGTAACCAGTCACAAGCTCACCTGGGAAGTAACCGGGCTGCAAATAGACCCGCTCCCTCTGGCTGCCAGAGTCCTGGCTCTGTGGCTCTTAGATGTAAATTCCAAATTCAAGGCTATTCCTTTCGGACATTGCCAGAGCCTCCCTTCCAAAGGGAGCATTCCCTCTTGGAGTCTGAATATAATGGTGATAGATTTGAAACCTGTTTGAGAAGCTCTGAAATGGTTGAAAATCCAGCTTTATTTTAATGTTAATACTAAGCCCGGGGCAAGATCAAAACCAGCACAGAGGCTTTCAACAATGATTGGTACTAACTCCTCTCTTCACGAGTATGTGGGAGACGTTTTTTTTTACTGTCAAAATGAGTAGAGGGCATGACTGGCATTTAGTCCCCAGGGAGCAGGGATGCTAAATGTCTTGCAATGCCCAGGGATGGTACCATGCGGTACAGACCTGTCCTTCCCAAATGCCAGCAGTCCCCTGTAGAGAAACACTGATAGCTTGGCAACTTCATCCGTCTGGTAGCTCTGGTTATGGGACCTCATAATAACGAAGGCATTTTAAAACGAAAATGAACAGATCCAAGTTTTGTGGGGTATGCAACTTAAATAATTGGGGACGGGTATTGGGAGAGGCTCTATAAGAAAAGGGACGAAGAAATACCTTACTTTTGCAATTGTTATAAAAACATGACCATGTGAAAAAATTGCTAAAGTCCTTTGCAGAGGAGGGGCCCTGGGACTAAAGCGTTTCAGTGTCGGTGCTCCTGGTGGTAAATTTCCTCTATGGCTTTATTGAGCCTCAAAGGTTTTGTTTTTCTTCTTCAGTGCTTTCCAAATAGTATGTTATTTCAGTTTTGATTTCTTCTTTGATCTAAAGGTTATCTGGGTGTCAAGTATTTAAGAGTTTTTGGTCACCCTTTTATTCTTTATGTCTAATTTTATGGATTGTGATCCAAAAATGTGGTTTTCAAAAATGATTCCCTTTTTGTGATCAAGTAAGTACATGATGATTATTTTGTCAGTGTTCTGTGTATACACAAAATAATGTACATTGTCTTTTGAGGAATGTGAGCTTTATTAAATTAGGTGAGTTGATTGTTGTATTCAATTTCCCCATGTCTTTTTTTTTAAATTGAAGTATAGTTGATTTATAATGTTGTGTTAGTTTCTGGTGTACAGCAAAGTGATTCAGTTTTATATATACATATATATATGTTCTTTTTTATATTCTTTTCCATTATTGAATATAGAATAAGATACTGAATATAGTTCCCTGTGCTATAAAGTAGGACCTTGTTGTTTATTTTATATATAGTAGTTTGTATCTGCTAATCCCACACTCCTAATTTATCCCCACCCCTTTCCCTTTGGTAGCCATAAGTTTGTATTCTATGTCTGTGAGTCTGTTTCTGTTTTGTAAATAAGTTCATTTGTGTCATATTTTAGATTCTACATATAAGTGATATCATATGATAGTTGTCTTTGTCTGACTTACTTCACTTAATATGATAATCTCTGGGTTCATCCATGTTGCTGCAAATGGCATTATTTCATTCTTTTTTATGACTGAGTAGTATTCCATTGTATATATGTACCACGTCTTCTTTATCCATTCATCTGTTGATGGACATTTAGGTTGTTTCCATGTCTTGACTATTGTAAATAGTGCTGCTGTGAACATAAGGGTGCATGTATCTTTTCAAATTAGCTTTTTCTCAGGGTATATGCCCAGGAGTGGAATTGCTGGATCATATGGTAGTTCTGTTTTTAGTTTTTAAAGGAACCTCCATACTTTTCTCCATAGTGGCTGCACCAATTTACATTCCCGCCAACAGTGAAGGAGGGTTCCCTTTTCTCCACACCCTCTCCAGCATTTATTAACTTTTTAACGATGGCCATTCTGACCAGCGTGAGATGATACCTCACTGTAGTTTTGATTTGCATTTCTCTGATTATTAGCGATGTCGAGCATCTTTTCATGTGCCTCTTGGCCATCTGTATTCCCCATGTCTTTAAATTGACTTTATTTAGGGCCGCCTGGTTACAAAGGAGGTATATGGAGACCTTCCTGTATAGCTGTATTTTTAATCAAGTACTCCCAGAACGTTAATAATATTTGCTTTATATTGTTAGCCGTTTTGTTAATAGGTGTCTGTAAGCTGATGACCGTTCGATCTTCTTTATAAATGGGGTCTTTTCTCATTATACTGTTTCTCTTTATCCTGCTTAATGCTTTTAATCATAAATTCTACTTTGTTTGAGATGAATAATTCCACCCTTTCTTTCTTTTTTCTTGCTTGCATTTGCCTGGTATCATTTTGCCCTTCTCTTTTACTTTATAAACCTCTCTTTTCGAGTTAGTTTTAAGTGGTTTCTGAGAAACAGTATGTTGCTGTGTTTTGTTTTGTTTTGTTTTTTAAATGTAAAAAATTCAAAGCCTGTCCTACAAAGGGAAAGTTCAGTCCATTCATACTTAAAATCAACTACCAAACTTGATTTCATGTCATTTTATATTTTTTTGTGTATTTTCTCATAGAGATATTTTTTATTGAAGTATAGTTGATTTACGATATTGTGTTAGTTTCAGGTATACACAGCACAGTGATTCAGTTATATATATATTCTTTTTTAAAATAAATTTATTTATTTATTTGGTTGCGTTGGGTCTTCGTTGCTGCGGGTGGGTTTTCTCTAGTTGCAGTGAGCGGGGGCTACTCTTCGTTGCGGTGCGTGGGCTTCTCATTGCGGTGGCTTCTCTTGTTGCGGAGCACGAGCTCTAGGCACGCGGGCTTCAGTAGTTGTGGCACGTGGGCTCAGTAGTTATGGCTCGTGAGCTCTAGAGCCCAGGCTCAGTAGTTGTGATGCACGGGCTTAGTCGCTCTGCGGCATATGGGGATCTTCCTGGACCAGGGCTCGAACCTGTGTCCCCTGCATTGGCAGGCGGATTCTTAACCACTGCGCCACCAGGGAAGTCTTATATATATATATTCTTTTTTTTTTTTTTTTTTTAATATTTTATTTATTTATTTATTTATTTATGGCTGTGTTGGGTCTTCGTTTCTGTGTGAGGGCTTTCTCTAGTTGCGGCAAGTGGGGGCCATTCTTCATCGCGGTGCGCGGGCCTCTCACTATCGCGGCCTCTCTTGTTGCGGAGCACAGGCTCCAGACGCGCAGGCTCAGTAATTGTGGCTCACGGGCCCAGTCGCTCCGCGGCATGTGGGATCTTCCCAGACCAGGGCTCGAACCCGTGTCTCCTGCATTGGCAGGCAGACTCTCAACCACTGCGCCACCAGGAAAGCCCTATATATATTCTTCTTTAGATTCTTTTCCCTTGTAGGTTATTACGAAATATTGATATAGTTCCCTGTGCTATACAGTAGGGCCTTGTTGGTTATCTATTTTATATATAGTAGTGTGTATACATTCATTTCATTAAAAAAGAAATTTCTATCACTGATTCTTTTTTCTTACTTTTACTGATTTGATCATGTTGCTGTGTGTTCCCTTTTTTCCCCTTGTTCACTGGGAAATGCTGTTCTTTTCCATCTTGTTAATTCTTACCTTATGCTTCCCTATATTTAAAATCAAAGGCATTTTCCTACTATTTTATGGATACGAGAAGCCTGCTATTTCCTGCGAGTCATTCTGTTTGATCACTGCCTTCTCTCTTTCCCCTGATGAGACCTTTTAATGCTTCCGTGTCATTCCCCCCAAATGAGAGCTTTGGGATGCTTTCCCAGGTTCTCTCTGGTCTGTTTCAACAGCACCCCCTCGTCAGTCCCCAGTTCTTAGATTTTGCTGAGATGGTTTCCTACTCTGTTCCAGACTGTAATCAGAATTACTCTTGCTGTCCCTTTCCTGTCCCAAACACACCAACTTAACTTCATGTGACACATCCTAAGACCATCTGTCCCCTGTGAGGGTGGATGGTACACGATTGCACTGGACACCGCTGTCTGTCTTCTTTTCTTCACCTTCTATCTTCAGGTCTCGGTGCTGATTTTTAGTGTTTGGTCAGAATTCTTTTCAGGTATGCATAACATGCTCTTCCTCTGCAGAGCCAGAAATATTTTCTTTTCCCGGGGAGTGAATGGCAGCTTGACTGGTGAAGGGCTCTTGGGTTGCAATCCTTTTCTCTCAGGCATCTGTGGATGTTTTCCCACGGTCTACGAGGCCCCAGGGTTGCAGGTGAGAAGTTCTTCTTTTTCACATGAGAGTCACTTGTTCTTTCCGGCTGGAAGCTTTTAAAATTCTGTCTTTGACCTTGGAGTTTAGAAATTCTACCAGAATATGCCTGGGTCTGTGTTTTTTCATCAACCCTGCCTGGGACTTGTGGAGGCCTCTCCTTCTACAGATGCAGACTTTTCTTTAGGGAAATGCTGTTTTTGTTTAATTATTGTCTTGCCTACTTTTAGATTCCTATTATTTGCCTCTTGGGCCTCTTAGATCTGTTCTCCAAGTCTCCTAGCTTTTCCCTGTGATTTCTATCGCTTTGTCATTTTGCTCTATGGCATGAAACATTGCTTTCACAATTATAAAATTTGTGAAATTTACCAAATGTCTTAAATTTCAAGATCATTTCAGGCCACTAATTTGGGTCTTAACAGTGACCCTGCATACCTTCAATTCATTTACTGAATTTTAAAACCTGAAAGTCACATTCTTCAGTCTCCTGTTGTTCTACACTTGAATCTCCTTGACCGTTTTATTTTGTTAGTTTTTCTTTAATGGCTCAAAAGGGCCTGTTCTGATGGTTCTGTTTATTCTTATTCTCTGACTGCCAGACCCCCTTAGGTGTGTTTTTATTTTTCTGTTTCTGCTTATCGGGGCTTCCTTCCATCCTCTCCTGAGTGGCGGTGGTTCTTGGAATGATGGACGGGGCAGTGGCCTTGGCTCCTGAGGCAACCTTTCCCCTCGCCAGCCTTGTCCTGCCAGCTCAGTCACAGAAGTGGACAAGCCTCAGCTGATCTGTGCAGCTTCTCCTTACTTTCTGGGGGACCCGAGAAAAGTTTAGGGGTCAGTCTTACTCCAGGTTGCACTGTGCAACCAGAGACAGAGATGTCTCCAAATACAGGTTGGGGCTTAGAAGATGAAGGCCCCTAGTTAGGGCCCTTTTCTCCCTTGGTTACAGCCCTGGAGGTCTCTTTGCTGCTGCCCTGACCCGCCGAGCTTGCCTGTGCCTCAGGGCCTTTGCACTTGCTGCTCCCTCTGCCTGGAACCTGTTATCCCCAGATCTCCACGCGGCTTCCTCCCTTCTCTCAGGTCTCTCCTCACTGAGGACCCTCTATTTCCCCCTTGCCCTGCCTTCTTCATCCTAGCTCTTATCTCTACATCCCATGGGATGTAGTTTTGCTTTTTTGTCAAGCCCAATAAGGAATAGGCACATTGTACTTTATCCACAGCTGTATCCCCAGCACTGCAAACAGTCCTCGGCACCCAGTAGGCTCTCATTAAATATTTATTGAGTGCATAAGTCGGGGACACCCTTGACGGGACGAGGAAAAGTCTTGTCCTGTTGCAGGTGGGCTGAGGATGGCGAGAAGAGCCCCCACCCCCTGCTCACAGCACACGTAGTGAGGCCGGTGCCCGATTTCATTAGCCCAGGAGAAAAAGGCACAGAGGAGCAGATGTGGCATTTCTCAGCGCAGCGTCCACCGGCTCCAGGGCCCCTGTGTGGTGGGGTCTGTGCCCCCAGGCTGCCCCGGAGCCATCTGTGTGAGCAGGGCTCTGGGGGACCTGGGAAGCTCCTATGTATGCCCTGGGGCTTATACAACCTCAGGAAGCACTTAACCATTCATGTCCTCAATGTGGCTTCAGATTCTAGGCCCTTCCGCGTTCTCAAGCCAGACTGGGGGTGAGCAAGGCCACGGATTCCATGGTGGGAAAGGCAGCATAGCTCAGGGGTCTCTGAACACCACCTCTGCCTCTAGCTCCCAGCATCGCTGGAGGTCTGGCTCCCCAGGGGAAGGGCAGTGGGGCTTACCATCCCCCACCCTCCTCCTCCCCCAGAAGCAAGATACTTGGTGAACAGTAAGTGCTGCAACTGCTTGGGTGCTTTCCCATTCATTTCTCCTCTTAGCCAAAGCTCTCGCTCCCTCTCAGATCCAACAAACAGAATGAAATAAAATCATGATGGCCAAGGTGCTTTCTCACTGCATCTTGAGAAAGAGGAGCCGGGCGCTGCTGGGCACCTGTGTTTCCCGTGACATGAGCTGCTGCCCGGTGCTGGGTGCCCGGACCCCTCCACCCTGGGAAGAAGGATGGAGAGTGGGTTAAGGCCATGGCCAAGTCATCTGCCACCTGCCAGGGCTGCAGGCTTGTCCTCCCGTTTTTTTTTTTTTTTTTTTTTTTTTAATGGCTATATGGGTGCTTTCCCTAGATATCCTTTTTTTTTTTTTTTAACTTTGGGTTTATTTATTTATTTATTTATTTATTTTTGGCTGTGTTGGGTCTTCGTTTCTGTGCGAGGGCTTTCTCTAGTTGCGGCAAGCGGGGGCCACTCTTCATCGCGGTGCGCGGGCCTCTCACTATCGCGGCCTCTCTTGTTGCGGAGCACAGGCTCCAGACGCGCAGGCTCAGTAGTTGTGGCTCATGGGCCTAGTCACTCCGTGGCATGTGGGATCCTCCCAGACCAGGAGGATCCCCCGCATTGGCAGGCAGACTCTCAACCACTGCGCCACCAGGGAAGCCCCTGTCCTCCCGTTTTGCAAGGCTGAAAGTCACCGCTTTGTGACTCCTAATACAAAGCTCCTCTTTCTGCCCTTCCCAGGGCTGTGGACCAGGAACAAAACCTTCCCACATGTCTCCGCCCCCAGAACAGTTTTGTTTTGTTTTTTTTCCTTCCGAGGTGTGGGAATTTAATGATGGAGCAACAACGTCAATCGGGACTGGAATTACAAAGTATTTGGGGTGAGACTGTGTCTATTGATGGCTAATCTGAAGAAGTACTTTAAAGAAAAAGAAAAATACCAAAGATTATCTGTGAAAAACCTGAAAGGCAAGATCCGCGGAACCTCAGAGATGCTATCAGACGCCTCGTGGAGTTGATGGGCTTTCTGCGCCCACGCCTTCTTGGCACCTCTACTGGCTGACGTCTGTGCGCTTTCCCTGCCAGCGCCTTGGGGACCCCTTGTACCTGCTCCTTTGACCTCCTGAGCCCCCCGCCTGTGCCTCCGAGGACCGCGGTCCCTCTCCATACAGCTCAGAGGTTGGCTTTGGTGGTTGTGGTCGTGGCTCATTTTGGAAGCTGACTTGTGCTCCGTGATGAGAGTGGAGAGGCTGGTGCCCTTGACCCAGGCTGACTGTCCTTGTGCCACGTGGGCTTCAGCTGAAGATTTCTTTCTCTGTGGTGGCAGGCATCTCATAAATCAAGTGTCTTAATGGTACAGTGGCCAGTGACTTTTTAACTTTTTTTTTTCTTTTTAATTGTGTTAAAATACACATAACAGAGAATTCCCTGGCGGTCCAGTGGTTAGGACTCTGCTCTTTCATTGCTGATGTTCCCGGGTTCAATGCCTGGTCGGGGAACTAAGATCCCACAAGGCAGGGGGGAAAAAAAAAAAAACCAAAAACACATAACAGACTTTGTTTGCCATCTTAACCATCTTTAAGTGTACAGTTCAGTGGTCTGAAGTACATTCACGTTGTCGTGTGGCCTATGAGCACCACCATCCCTATAACTCTTTTCATCTGTAAATCTGAAACTCTATCATACCTGTTAAACACCAACTCCCTATTCCCTCCTTCCCCAACCACCTTTGTACTTTCTGTCTCTCTGATTTTAGCTGCTCAGAATACTTCATAGCGTGGAATCATATAGTATGTGTCTTTTTGGTGACTGGCTATTCAGGGTCCCTTGAGATTCCATATGAATTTTAGGATGGGTTTTTCTATTTCTGTTCAAAACCTTACGGCGATTTTCATAGGGATTGCATCGAATCCATAGATCGCTTTAGGTAACATTGGCATTTTAACAATATTAAATCTTCCAATCCACGAACACAGGATGTGCTTCCATTTATTTACATCGTCTTTCATTTCTTTTGGCAATGTTTTCTAGTTTTCAGTGTACAAGTCACCTCCTTGGTTAAGTTAATGCCTAAGTATTTTATTCTTTTTGATGCTATTGTAAATAGAATTTTTTGGGGTAACTGATTGACTGTGTCTTAAAAAAAAAATACACAACCTGGGTATATGTCTGTTCCCTTTAGAAATGTTGAGATTTAGGAAAGAATTGAGAAGAAAATCAGAAATACACAGCACCCCCATGGTTCCCTCTACACCTTCTCATTTTATTTATTTAAGTATGGAGTATTTATTTCTCCATACTTCTTTGTATGTTTTCACATGCACACATCATGCACATACACACACATCTACACATATACGTGTGTATATATTTTTGCAAGTTGGATTACTCTGTGTTTTTCTAGACTCTATTTCGCTCTTAGCAATATATATCAAAAACATCTTTCTAACTATATACGGGTGTTGCAAAACACACAATGGAGGTATAGCTGGCAGTTCTGATGGAATGAAACACACAAGACTTTTCTTTTTCTCGTCTTTCCTTTTTCTCATTTTTAGCCCAAGGTAGAATATCTGAGACTTGTGCATTGGAAAAAGTACAAGCACCTAATTTGACCTGAAAAAGCAGGGACTTTTGCTGAGCATTCTGTTTCATGGCCATATATAAAGATGAATGAAAATGATGTTGAATCTTAGGCTAGCTGCCTCAGAGACTGAGTTTTCTCGGGAGTCTGCACTGCCTGGCATGCAGCTACCTTCGTTGGCACTGGCTTGCCCTGTGGCTTCAAATATATAAATGGATTCCATGGAACTGTGGGTGAAAACAGTGATGCTCCCGAGGGCAGGAACCATAATGTCTTGTTCACTGCTGTGTCTCCAGCACCCAGGACAGTGCCTGATCCATCAGACATGCATGGTCAGTGCTTGTTAGACGGACTGGCCTTGCAGCTACTCTTACTGCAGCCGGAGGGATACTCGGGCACTGATGCTCTTGGTGTCTCTTTCAGGAGGCTTGGAGTCCAGGCCTTTGGCACGGGGTGTCCAAGGCCGCAGCATCAGCATGAAGGTGCCCACCCCTTCCCGAGCCAAGCAGGGGACCTTCAAGACCATGCCCCTCCGGTGGTCTTTTGGCCCCAGGGAGAAACCCCTGGGTGCATCCATCGAGCTGGTAGAGTACTTGGAGTCCAGACGGAGACCTCGGTCCACGAGCCAGTCCATCGTGCCGCTGCTGACGGGCACTGCTGGTGGGGATGAGAAGGCAAACGCCACCCTCTCTGCTAAGGGTGAAGATAGCGGGCGAGCCGACGACAGAGAGCTGGCCGAAGCGCCCTGCCCCTCGGCCCACCCCGGCCGCTGCACGGTCCCTGGCAACTCAGATGGCCCGAACGCAGCAAGGAAGCTCAAGGAAAACGCAAGTCAGGATATCACGCTGCCCAAACAGTCTGACCTGCCCGTCACAGTGATGTCCTCAATGGAGGGCGGGAAACGAGCCCGGCCGGAGGGCCAGAGGACCACAAGCTCTAAGGGAAGTGGCTTGGCGGGGAGCAGTGGCCAAACACCCTCTCCCAAGGAGGCTTCCGGCGCTGCGACGTTATCTAGAAACAGCGCAGACAGTTGCCCAAATACCTTTGGCAAGATGAGGGCTAATGTGGAGAGAAGGGACCCCGAGGCAGACAGATGCCCACAGGGAACCCTCACCTTTCTGAGGTCTGTGTTTTGGAAGAGGGAGAGCAGGAAGAGTGACAGGGCAGAGGCGGTGAGTGGCAGGCAGAGCCCAGCTGTGGCTGAGCAGGCCCGAGGCTCGTCTCCATCCCTCAGGATCCGAGAGAGCCTGGCCAGGGGCCCCGCCAGCCCCCTGGAGAGGGATGTCCGGTCAGCGCCCAGCTCTCTGCGCCTCCCTCGCAAGGCCGGCAGGCTCCCGAGGGCCACTGCCCTTGGCACATCACAGAGGAGTGTCCCCGGGGAGCAGACGTCTTTCGGCACCTTGCCAAAGGTGAAGTACCACACGCTCTCCTTAGGTCGGAAGAAAACGTTGCCCGAGTCCAGCTTCTGATGGTGTGTGTTCCAGTGACGTGTGGAGCTGGCATCCTCGTGACTCTGCACTGAGCACCTGTAGGCAGCCTGTGTTGAGAGTGAGATTTGGGGAAGACAGTTGTCTTGTGACCCCTGAAAATAAACATTTTTTGGTCTCCGCATCTAGATTTCCAACACCTAATTCCAAAAATACCTTGTTGGCTGCTTTTATGCCACCAGACCACAAGAGGGCGCTGGTGGGTCAGCATAACCATTTCGAGGCAAGAACTGCTGTTTCGTTTAAATTTCAGGGCCTGAGTACTTTTACTAGGGAATGATTGGATGTGGGCAAAACATAGAGCATAACTCTGTGAGGAAGCCTCGTTAATAAGAATCTTCAGTATCAAATCAAATATTGTCATTGGTTTCTCCTATTTAAACTTTTTTTTTTTTTGGGAAATAGCAGACTTAACAGGAAAATCTTCTTTTCCTCTTGATGCTTCTCTGGGATAAAGCATTAAGGATGCCAAAAAAAAAAAGTGATAGTGACACTAAAGCAGGATTCTAGGATAATGAGGTGGGAGAGAAATGATTGAGATTTTAGGAGAGTATTTAATATATAACAAAATAATTGTATTAAAGTTTTTCAAGGTATTTAAAAAAGATAACTATTTTGATACTGGGGAAAAAGGAAGTTCTTTTTTAAAAAAAATTAACTATGAGATCTATGTACAATTTTAATAAAAGCTCATCTGTGAAACATGCAAATGACTGTCTGAATTATTCAGGTTAGACAAATCTTGTTTTGTTTCTGCTGCATAAACTTAGCTCATTGCTTTTTTTTTTTTTTTTTTTACCATTTAACCACTTTTTAACATTGAAGTATAGTTGATTTACAATGTCATGTTAGCTTCAGGTGTACAGCACAATGATTCAGTTATACAGATAGATAGATGATAGATAGATGGATAGATAGATAGGTATATTCTTTTTCAGATTCTTTCCCCTTATAGGTTACTACAAAATACTGAGTATAGTTCCCTGTATATACAGTAGGTCCTTGTTTGTTATCTAAACTCGTTGCTGTTGATATCAGAAAGCCATTGATTGAGTTGTCTCTGAAAATTTTAAGTGCTTTTAATTAAAATGATTTGCTGTTCTCTAAGGAAATAGAAGTCTCCCCAGGTCTCTGGAGGGCATGTACTTTCAAGGACTAGAGAGTCTGAGTCTGTATCAATGGACCATCACTTTGTTACCGACTAGGGTCCTTGGACTCCTTAATCAATAGAAATTGATGAGAGGCTGGAGGAGGAATTCAGGCAAGGCTTTATTGGGGCTCGTGCAGCATCAGGAGGGAGCGAAAACAAGCAACAGATGCCCTTGCTCACTCTCCGAGGAGGGTGGGCTGGTCCCTTAAATGGGGTGAGGGTGGGGACGGATCAGTGGGTCAGGCCGGAGCGGTGGCTCAGGTGGTCTGCCCACCCCCTTTGGTGGTGGCGTGTGCAGGGGTCATGCACAGGACCCTGCTTTTCCTCCCCGCCCCTCAGAAGTGGCAGTTGGGTTTTGACCTTTTTGTATCTTCTTGTTCATAATTTGCGTAAACTGCGCATGCGTGCAGGTATTTTTAGCCCCTTATAGTTTCTTTGTATTCTGTTGCTGGAGGAGACGTTTGTCCAGGTGCAAGCACTGCAGTAGAGGGTCCCGGGTCCCAGCCTGTCCCAAGTTGACTGTCCTCTGTTTCCTAGCGCTTTGCACACTTTTCAGTAGCTCTTCTAACAAATATCCCCTCACTTCTTACAGGGAAGCTGCTAAAGCTGATCCCAATCCTGGGGCTCGACAGGTGAGGTTACTGGTGAGTCTGTAGTTCAACAGTCCATTTTCTAGAAATACTTCCTTTCTGATAGGAACCATTTGTTTAAGACACCCGACTCCAAAAATTAAGTTTTTCCTCATATACACAGCATGACTCATTGCTGGGTCTCTGCTACTGTTCTTTTCTTAAGAAGGAAGAATGAGGTTCTTTTTTATTCCCCATGAGAAAGGCTACGTAATTTTGAGCAACAGTTCCAAGATAGAAGGAACCGAGATGACAGAAGGAGAAAGCACGGGGACCTGCCACCTGACCCCAGAGGGCAATGTGTGTATCAGCAGACCCACGTGCTTGCATTTCAAAAGAAGTCCGTGTTTTCTTCAAGTTGTTTTTTTTTTTAATTATTTGCTTTATTATTTTTTTTTAATTTTATTTATTTATTTATTTTTGGCTGTGTTGGGTCTTCGTTTCTGTGTGAGGGCTTCCTCTAGTTGCGGCAAGTGGGGGCCACTCTTCATCGTGGTGCGTGGGCCTCTCACTATCGCGGCCTCTCTTGTTGTGGAGCACAGGCTCCAGACGCGCAGGCTCAGCAATTGTGGCTCACGGGCCTAATCGCTCCGCGACATGTGGGATCTTCCTAGACCAGGGCTCGAACCCGTGTCCTCTGCATTGGCAGGCAGATTCTCAACCACTGCGCCACCAGGGAAGCCCAAGTCTTAACTGATGCTGGGGAAGACGTAGCTGTCCGTGCCCTCTTGGGTGATGGGAGTCTAGGAGTCCTCCTGCTGTATTTGGTTCTTTTTCCTCTGTTGACACTCATTTGTCATCTTTCACTCCCATGCTCTTCTTAAGCCTAGCCTCACTTTCTTTGTCCCCTAAGGGATTGGGTTGTGACTCAGATGTGCATCCCCAGGCTTCTCCCTTTCGAATACCCTTGGATATCATGAGCAGGTCCCAACTGTTAGCAGCTTTCTCTGTAATACACCACAGATTGGAGCATTTGCCCTAGGCTATGAATTTGGAATAGAAAGAGGCAATTACACATAGACGCTGGTAGTTATATCTGCCATCCCACATCTTCAACAAGGATGCCTGAAGTTCCTTGGTAACCCTTTCCCTGAGGTTGCTTCCCCGTCTAGAGGGACCTGGTAGGGAAGGCTGGGAGAACACAGCATGGGAAAAGATTGGGTTAGATTTCTGCCCAGATTGGAGGCATGGTTCCAACCTTGACCGTGCATCTGAGTGTACGCTGTGGCCACCTGGTCAAGGGATGTTTCGGGAGGAAGCATGGCAGAAATACTTGGATGCTTTTCTCAAACTACAGAGCTGCTCTTGGACATTTGTAAATTGGAGTTTGAGGCAGGTTGAAAGCCACTGAGTCAGATATAAGCATGGCCAGCGATTGAGTTAGCTCAGCGTGGCAGAAATGGTCTCCCATCCTCCTCTGGAAGCCCAGGTACCCTGCCTGGACCTTTCCCTGCTCCTGAGGCATGGACCCTGGTCTGGTGGTGATAACTCCCTCCTGACTCCCAGCGTGTCCTCCAGGTCTGGGACTGCTTTGCTTTATCCTCCACTCCACTCTCTTCCACTAGCGGAAGGAAGGGTTTGCAAGTCCAGAATCTTGGGCTGGGAAGTCATACTGGGGGTGTCAGAAGCTCCAAGGGCCAGAGGAGAAAGAACATCTAGTGGAGAGGAGATCGTAATCTATACAGGTTACAGAATTACAGTTCTGGGAACAAACAGAGGTATATGCTAGCTCCATCCTGCTTTCCAGATCCTGTCAGCAGGACACCACCTGTCGTGAACAGACACAGGGATGGTGAGTTAACCGAGCTCCTGCTGACTTGATTACATCTTTTACTGCAAACAATAACATGTAATAGTTGCAGCTAACGAACATTTCGATAGCACTTGCTGTGTGTGCAAAACACTTCTTCTAAGGTGCTTCAGATTTGTCCTCCGAAGTGTGAGAGGTTGGGTCATTGCCCACCAACTCCTGTCCCCTGCTGGGTGAACAATGCCCCCGGAGGGACATTAACTCTTGTGCAATTCAGGACTGCACCTGCAAGGGTTGAAGGGACCCTCAGGCTTTAGAGAAAGCCCCGCAGGGCAGAGAAGTGGAGAGGTGAGCTGGAATGCTGTCGGCAGGTGTGGGAGCCTTTCGTCATAGCTACCGCTGACACTGGGGACAGGGGGTGGGGGGATGGGTCACAGGGCACCAAAAGCATCTGCTAAATCCTCCAGATTCCTCTACTGTTTATATACTTGGACATTTCCCTTTTGGGCAACAGAGCACCAGCCAATCCAGACCAAACTTCCCCACTGTACCTCAGCCTTTGTAATGGAAACTCCTTGACTGACTTTGCAACCCAGAGTTCCCCCAATACCACTGTTGACCAGGGTACACCAGGAAGGTGGGGGTGATCTGACCCTACATTTGGAAACCTCACCCAGTTCTAAGATGAAAGGGACTGATAGGTTATTGGTCATCTTCAGCTGCAAGGGCTCCAGCCATCTCCACCCACATCCCAGCTCTGCCATTGACCAGCTCTGTGATTTGGGCTTGATTACCTACCCAGCTTTCTGAGCCTGTTTTCTTCACCAGTAGAAATGGAACCATTAATGTTGGTCTTGGAGGCTTGCTGGGAGCATTGCATAAGGTGACGTGTTAAAGTTCCTCGTAAGGTAGCAGGTAGGTGGTAAATGCTTAGAAGTTCCCTTGTCTTCTCCAGAGATGAGCGTTTACAAAGAAAGGCTTGTTTTGCCTGTAAGTGTGTTCTCCCTTTCTTCTTGTAAGAGCATCTTAATTTTCTCTTGGGAAATCACTCCCTCCCCACTCTGTCCATCAGACAGAGCTGCCCCACCTCTCCAGCCCTGGAATGGGCACGTGGCCCGGGCTTGAGCAATCAGACACACGTGGTGGTTTCAAGATGGCTACATGACCAGGTGGGTGTTGGAACTAGGGGGAAAGAGGAATCTTTTGCTATCTGGCTTCTAAGTCTATAGGATGTGAGCCTGGAGGTATTGGTGTCCATCTTGTCGTGAAGATGGGGAGAGCCTGTTGAGAATGAAGCCCACCCAGTAGAATATGTTGTTGAGAGATGGCAAAACAAAACAAAGAACAAACAAAACAAACAAAAACCCTGAATCCTGGTGGCATCCTTTGGACGCCTAGATCTAACTATACCTGAAATAGGACTTTCTTTACTTGGGTGAATCAGTGTTTTGGTTCACTCTGTGGTCTGGGGTGGTCACTGGCCTCTGAGGTCCAGTCCTTCTGTGTCCCAAGGGGCTAACCAACCGCCTTCAGGCTGCCCTCGTTCTGCCAAGAGTGTCCCACAGAGCATGACCACCCTCATTTTTCTCATCCGTGAAATAGATTTGTCGGCTGTTCCAGTGACTCAGGGTTGATGTGAAGACCATATGGGATCTTGGAGGGGAATGCTCGTTGGAGATGATGAATTGCATGCAATTTTGTGGGCTTGTTACTGCTCTGCTGTGCTGGATTTCTGTTCAGAGGAGGAAGCTATAAAATAGGTTTGGAGCCACAGTGACACCTGGTGGCCATTCCTCTTATTGCATGATGCTTTTCCCCCCACAACTTAAAAAAAATTTCCCATATGTTTCAGCCTAAGGGTTGTAGGTTTTCTCATTTGCTAGGCTGGTGAGATGCCCCATCCTGAGAGGGCAGCAGGCCTATGTGGACACAGGGACATCCTAAAGGCAATAGGGGGTATCCAGTCAGAGGGAGACCAAAGTCCACGGACAGGAAATTAAACTTAAGGGAGTTTGGGGGGGCCAGCCACTCAGTCCTGCTGTGGCTGCGTCCACCTGCAGGTCTCTGACCCTGTTTGGCTGCAGGGACAGCGGAGCAGACCCACTGACACGAAGGTCCTTCTTCCTGAGCCATCATTCAACGTGGCTTTTTTTGGGGAATCCCAGGGGTCTGAGGTCTTCCCCCACCTTGGAGTCTTCCAGTCTTCGCTTTCGCAGAATTCGGCTTGGTGGCCGTGTGGATGCTTCCCAGAGGCAGTCCCTCTCGGCCCGTCCACCCCTACTCCCACCACCAAAGGATGGTCCCCTCAGCCCCACTCCAACCTGAGAGGAGGCAGAGCCCCAAAGAGAGTGGGTCAGGACCCCAGGCCTGGGGCTGGGGTGTGGTGAAGCTAGACCTGGAGCCCAGCCCTGGTGCGACCCCAGGACTGGCTGCCTGCGGCCCTGGCTCCAGCCATTCTTGCCCCAAAGCTGCCGTCTCTGTCTCTGGCCACCTATCACATTTCAGTCGTTTTCCCGATGCTGTTGTCTGTCCCCCACCTCCCAGCCCCTACCGACCCTCCATCATTCTGGCCTAAGCACCTCTAGGATCCCAACACCCAACAGCAGTAATAACATAGAAGGTCATCTTGCTGACCCTAGGCCTGCCCTGCCTCAGCTGTCCCTCCTAAATTCTGGTGACGCATCCCAACCAGCAGCCTTATCCTGAGGTAGCCTGGGTTCCCTGGTGATCACGCGATCCTGGACATTTTGCTTTTTAAATTCAGGGATATATATATATATATATATATATATATATATATATATGCAGACGTGTACCGCGTGTGTTAATTTTGTAAATGGCTTGGGTTCAGGGAGGAAATTTGAGCCCTCTTTCATCTGTAAATATTAGAAAAGTTTGAATCAGTAGGTACAATTACTAGTGCAAACAATGTACCCTACACTTTCCAAGATTTGAAGAATCATTAACTCTTTTGTTTAAGAAACACTAAGAGAAACACCCACCAACAACAAGGATGGCAGTTTTAAATGAATTTTGCTTTGAGAATGTAAGAAGAGGCTTGAATGAGCTGGATGCCCTGGGGCAGAAGTTCTCAAGATTTGTTGCACCTTAAGCAGCTGTGCCTGGGCTCCTCTTTGGACCAATTAAGTCCAGGGAAAGGGCTGATTCTGATATGCTGCCAGGACCGAGGATTACAGCTCTGCTGTGTTGCCAAGCTGGGAACCGCTAGCCCCATGCAGCTATTTAAAGCTAAATTAATTCAAATTAAATAAAATTGAAAATTCTGTTTCTCTGTTGCACAGGCCACATTTCAGGTATTCAACAGCCATACGTGGCTGGTGGTTGCCATACTGGACACTGCAGATGACAGACTATTTCCATCATTCCAGAAAGTTCAGTTTCACAGGGCTGCCCTAAGGAGTTGCCAAGTTCAGCTTCTGTGGTTGGGGGCAGAGTGGGCAGGTCACCCTTGTGTAAAATGGAGGTGGTTTTCTGAGGTCCTGGGCAGGCTGATGGCCACAGTGGGAGTGCGAGTATTTGGGAGTTGGACCCGTTATGGTTCCTGTTTTTCTGCCGGGTTGTCACTCTATAGGGTCGAGAAGCTTCTGGAAGTGTGTCCTGGGAAAGTCACGTGGGAGACACCCAGGGGCCCAGGGCGACTGGGCTGAACGCCAGGCCATCCTCACTGGGATGGTGAACAACTCCCACAGGTGGTGCGCAGGTTGGGGAACTGTTTGGGGCCCCAAGTGCTGAGAGAATGGAGGATCCCGCAACTGCCCGTGAAGCCTTTATTCCCCGCGGGGTGACCCTTTTGGCCCCCTGCAGTTAACCCTCCTCTGGGACGTTGAGTTTCTCCTTCACCCCACAGGCCACCACGGCAAAAAAAACCTCAGGGAAGAAGGTGCGGATGTACACGGCGGCCTTGGGGATGGGGTTGGCCAGGAAGACCTCTTGCTTCTTGCGTCTCACGGTGTGCATCACCTCCTCCGCCACGTCCACGGGGTGCACCCCGTAGGTCAGCCTCCTGAAAAAGACTGAGAAGCCACCAGGAGGGGGCAGGGCTTATAGCCTCGGGAGGAGGGGTGTGGTCAGAGCCCCGCCCCCCACCGCCCCCCCGGGGTGGGGACGGGTGTGCGCTTCTGGAGTCCCAGTCTCGGGACCAACCCTGCCGTCTGCTGGCCGTGCGCCTTGGGGAGGCACTTTACCCGCTGCGCCTCAGCTTCCACATCTGTAAAGTAGGCGCAGTTTCCTGCCCCGTTAACATCCCAGGATGGTTATGAGCCGTCGGAGGGGATGAGAAAGAGCTTAGAAGATAGGAAGGTGCCGGATGTATGAAGGGGCTGTTGTTTACAATTGTTGCGAAGCTGTGTTTGTCCAGAGCCTCCTGGAACCTCTTGCCCACGTCTTGATTCATCTTGATTCCCTAATGTAGATAGAGCCTCCGGCAGGGGATAGCTGCTCTGTGTAGAGCATTCTAGAATACTGATCATAGGTGCCTTTACAGACCACTCAGGATTCTATGAGCTGCAACTTTCAGTCTTGCCTGTGAGTCTACAAGTTAGGTATCACCATCAGCCCTCATTTTCCAAAGGGGAAACGGAGGCAGAGAGATGAAGGGAGTTGCTTAATATGTGACTGAGGCGAACTTCACATGCAGGCAGTCAGGGCCAGACTCTTGAGTTTCTCTGTGCTGCCTTCTAGGGCAAGGGGAACAGGAAGTTCTCGAAGACCAAATCCTGGCTATTCCACATGGGAAACAGGCCCAGAGGCGGGCAGTCCCAGTGGCCAAGGTCACAGAGCCTGTGATTGACGGAGCCCAACCTGGCTTCGGTCTGCTGATTGCAGGTTAGGATTCCATCTACCTGGTGCCTCAGGACCTACGTTTTGGGGTCCCTCCCCACTGTTAGCTGGGTGCAGGGGCCCCACCGTCCCCAGTCTCATGCTTCAGGAGCGCCCCCCTGGACCCCGCCCCCCCCCCCCCCCCCCGGAGCCTTCCGCGGCCCCTGTCCCTCTGGCTTCGCTCTGAAAGCTCACATTTCCAGATGGAGGCCTCCCAGTTTCCTTGGCCTGGATGAACGTGGTAGGAGCGGATGAAAGCGGGGCTCACGGTGCTGACGACGACGTCGTATTCCTCCACCTCGGCCCGCAGGCAGTCGAAGAAGCCGAGCGCCGCGTGCTTGGCGGCGGCGTCTGGAAGAGAAACCAGCGAGGGGTGGGTGTGGGTCCCGCTGTGCTTCCCAGGAGGGGCCTTGGGGACACACATCCCTGCAAGCTCCGTTGGGAGAGGCCTCAAGTCACCTGCCCCTCGCTTCATAGATGAGGACAGAGAGCCCTTGTGAAGCAGTGGACAGATGCAGTGATGAGACGGAATCCAACTTAGCCACTTGCCCGCTGTGTGACTTTGGGCAAGTGACTCATTTTTACCTGAAGAGGCTCAGTTTTCTTATCTTTAAAATGGGCATAATACACAGGGAACTATATTCAATATCCTGCGATAAACCATAATGGAAAAGTATATGAAAAAGAGGATGTATGTGTGTAACCGAGTCACTTTTTGGTACAGCAGAAACTAACACAACGTTGTAAATCAACTATACTTCAGTAAAATTAAAAACCGATAAAATGGGCTAAATAAATAAATAAATAAATAAATAAAGTGGGGATAATATCACCCTATCCAAGTGAGAAAATATATATAAAACATTTCAGCCGGGAAGGCTGATTCCCTGAGAGAGTGATTTCTCCAAGGTCCTGAGGCCATCAGGGTTAAGAATGCAGGAGCTAGGACTTCCCTGGTGGCGCAGTGGTTAAGAATCTGCCTGCCAATTCAGGGGACACGGGTTCGAGCCCTGGTCCGGGAAGATCCCACGTGCCTCGGAACAACTAAGCCCGTGTGCCACAACTACTGAGCCTGCGCTCTAGAGCCCACGAGCCACAACTACTGAAGCCCGCACAGTGAGAAGCCCATGCATCACAACCAGGCATAGCCCCCGCTCTCCGCAACTAGAGAAAGCCTGTGGGCAGCAATGAAGACCCAACGCAACCAAAAATAAATTAATTAATTAAAAAAAAAAGAAAGAAAGAAAGAAAGGTTCCAAGGAAACCAGTGCATTGGGTTCCATGTTGGTTGGAGGCCAAAGGGCCAGTTCTGTTGCCTGCGCCACATTGTATCATGTCACTGCTGTCTGTGTCCCCAGCACCTGGTTCTAGGCATTCGATTGCTGTTTGTTGAATGAATGAAGGCAGCGAGCAAGTGGAAAGTAATCCACCTGCTGAAAATGACATGTATGTTTGTGAGTAGGAGGAATAGCGGTGAGGTTCTAGATGGGCTGGGGCAGAGAGGGAATGAGGTACGTGGCAAAGACTGCCCTGTGCGGACCCAGCTCTATGCTTCTCCCCATCCTGGGCCCACAGGCGGACTGCAATTCCCAGCATCCCTTGCAGCGAGGGGGTAAGCATGTGACTGGCTTCTCGACAACAGGATGTGAGCAGGGCTGTAGGGGCAGGATGCTCTCTTCTTGCCAGCAGGAACCCACGTGGGATGGGAACTAGCTTTGACCACGTGGAAAATGATGGCAAAGCTGTGACTTGGCACGACTCTGGGCCCCCGAGTGACCGTGAGGAGCAGTGATGCCTGCTGAGCTGGGCCATCCCATTTAGACAGTTATATGGAGGAGGAATAAAGGTCTTTATGGCACCGTCGGCTTAACCTAACTAATGCAAACGAGAAAAGGAAAGTAAAACACTATGAGGGGGATATGATGGGCTGAATTGTATCCCACCCCCAAATTCAGATGTTGAAGTCCTAACCCCAGTATCTCAGATTGTGGCTGTATTTTGAGATAAGGGCCTTTAAAAGGTAATTAAGTTAAAATGAGGCTGTTAGGGTGGTGCCCTAATCCAATCGGACTGGTGTCCTTATAAGAAGAGCAGGAGACGGCAGGGGTGCCCACACACAAAGACCATGTGAGGACCTGGGGAGCAGGCCATCAGCAAGCCAAGGAGAGAGGCCTCGGGAAACATCAAGCCTGCCCACACTTTGATCTTGGACTTCCAGCCTGCAGAGCTGTGAGAAAATACATTTCTGTTGTTTAAGCCACCTGGTCTTTTTTTTTTTTTTTTTTAATATTTATTTATTTATTTGGTTGCACCAGGTCTTAGTTGTGGCAGGTGGGCTCCTTAGTTGCAGCTCTCCGACTCCTTAGTTATGGCATGCGAACCCTTAGTTGTGTCATGCATGTGGGATCTAGTTCCCTGACCAGGGATTGAACCCGGGCCCCCTGCATTGGGAGTGGGGAGTCTTAACCACGGTGCCACCAGGGAAGTCCCTGTGGTATTTTGTTGTGGTGGCCCCAGAAGACTACATCAGGCCACCCCACCCACCCTTTCTTCATTCCTCTCTCCCTCTCACCTTTCTACCCACCAGACACTTACTTACCCAGCCCCGGTTTTGTGCATGGTACTTCGGGCCATAAGGAAACGTATGAGACATGTTCCCCCGCCCTCCCACATCCTACCTCACGGGAGGTGGGAATGTCTCCAGAATTCTCCCAGTTGGGTCCCAGGAACATACACCGAGTAGTCCCTCTCCTCCTTGGACTTTTTAGAGGAGTCTCACCTTTGGAATTCTCTCTCTCGCCTCCCCTGGAATTGTGTCCCTTTCCTTTTCTCATTCCTCCTTCCTCAGAACCTCTCCATCTCTCTCCCCTTTTGGGATGTGCACCCCTCCTTTCTTTCCCAGTTGTAATCGTTCCTGTCTCTCCAGGGGCATCTTTACAGAGCAGGGGGCATCTGAGCTGGGGCTGTGCACCCATGTCAGGAGCGTGACCTTGATCTGGCATTGATCGTGTCCAGCCAGGACGTGTCCTGACCGCCTGTGAGATGTGAGCTTCTGGGTGCTGAGGGAAGGGCTTATCTTTATCTCCCATAGTCACCTGTGTGCTGTAGATGGTCAAAAATAGGAGCTGAAGGGATGAAAGAAAAGCCAACAGATGCTTTCATCTCTGGACCCTCTTCCTCTTCCCCAGTGTAACCCCATGCCTAGTCCTAGACACACATCTCTTGTCTTATAAGACACATAACATAGGACGAAACACGTTTGTCTTAGCAACTTACAGGCTGTACGGAACGGGATTCCAAGCTTCCCTTGGATGTTATTCACTAACACAATTTGTCCGGTCCTCCGGGAGATCATGCTGGGGAGCAGGGCTGGGAAGCACAGGACAAAGAACCACGGTTACAAATCTGAGGCTGAGTCAGGCAACATCAGGCAGAGCCCTTCCCCTCATCAAGGAGGGCTCCTCTACCTCCCTGACAGTTAGGTTACAGTGGGACACAGTTGGAATGGACCCTGGTTACCACTTATCCAGTGTTTCCTAAGAGTGGGCTGGGCTCGACTGGGGAATTGCTGGGTTATTTTATTTTATTTTATTATTTAATTTTTTTGGCCTCGCTGCACGTGGCATGCAGGATCTTAGTTCCCTGACCAGGGATCGAACCCAGGCCCCCTTCAGTGGAAGTGCAGAGTCCTAACCGCTGGACCCCCAGGGGAGTCCCTGGGTGATTTTAAATGACCCATCCATGTGCATGGAGTGACACTGATTTCAATAGTGAGAAAGGTAATCCCTTTTCAATTGTCCTATTGCTTCCAGTAGGAAAGTTGGTTCCAATGGGTCTTTAATACTTCTCTGGCATGTGCTAATCTTTTTTAAAAAAAGAGAGGAAAGACCTCAGCCCTTTGTTTTGGGAGAACTTACTACTTTGTTCTGATTTCAGGTTTTCTTGTACTGATGGAGAGGGAAAGGGGTTTTTAATTTATGGTAAAGATTTCCTCCTGAATTGAATTAATTTACCAATGAGGAAATTTAGAAAAAGATATGGAGTAATAATAGCACAGATTGAATAGGGAGATGGCAAAAAATATCAGAAGACTTAAGTTTGCATTCCTCACCGTGGTGCCAGGGAACCTGAGCTCTCAGAGGTTGAGTGAAGGACACACCTTGGCTGGCCTGCTTGGTGTGTCCACAGTGACTGGGCTGGAGGAAACTGTGATCTCTGGGGCATCGTCTTAGAAGCTCTGGGGAGTCATCTTTCTGCTCCCAGCACTTCTTTCCCTTCAGCTATCACAGCTCTCAGAATCCCATTATCATGGAGATTCTGGCCGTAGAGAAGGCAGCTCTAAGATCATGCTTTCTCAGCCTTTGCCAAACACACTACTCCCTCCATGTAGACATTCTCCATGCTTATATTCTCCCTTTTGTGCTTCAGCTTCGATAAACTTTATTTGGGGTGGGAGGAGGGCTTCAACTCTTGCTTCTATTCCATGTCATCTCTAGCAACACCCCTAACCCCAGCTTCAGATCTGCATTTGAACTTGACCCTTAGAAATCTCCACACAGGAACCACCATTTTACCTTTAAAAGGGAGATGTCCTCCTGCCTTCCTGTTTCTGCAAAGGGATTGACAGTATTCTGGGTCTCTTGCAGATAAACTCTTTTTCCACCTTGGACCAACTGTCCTGATTAGGAGCAGATCAACCACAAGGTCGATATAGTAAAAGATTTGCAGGGGATGAAGACCATGGTCCAGAGATGTGGAGTGGGATTGGAGGGGAGCCATGGATATGAGTAAGAAAAGAGGAGAAAAGGGCAGGGCTTGGGGAGGGGGCTTAATGGAGAGGCAGGTTGGAATATACCAGTCAGAGACTTTCACAATCCCTTTTCTTTCATCAACATTTACAGTCAGATGCTAAAAGCTTTCACCAAATAAGCAGGGATTTTTCTGAAAGAGGGGCTGGAGGCTCCATCCAGAATTGGGTGACTGTCTGGAAATATAACAGAGCCCTTTCTAGCAGCCAGTGGGAAGGTCAAACTCACGAGACCTTTGGTCAGTGTGATGGGTCCAAAGTAATTGGCATCCATGATCTTTTTGTCGAGTTCCAGAGAAATGTTATGGGCAGGCCCCTTCACCTTCATGCTGGCATTGTTGATGAGGATGTCCACGCAGCCATAGCAATCCAGGACCTCTTTGGCCACATCCTGGACACAGCTGATGTCCGAGAGATCCAAGAGGACCAGCTTTGGGGTGAAAGTCTGCTGGATCAATGAGAGAGTCAAGGCACATGTGGGTACATCCCCGCAGACCTTGGGACCCTTCAATCTAAGAGCCACCCCTTTTGAAACTCAGAGCTCATGGAATGACTACAAACAAATGATGAGGAAGAAGCAGAGATGACTCTGGGAGGAAGGAAATTGATGGAGAAAATGCATCCTTGGGGACCAGAGCAACAACAACATTCCCAACACACAAACATGCAGTCATAAGTCTGAACTTCTGGTCAAGGGGCCAGACCTGAGAAATCCAAGTGGAGGCCATGCATCGATTCTGCTGGTGATGTCATTTCTTATAACACTTCTGAGCTCCTTTTTGGAAATTGCTTTCAGACTGGCTTCCAAGCCACAAGAGAATCTGCCCAGTACTTTGTAGCCACATTTAATTTTTGGCCAAAATCACACACTCAACACAATTTTTTTGGAGCACCATCTATGTGCCAGGCATTTGTGTTCAGCCCTAAACATTTGATATCGTCAAGATTCTCATGGGTTAGAAGGGATACAGATGGAAAAATTGATGTTACCATATGGTAAATGCAATGCCGGTGTTTGACAAGCACTAGCCCTGAGATACAGCCTTAAAAAAAGGTTCCCTGGTCAAATTTGCTTAGGAAATACAGACTATTATATGTTCTTCTTGGAGATAACACAATGCAGATTTGCATAGCAAAGGCTCTGAAAAGTTCTGCAGTAAAGAAATTAGTCAGACAAGCTTGGCCTAACTCAGTATTTCCCACACAATTGACTTCAGAACCTCGTTTTTACTACTTAATAACCAATACCTAATAAGATCCCAAGAAACATACCTTGGAGTACGTTGTGTTATCCTGGTTGCTCCAGCTCCTCAAATACCAGAGTTAGTTCTGAATGATTTTTGGCTATTTCCAAAATCAAATTCAACATCAAGGGAAAAGATTTTAAAAAAAAAATCCTGAAGAGAACTCTCTGAAGGCAATGTCTTTTTCTTTTTTTCAAATAAATTTACTTATTTATTTTTGGCTGCATTGGGTCTTCATTGCTGCGCACAGGCTTTCTCTAGTTGCGGCGAGCAGGGGCTACTCTTCGTTGCGGTGCATGGGCTTCTCATTGCCTTGGCTTCTCTTGTTGCGGAGCACCAGCTCTAGGCGTGTGAGCTTCAGTAGTTGTGGCACGTGGGCTCAGTAGTTGTGGCACACGGGATTCGTTGCTCCACGGCATGTGGGATCTTCCCGGACCAGGGCTCGAACCCGTGTCCCCTGCATCGGCAGGCGGATTCTTAACCACTGCACCACCAGGGAAGCCCCTGAAAGCAATTTCTTAAACAATGCTCCAGAAATGCTTTGAAAACCCCAGCTGCATTGAAATGTGTTCACCTCCTGTGTAACTTCATGGAAGGGGACTTCACTTCCCTGATTTCTTTGAAGGAAATTTTTTTTTTTTTTTGGCTTGCGGGATCTTAGTTCCCTGACCAGGGATTGAACCTGGGCCATGGCAGTGAAAGCGCCAAGTCCTAACCACCGGACTGCCAGGGAACTCCCTCTTTGAAGGAAATATTATTTGAAGTATTATTTAAAAAATCAGCCATGAGTGTTTATAAACAGAGCCCATATCTGTGACATACCATACTTTCTGGATCCTCTTTGAGTCTGACTTAAGTAGAATGGGGGGTGGGGAGGATCAGAGGCTAGAGGCACGATGAGGAGTCAAAATGAGCCAACCCCCAAGTGGGCAGACTTACCTGTGTCAAGATTACATTTCCCCAGGACTTCCCTGGTGGCGCAGTGGTTAAGAATCCACCTGCCAGTGCAGGGGACACGGGTTCAATCCCTGATCCAGGAAGATCCCACATGCCTCGGAGCAACTAAGCCCCTGCGCCACAACTACTGAGCCCACGCGCCACAACTACTGAAGCCCGCGCGCCTAGAGCCTGTGCTCCGCAACCAGAGAAGCCACTGCAATGAGAAGACCGCACACCGCAACGAAGAGTAGCCCCTGCTCGCCGCAACTAGAGAAAGCCCGTGCAGAAACGAAGACCCAACACAGCCAAAAATAAATAAAATTAAAAATTTAAAAGTACATTTTAAAAAATTACATTTTCCCAAAGCAAAATTTCACCCAAATTTCACCGAAAGAGCTGCTCTGTAACAAGCAATGAACGCTAAGGGTGTCCAGGGGTTGCCCATGCCGGCTGCCAGAAGGCCTTACCTTGCTGGGGTCAGCCACGCTGATCAGGGCATCGTATAGACTCTGAAGCCTCTCCCAGCTCTTTCCGCACAGCACCAGCCTGGCCCCGCCGGTATGGAACACCCGAGCACACTCTGAGGGGAAGAAGGAAGGAGGACAGGACACACTGTGGGTGAAACCACTGATGGGGAGCCCCTCTTTCTTACAGATTCAAGGATTCAAAGAATTCAAAAGCCTTAGAGCCATGAGTTCCTTTAGAGGTCATTGCATTCAACTGCCTCTGGAATTTCTTCTTGTTTCCAGCCTCAGCATGGTTGCCTCCTGTGAAGGGCATCTCACAGGGGTGTGAAATAACCCCTCCTCCATTGGGTAGTTCTGATTATTAGGACATTCTTTCTTAAACTGGACAGAAAGATGACTCCATCAAACAAGACCCCCAGAAGCACAGCTCTAAATATATGTCAATCTGAAGATATTGGAGACAGCTGCCACGTTTTTTCAGACCAAATGTCACTAGTTTCCTCCACATTTTCTCTGTGGGTCGATACTCCAACCAGGGTTCTTTTTATTAAGAAAGGAAACCTGCCTGCTGTCTAGTAACTTTTACTCTGGACGAATTTCTGACTCACCCAATGTCCCAGTGTTCTTTTTTTTTTCTTTTTTTGGCCATACCGCTCAGCATGCAGGATCTTAGTTCCCCAACCAGGGATTGAACCTGTGCCCCCTACAGTGGAAGTGTGGAGTCTCAACCACTGGCCTGCCAGGGAAGTCCCTCACCCAATGTTCTTAACTGGGAAGTAGTTGGTAGATACAAGTATTCTTATGTGGCAATAACAGTGATATTTAAGAACAATAAAAGCTAACAGATTTTGACAGTTTACTTGCTTGAGGAGCTATTGAAAGGGATTTACATATATTAGCTCATTTAATTCTCACAGTCATCCCATGCAGCAGTTTCTTAGGTTGGGTTCCCTAAAAGCAGAATCTAAGACAGGGATTCAGGTGGCCAGGATTAATTCAGGGAGCGCTCTTCAGAGAAAATCTGTCAGGGATTAAGGGCATGGCATAGGTGAAGGGGAAGGATGTGGTCTCAGGTAAAGTCTAGCTTTGGCTGGACCCAAGGAAGGCTCTGGACTGTAAACCCAGCTGCAAGGCTGTCCCACCTGGATGCAAGGGGACTGTCTTTTGTACACGTGTGTCAACCAGTCACTGATGGTGTGCTGCCTCCCTCCGGGGGTGGGTACAAAGGGTGTCCACTGGCAGAGGGCAAGTCTATGAGCCATGGCCACCAACACTCATAGGACCTGGGGATGGATGAACTGGCCAGGTACAGGAATCTAGGAGGGGCACCAACAACACCTACTACAGGGGAGTAGCTATTACTGTCCCATTTTTACACCAAGCACTGGTGACCCGGGCTGCCTGGGGATGCCAAAGGGTAGTTGGGCAGCACTGGGTGCCCACTAGAGGCTGGAAATCCTGTGTGCCATGGCTCTAAGTGATCTTATGTTTGTGTGATTTTCTCCTGCAAGTCTGAACAACTGGAGCAGGTGGAGAGAAGGGGGCCAGCTGGACAGGACAGTTGGCAGGGGTTTGATAAGTAGGCATTGTGGGCAGGGGAATTGTGGTATTGGAGAGGGAGCAATTGATGTGCTGGACCATTCAGCCTAAGCCAGATGGGAGCAGGAGTGAAGGCAGGAGGGGCTGATAGAGAAGGAAAGGAGAAGGCTCTAGGGAGGGGAGGTCTCAGTGAGGTCTAGAAACAGATGTGGTTGGGGGAAGCTGCGGTCAGTTCTGCTGACAAAGGGAAACTTGAATCAAGAAATAACTGTGTGGGGCTTCCCTGGTGGTGCAGTGGTTAAGAATCCGCCTGCCAATGCAGGTTCGACCTCGGGTTCGAGCCCTAGTCCTGGAAGATCCCACATGCCATGGAGCAACTAAGCCCGTGCGCCACGACTACTGAGCCTGCGCTCTAGAGCCCGCGAGCCACAACTACTGAAGCCCGCGTGCCTAGAGCCCGTGCTCTGCAACAAGAGAAGCCACCGCAATGAGAAGCCCGCTCACTGCAACGAAGAGTAGCCCCCTCTCACCACAACTAGAGAAAAGCCCGCGCACAGCAACGAAGACCCAACGCAGCCATAAATAAATAAATAAAATTTATAAAAAAGAAATAACTGTGTGAACAATGTCACCTTGAATTGTTAGGATCATAGAGAATGGAAGATTTCTCTAAATGTAGGTGTTTTATTGAGAAAAGGGCTGTCCCTGACGATTGTGGCTGGCAAAATTCAATACAGATGTCAATCCATCTCCAAGTGAATTTGATGCAGTAAATCAAGATCCCAGCATGTCTTGGAAAATGACAGAAAGATCCTAAACTTTATTTGGAATAACTTACAAACTTTACTTGGAATAATAAATATGCAAGAAAACCAAACAACATTTTGATAAACAATACTGGGAGTGGACTATCAGTTATTAAAATATATTACAGAGCGGCAGAGATGAAAGCGTTGTTAGTGTTTCCAGTATAGATAGAAATATGGATTAAAAATAGAGCCGAGTGGGCTTCCCTGGTGGTGCAGTGGTTAAGAATCCACCTGCCAATGCAGGGGACACGGGTACAAGCCCTGGTCCGGGAAGATCCCACATGCCGTGGAGCAACTAAGCCCGTGCGCCACAACTACTGAGCCTGTGCTCTAGAGCCCATGTGCCACAACTACTGAAGCCCGTGCACCTAGAGCCCGTGCTCTGCAACAAGAGAAGCCACCGCAATGAGAAGCCCGCGCACCGCAACAAGAGTAGCCCCCGCTCGCCGCAACTAGAGAAAGCCCGCGCGCAGCAACGAAGACCCAAAACAGCCAAAAATAAATAAATAAATAAATAAATTTATAAAAAAAAAATAGAGCCGAGTATTCATAAGAATTTAGCATATGGTAAAGTTAGCACGTGGAATCAGTGGGAAAAGAGCATATTATTTAAAAGAAGTTTTTGGCCCACTGGATAACTATTTGAGAGGGAAAAAATCTAGGTACAATATACCAAATGTATTAAATAACTAAACGTAAAAATAGAACCATAAAAGACCTAGAAGAAAACAGAGATATATTGCTTTGGGGAAAGATCTTTTAAGCACAGCACTGAAGGAAGAAATAATACAAATTATTTACAGGTTTTTATCCTTAAAAAAAAAAAAAACCTTCCTTACAGAAGAAAACATAAATAAAAATTAAGAGGGAGATAAATTGAGGAAACCTATTTATAATACATATGTCAGAAAAGGGGTTAATTTATTTAATCCACAAAGAACTCTTGTAAATCAATAAAGGCCCTAATAAAGAAATTGGCTAGTGAGATGTGTAAGCAATTCACAAAAACACAAAGAGCTAATACACAGAAGATAGAAGTTCAATGCCAATAATAAAGAAGTGCAAATTAAAAGATGACAATCAAAACAAAATTGGTAATAATCACATATTCACTGCTGGTTGTAGTGTAAATTGCTACAGTCTTTCGGAAGAAAAATTAAAAGAATCCTTAAAAGTAAGCATGGCCCAGTTATTTTATTTATGGGCATTTATTCTAAGGAGATAATTAAGAATGTCTGCATGGAATAGTTAAAATATTATTTATCTCAATATCATAATAATAAAGAGTTGGAGATGTTGGTTAGGTAGATGATGGTGTATCTATATATCAGTTATTTCAAAGGCTTTAAAACTGATGTTGCAACTACCAAATGTAAAATAGATAACTAGTGGGAAGCAGCCGCATAGCACAGGGAGATCAGCTCGGTGCTTTGTGACCACCTAGAGGGGTGGGATAGGGAGGGTGGGAGGGAGGGAGATGCAAGAGGGAAGAGATATGGCAACATATGTATATGTGTAACTGATTCACTTTGTTGTAAAGCAGAGGCTAGCACACCGTTGTAAAGCAATTATACTTCAATAAAGATGTTTAAAAAAAAAAAAAAAAAAAAAAAAACTGATGTTGCAGAAATGGGTCTACCGACATGGAAATCTCACAATATAGTAAGTTTTTTTAAAAAGACTCAAACAGTGTGTCTAACACAGTGCCATAACACTTGACTCTGTGTGTGTGTGTTATTGGATGTTAAATTGCACCCATGATTATGTAACAAGATTTAAAATTGGAATTTCCAAGATCAGATATAAAATTCCAAAGTGACAGTCCAAGATGCAGATATTCAAAGAAAATGACTGAAACCCTGTTTCATGAATACCCTTTACTCCTAATAGGATGCAAACGGATAAGGCAGAGGAGAGAGGGGACTTGGAAAGAGGATGTTTGTGGAGAGAACACTGTTAGGTGAGTTTTTGCCCCTTATCTCCATCCTACAGAGAAGAGATGGACCATTTGAACACACACTGTGAGTTGCCCAAAGCCGGGAGCCCAGAGTGATGTCTGAGTTGCACCTGGGAAATCTCATGGGCGTCGCCAACTATCCCAGAGCAGGGGGAGGAGAGCTGGGGCTGCCCCAGAGGTTGGTCTCTTTATTGAAGAACCCTCCCATCCACCACAACCACTTGGACCAGAGGCAGATCATGAGCTGGCTGGGAGCTCTTTTGAATTCTGCCCAAGAAGACCTCTGAGAAGGGCAGTGGGAATGTAACACAGGGCGTAGGTGCAGCAGACTGCCCCAAACCAGGAGTGGCGTGGGGACTGCGCGAGGGGAGTGCACCTGCCCCACGGCAAGTGCAGGTGAATATCCCAGGGAGCGCCTCTGAAGGACCCACGGTAGAGCCCGTGGGAGAAAGAATCCACTCGGTTTTAAATGTGTGCCAGGCATGGAGCTCGAAGCCAGCTTCTAAGAAAGTCAGGTGAGAATTTTTCCTGTCTTCCTTCTCTCCTCTCCTTCCTGCCCCTCCACCCCCAGAGGGGTCAAAGAGCAGCAAACTGGCTGGCGACTCGCCCTAGGTGGGCTGGGGGCAGCTACGGGAAGGGAGAAGGAAACTTGAACTTCAATGAAAACGGACACGTTTATCAATGTATTGGACTGGGCACTGCAGTTTCTGAATCAAAGCTATGTTAGGGAATTTATCATGACCAAAGGGTTTGGTATAATCTAATAGTGATCAGAAAAGCTACGAGACTATCTGATTTTTTTTTTTTTTAAATCAAGATGCAAAGGAAGACTTTCCCTTCTGCATGAATTTGAGAGACCGGGGTGGGCTGTCTCCCTATACCCCTCCCCCCCCATGTGTGCTTGCCCCCTGATGGTTATACATCTCAGCATCATAAAGTTGCTGGAAGGAAATAGGATGAAGAGTTCCCGAGTGGGTGGGGTTCTGGGTGTGCTTTCGGTTCTTTTTTCTTGAAAAATCCTCTTTAATATATGTGGTTCCTATAATGACAGAATTCGCTAAAAGAAACTTCACCTGGAGGGAGAATGCCTAGCCTCCCCGCGTTTGGGCTGTAATTCTGAGTGGCGGCTGCAGCTGCGCTGGGTGTGGGCATTCGTGGAGGTCATGTTTCACAAACCAGAGGGGCGTGGTTCAGTGAGCGGAGCGGAGTCACCCACACCCCACCGCTGGTGAGTGGTGAAGCCAGGAGGGACCCCAAGTGGTGACATTCCTGTTGGGTCCCTTGTTCCGCTGCTGACAAAGGAGCAGGTTGGGGCTGTACTGTCCCTGATGACGGGCACTCTTACAGGCTGGCCACTGGGGCAGGGTGAGGGTCTGTGGCCAGGAGCCAGACCAAACCCCTGGCCTTGACCTCCTTAGGAGAGGCAGCCATGGGTATTTGTTACCATCACCCATTTCCCCCCCTTCTCTGCTGACACCTCACCTTTGCCAGGTGGACCCGGGAGGCTGGAGCCCAGTGGTGCATCACTGCTTTGGTGCAGCCCAAAGGCACACACCCAAATGGGTCCTTTCTGCCAAGGCCAGGCATTAGGTATAATACCCAGGTGTTCTTATTTTATTCTTTATCAGCTCAGCACAACCTATGTCTTGTATCAAGCACGTGGGCACCAGGCTTGTTCTTTTTCACTTAGCAAACATATTAATACATGGAGCCCTTACTTCCATAGTTCCTCAAACCTAAGATGCCACCCGCCTGCAAGAGGCTTTCTGATTTCAGAGATATTAAAATGCACAAGGATGGCCCGTGACAATTGTAAGATGCCGTTGACTGAGAGACAATTAGCTCAATTTCAGAAACGTTTAAAGGGGAAAAACCGTGCATCTTAGAGGTGATGAAACATAGGCAGGGTCTGTGGTCTCTGAAGCAGTTCAAGTACAGTGGTTAAGTATTTTGAGAGTCACTCTCACTGCAGACACAGTGGGTCCAAGGTGACCGCATCCCTGACTTGGCCGAATTGTGTGGGTTTGGGGTGAGGGTTAGCAGTCCTGATCTCTATCTGTCTGGTTTCCCTAGGAGACAGCTTGGAACTGGGCTCCTTGATGCTGTCCAGAGCTACCCACTGAGTTCAGTCAGGTTCTGTGGGACTGGGCATGTACTGTGGGCTGTTGTAGCCTACATCATCCGCTTGGTGCCCCCCACTTTTTTCTTGCCTTGGACCTGAGAAACGGAGCACTTTGAACCCAGAATCGCTGTGGTCAGCAGCATGTTCTGGCTAAGCGTTTATTTAAGGTCACCCGTGCCCAGCTTCTCAAGTTACTTCTAAATACTCGGACTTTATTTTCTTCTGCTTTGCATTTCTTTCTAGGGTGAGTCCGTAAGAGACAGTGAAAAAGAGCAGTGACATTAGTCATGACAGAGACTAGACCGTATTCCTCTGAAAATGCCGTTGTGCTCCTGAGATATATTTCCTGGGCACCTGATTTGTACAATGTTTGCTTATAGTAGAATGAGACTTTTAAAAATAAATAAACAAGACTACTAAACCAAATATACATCTCTCAGCAATAGATAGAAGTCCTGTCCAGTAAGACAGAAAATCAGGACAGTTGTAGAACAGCCTTCTCAACCAACAAGGTCTAATCGACGTTTGTAATTCACTTCATTCATGAGCATAAGAATGCACATGCCTTTCACACACCCGTGCATCATTCACCAAGAGCGTCCGTGCCCTGGACCAACTGAGAAATACCCAGATACGCCACTAACGGTAGCATATTTCTGTGAGGAGCCATGGAACCCAGAAACCAGCACCTTAGGGACCATCCAAAAGGAAGGAGCAATCGAGGTGCCAGGGAATGAAGGCGATGAAGGGGTCTCGGGTTGGCAGCTGTCCTGATGCTAGACGGGCGTGTTCTGATTGAAGAACGGTCTTCCCCAAAGACTGACTGCATGTCTCTGGGTGGGTGTCTCTGCTCCATTTCCCCAGGGCACCCACTACTCCCTGTTGTCTTGTGTCTGGTCTGGCTGGCAAACGTGTGTGCCTGGTTTGTCCCTGTGGAAGATGGAATTTGTGTCCCTTGTGAGTATTGAGTCTAGTGATGTTGGATATCCTCCTTGGGAACTGCTTCTGGGACCCACGTAGGGGCCACATAAGAACCTAGTTTTACTGCCTTACTCTTTGTTTTTTATCTCATGTGGTGAACCCAGGTCGATCACCCACTGAAATGGAACCCATTCTTGAAGGATGCAGATGGGCTGCTGTTGGGGATGCCCAGGGGAAGGAGAATCCGAGAGAATTCCCGGATGGGAGGTTACAAATGTTCTCATAATGGTAGCACCATGGGAGTGGGTGCCCAGCCCACCAGCGGGCCTCTTTGGAAGGGGCAGTGCTCATTTCAGGATGTAGAGGACTCAACAGATACTGGTTGAGTGACCTAATGAGTGTTTGGCTAGTGGGTTCAACATTTGATTAGAAATAACAAAAACAACAGCAAAAATGATACCCAAACTATGGGACACATGGGGCTGCACTACCATTGTTAGGGATGAGAGAGGATCTTAAAAACCTAAGGGCATTTACTGTCTCTTATGTCACACATGCCACCAGCAGAAGGGCCCTCTGAGACCATCTAATTCAGGAGTTGCAAACGTAAATGCCTTCAAGGCCAGGAGGTGATGTGGTTGAGAGAATCAGGCCGAGTGTGAGACAATAGGGATTAGTGGGGTGTGTGGCACACTGGTGTTTGCACGTTCTGCATAATTATCACCGTTGCTGACACTTGAGGGGTGCCCACTCTAGTTCCAGGCACTGTTCTAAGTGCTTTCCATCTATTAATTCGTTTATTCATCACAACAGCATTATGAGGCAGAAAGTATTAGTATCCTTGCTTTCAGATGAGAAACCCAAGGCTGAGCAGTGCATCACCAGCTGGTTAGTGGTGGAGCCAAGACTTCAACCCCACCCCCAAGTTTGGCCTCTTCACCAGTTCACTGCCCCAGCTGAGGGCTTTGCATTTCAAAATTTCTAGAAACCCCCCTGGAGGCTAAACAAATCATGTCTGCAGACCGATGTTGGCCCTTAGACTGTGAGTTTGCAACCCCAGATATTCCAGTCCCCTCATTTCTCAGGCAAGAAAGCTGCAGCCTCCAAGAAAGAAGACACTTGCTGGTTAATGACAGCTGCTGGGAGAGAACACAGCCTCGATCCACCCCCGTCCTGCCCAGCGGGCTCACCCACACGCCACCCTGTTGCCTCTCATCCTCCAGGGCAGGAGTGGGCACGAGAGGGGGCAGAGCTCGCTTACCCTTGCCCAGTCCTGAGATGGCATCAGTGATGACCACCACCTTGTTCTGCACGGCTGACTTGGACCACAGCCTGGACACCTCCTGGTAGATGAAAAGGAGACCGCTGATCCCCAGGAGCAGCAAGGGCAGCATGAGCACAGCTAGGACCCCCATCTCGTGCTGGGGGAAAACGGGAAGAAGGAATCCGCTTCGCAAAGAGGCTCTGATCGGGACACGGGGCAGGGGGAGGCCTGAGGCTGCCGGGTGCGCTCGTGCCCCAAGCCCGGGGCCCGCTGTCCAGGGAGCCGGGCTCTGTGCAGACTCCCAGAGGGCTGCTTCCTAGAACACCTGGCCGGCACGCTAATCCCCAGATGGTCAAGGAAGAGAAAATTACTCACCGTGTCTCCAGAAGCAAATGGAATCCGGCCTGCCCTCCCAAAGGTTAATTACAAATTTAATTAAAATGGGTCTGCATTTTTGGAAGGAAAGCCATGTGTTAAGGCCACCTGCTTGGGCCCTAATGGCTATTTATAGCTGTCTGTGCACTAAAGGGCTTTCGGGGTAAATATAGTGTCTCTTCTGATATTCAGGGACACATGCTGGCCGGGTCTGATTTCAGAGTTCCTGCCAAGCCTTTTAAAGCTCTCCCGGCTGCCTCACCATTAGAGATTCCTCTGCAGTTTGGGGCTGGGCGTTAGGGATTGGGACCTGGGATTTCAGCACGAACACCCTTGCCTTCTCTTCCTATAACCCTCCTATCAGGTAGCTTCCATGTAGCTCAGACCCGTGTGGCAGTGAGCCATCTGGCCTTCCCTTTCCGGTTGGGGGTGAAAAGCACAGAAAATCTGTTAAACGGAATGGAGCCTGTTGCAGAATGAAACACTTGGAAGTGTGACGTGAACTATGAGAAAGAGCAGTTTGGAGCTGTTCCTCTTTAGTCAAGGGCTTCCACATTCCTGAGCCTTAGCCTCCTTATCTCTAAAATGGGCACAACAGTTCTCATCTTGCAGGATGGGAGAACAAAATAATATATTGCATCTCGACAACAGACTCTGAGAGGATCACTCTTGTTATCTTTAGTGATTGAGAATACTAAGAATGTATCCCAAACCTCAAATATTTTAATGACTTAAGGAAACTCAGTAGGATTATAAATGGAGAGAGATAGTAGCTACTATGGAAAACAGTACGGAGGTTCCTTAAAAAACTAAAAATAGAGCTGCCATATGATCCAGCAATCCCACTCCTGGGTATATTTCTAGAAAAAAATGAAAACACTAGTTCGAAAAGATACATGCACCCCAAGATTCATAGCAGCACTATTTACAATAGCCAAGACATGGAAACAAGCCAAGTGCCCATTAACAGGCGATTGGCTTAAGAAGATGTGATATATATAGAGAGAGAAATATTGCCATTTGCAGCAACACGGCTGGACCTAGAGATTATTATGCTTAGTGAAATAAGTCAGACAAAGACCCATACCATATGATACCGCTTATATGTGGAATTTAAAAATAATACAAATGAATGTGTATACAATACAGATTTACAATCCTGGAAAACAAACTTGTGATTACCAAAGGAGGGGGGGAGGGACAAATTAGGAGTATGAGATTAACAGATACAAACTACCATACATAAAATAGATAAGCAACGAGGATTTACTGCATAGCACAGGGAATTATATTCGATATCTTGTAACAACCTATAATGAAATAGAATCTGAAAAAAAAACCCAAAAAACCCACAACTGAATCACTGTGCTGTATACCTGAAACTAATGCAATATTGTAAATCATCTATATTAAAAAAACAAAAGAAGAAATGGAGAGACATAAATAGCCAAAATTCAGTTCAAGTACTCAAACCATCAAAAACCAGAAGACAGATCATAACAATGTCCTATTTTGTGTGGTAAGGACCAGGAGGTGGGGCAAGGAACAGTACACTGGAGGTGGGGACAGAGAAACTGCATTTCTTCCTTGGAAATGAAAATGTCCAGGAACATTTTTAAACACCCAACTTTTTTTTTTTTTTTTAAATAGACACTATTTTCTTTTTCTTTTTCTTTTTCTTTTTTTTAAAAATTATTTATTTATTTATTTATTTATTTATGGCTGTGTTGGGTCTTCATTTCTGTGCGAGGGCTTTCTCCAGTTGCGGCAAGTGGGGGCCACTGTTCATCGCGGTGCGCAGGCCTCTCACTATCGCGGCCTCTCTTGTTGCGGAGCACAGGCTCCAGACACGCAGGCTCAGGAGTTGTGGCTCACGGTCCTAGTTGCTCCACGGCATGTGGGATCTTCCCAGACCAGGGCTCGAACCCGTGTCCCCTGCATTGGCAGGCGGATTCTCAACCACTGTGCCACCAGGGAAGCCCAACACCCAACTTTTTAAATGACACCTGATATACATATAGAAGTATGTATATATCCTAAGTGTAGAGTTTCCTGGATCTCAAACTGAGCACATCCCTGTAACCAGCACCCAGATCAAGAAACAAAGCATTGCCAACATCCCCCCATTGTTCCTCTTTCCAGTCTTAAGGGTGACTACTTTCTAACTTTTGATAGCATATATGGTTGACCCTTGAACAACACAGGTTTGAACTGTGTGGGTCCACTTATTTTCAACAAATACTGCAGTACTTCATGATCCGAAGTTAGTTGAATCTGTGAATGTGTAACCGTGCATACAGAGAGCCAACTTTGAAATTATGTTGGGATTTTCCACTGAAAATTGGCAGCCCTGGGCTTCCTTGGTGGCGCAGTGGTTTAGAATCCGCCTGTCAATGCAGGGGACACGGGTTCGAGCCCTGGTCCAGGAAGATCCCACATGCCGCGGAGCAACTAAGCCCGTGCGCCACAACTACTGAGCCTGCGCTCTAGAGCCCACGAGCCACAACTACTGAGCCTGCACGCCTAGAGCCTGTGCTCCGCAACAAGAGAAGCCACCGCAATGAGAAGCCCGCGCACCGCAACGAAGGGTAGCCCCCGCTCGCCGCAGCTAGAGAAAGCCTGCGGGCAGCAACAAAGACCCAGTGCAGCCAAAAATAAATAAATAAATTAAGTTAATTTAAAAAAAAAAAGAAAATTGGCAGCCCTAACCCCTGTGTTGTTCAAGGGTATTAGCAATGTGGAGTCACTGGTGCTATTGACCGGAATGTCTGTGTGAAGGTTACCATGAGGATTCAGTTCTCCTTCAAACTTACTGTCATTGGTTCTGTAATGAGCAACCCTGCAATGTGGTCCATGATCCACCCAACTCTGATACTTTGAAAGCACAACCTTCTCTCCACCTTGATCTTGGACGACAGCCTCGCCAAATCCGGAAGATGCTTGAAGCCACCAGCCTACAAGATCCTCAGAGCTTCGTTGAATAACGTCAGGCAGCTTCAACTTTGCCCCATGGCCCTGGTAATGAGGAAGAGGCAGGACAGGGCGTGGGTTCTCTGGAGCAGAATTAAGTTTGGACTCAAAGTTCTCACGGGAGCTTCAGTTGTACCTGCAAGGGTGTACCTGTATCCACTAAGGGTGGTCGGAGTTTCCTTTTCTTTCAACTTAATTGCCACAGACAAGGAATATTCCAACCCAAACACAATCTTTAGTCTACAAAGAGATTCTTGCTCCAAATCCCTGTCTACTTTACTGCCCCACTTAAGAAAGATGCCTGAAGCTTCACCTAACCCTGAAATAATGGTATTTTCTAGTCTAAGAATTGAGAACTAAGACCAGTATGAATGCATTTATGGGGTCGGGGACCATTCTGGGAAACCTGGGATGTGAAAGTCACAGTCTAGATCAGAGCTAGTCCCAGCCTGCCTTCACTTCTGGGGCCTCTTCAGTCTCCTCGGTTCGAAGTAGAAGCCACACTTGGAACAACATCTAGTTTCAAGCCGAGTGTAGCTTGCACTCACCCTAATCGATCTGTGAATCAGAGAAGAGGGCTCCCTCCATGGCTTCATCCCAACGTTTACAACCCCTTTACTCCTCCATAAAATGCCCCAGCGCCCTGCCCTCTGACAGCCTCACTTAGGGAGGGAGAAGGGGAGAAAAGAATTTGGCTCCCACTACGCCTCCAGAAAGGCAGCATGATGGGTTTGAAGTTGGACAGCCCTGAGTCTGAACCTCAGTTCTGCTTCTGACTTGCGTGCAGCCTCAGGCACACACGTAAACCTTCTGAATGTCATGGCCATCATCTGGAAATGAGGATACTAATGCTATTCTCTTCCTTGCTGCACCGCTGTGTAGAGTTAGACTATAAGAGGTGACGTGTGTATAACACCCAGAATGGGTCTGTTCCGTTGCTGTGCCTCATGGTTTCGGTTTCTCTCTTCTTTCTGACAATTTTTTCCTAGTCTGTGTTGGTTTTCCTTGTTGCCTTTCCTTAATGCATATCAAGACCCATTCCTGAGGACTCTGGACAGGATTCAGAGGTGAAGGATGCCAGGGCTAAGTCAGGTAATGTGTGTGCACATACTTGTATAAACATACATGTGTATGTATACACATACATATACACATATGTGTGTTGGGGGTTCTATTTGCCGACGATCGTTTTAGATGCTGGAATGTACAGAGGACAGTTCATATTGCAAAGAAATAATTTATAATTCATAAGAGGGGAACAGACCTGTAAACAGATTATTTCAATATATGGAGGAATTAAAATCCACCCGAATTTGTTTTATAATAGCAAAGATAGATGGAAGTGAGACGCCTTGAACTGAGGGGTGGTTACACAGCTGTGTTCATTATCTAAAAGTTCCTTAAGCTGTACACTTAGGGTTTGGGTACTTTTCTGTATATATGTTGTACTTGAATAAAATCAACACAAAAAATATAAAAGGAGATATGGGGATATATGTATATGTATAGCTGATTCACTTTGTTATAAAGCAGAAACTAACACACCATTGTAAAGCAATTATACTCCAATAAAGATGTTAAAAAACTATATCTATAAAAGGAAGCAGAGGGCCTTGGAAACTCAGAGAATGTAGCAAAGAATCGGTTTTGACCTGAGCTTTGGGAACCAAGCGCCTCCTGCCCTGCCCGGGGTCTAGTTGATCACTGACTCCCCCCACCCCAGACATCAGCGACACAGGATTTACCTCCATAGACACCCAGGGGTGACAAATCATAGAACATGTACACTGTGGAGGGCAGGGGTCACTGGGTACAAACCCTTCTACTCCAGAGGATCTCAGCACGGCTTCTCTGCATTGGGCTCATTCCAGTGAAAATCCGTTTAATACCACTTCAGATATGTGTGATTCAACAAAACACAAAATTCCATGGGACCATCATTCATTAGGCAGGTACTCATCTGGAGCCCCAAACATGAAGAAGTTAGCTGAACTGTCCCTTATTCTATGACAATATAAATGTTACAGTTCAGCATAAGGAGATGGAGTGATTTTATTTGAAACATTCAGGGGTTTTTTTCTTCAGAAATGATATATTCACTAAACATAAATACATTTTTGAAAAATGAGTCTAAGCTAGGATGCATTTAGGGTTGTTAGAATATGACAGTCCTTTTTTTTTCAACAACCCAAATTATGTGTCTAACAACCTGTGGCCTCAATAACATGTTAGTTTAAAATACAAGATAAATTTATATAAAATTGTAACTGACCAAGTTAGGAAACATGCAGCACACCACTGTTTCACACAAGACTTGCATGTTTCACAATGTTTATTTTTAGAAGCAGAAGTGCCTGGCAATTTAATTTAAGCACACCAATTCAAACATTTGTTCCACTTAACTGTGACAAGATGTCATTCCATTCAACCGTTCTCATTTTGTTTTATCATTTGATTATCCTTCCAAACTGATTTTCCTGTAGGTGGAAATTAGAAAGTTTAGAAGAAAATACGTTTTAAAAGTAACACAAAACTAATTTTTAAATTCATTTCTTCTGGATTAAAACAAAAAAGAAAATATGGGATAGTCACACATACTATCAATTTGTGTGTGTCAGTTAAGGAAAAAACTTTCTGGACTCTTCTATCAACAAAACTGTGTGGGCAACAAATTTACATCCTTTGTAGTCAAAGCCTGTTTTCCCTTTTCTTCAGCTTCTCTTACTCTTAGCACCCACATGCTCCCTCTTTTTTTTTTGTCACCCTTATTAAACTGTCAGGAAAGCGTGAGATGCTCATTTATACTAGAGTGTCAATGGTTGATATAGTCTATAAATATTATCTCACTTAAAGATACCGACATTTTAACAGGAATCAGAAACTGAAGCCAAAGGTGTTTAGTGAAGGGTAAGATGGCAGGTGGAAGGTTTACTTGGACCACAGCTTTGTGAAGCCCACTCCAAAGATGTTCATTGTGGACATAAGTGCCTGGCTTGTCTGCCTGTGCAGATCTGGCAGCCATGAACCCTGGCTAGCACATGGACACCTTGCCTTCGGCATCTGATGGCAGGTGCTCAGATATATTGATGAGGGCACACCCAGCAGGGCTGGGAGCAGCTTCTGTTTCCCAAACACTTTCTGAAGACTTGGGTTCCTGGAAGTTGTGTTGAGAGAGCTGACTGCCCTTCCGTACGCTTTTCTTCTCTGCCAATTCCAGGCGGGCTGCCGTGTATCTGCTCGTGGCCGTGACTGATGCAACCATGCACAGGGCAAAAGAACCCCACGCGAGGCTGTCAACAAAAGGCACAGTTAGGAAAGGGTGTAGGGCTCTGATTCCAGGGCTTGCTGCTGGGGTGGAACATTAGCTGCTGATTCTACCCAATTTGGACCTGGGTTTTGCGGCACAGATCTCAGAGAGCAACCAATGTGTTGTTGTAGGCAACGTGTTGATGGTTAAGAGAACAGGTTCTGGAGTCATTGTGCTGAGTTTGCACTGTGGGTTTGTACCCATCTCTTATTAACTGTGTGACCTTGAAGTGGTGACTTCATCTTTCTGGATCAGTTTCCTCATCTGCAAAGCTGGAATGATAGCAATGCTGCACACCAGATGGTTGTGAGGAATTCACATGGGCATGGGAAGTACCCAGCATAGTATCTGCTAACATATGTATTACTTTTTGTTGTTGTCTCTAACCCAGGACACTGGCACTGAGCATGGTTATTTTTATATCCCTATCCTCTGGAAGCCTATTGCATTCTGAGCTGATAGTCTACACTTTTCATCTTTCACAGAACCCAGAAGAGTGGGTGCTGAGAAAGAACCTTTACAAACTGACATGTGTGTATGTTTTCATGGGGTGGAATTCCCAGGTAAAATAAATGGCTCCATATCCAATCAGCTACAAAAACCCTACCAGTTATTAAGTTCCAACCCCACTCCAGGGTTTCCAATCATCCTTAAATATGACTTGACAATCAAGGATACCAAGATCTAGGAGAAAGGCCCAACAACAAACAGAAAAGAAAGGAATCTGGGGACTTCCCTTGTGGTCCCGGGGTTAACTCTCTGTGCTTCCAATGCAGGGGACGCAGGGTTCGATCCCTGGCTGGGGAACTAAGATCCCACATGCCATGGGGCACGGCCAAATAAAAAACAAATTCCCCCCCAAAAAAGAAAGAAAGGAATCTGAAGGAAAAAGATAACACAAGGAACAGAAGAAAACAGCAACAAAAAGAAAACTCTTTGATTAATATCCTCAGAGAAATATGAGAAGATATTGCATCAATAAAGCGATATCAGGGTATATGAAAAAGGAACAACTGGAAAACCAGGAAAATCTTGGAAAGTCAAATAAGATTCAAAATAAGAATTCAATAGAAAAGTTGGAGACAAATAGAAAATTTTCAGAAATACCAAAAGGAGAAAGAGATAGAAAATATAAGGGGTGCAACAACATCTAGATAATTAATCCAATAGACGCGATATCTAACTCATAGAAATTCTCTGATAAGAGAGCAGAAGACTGAGGAATGGAAAAAATCAAAGACATAATACAAGAAAAATTCTCAGAATTCTAGGACGTGAATATTCAAATTTAAGGGCTCACCAAGCACATGAAAGAAGAATGAATGTGAAGGAAAGAAGATCCCCTTCAAGGTACATTATCATGACATTTCAGAACTCCAGAAATAAAGAGTAGAAAACAACAGATTACCTATAATAGAACATGAATCAGAATGGTGTTGGACTCTTGATGGAAACAATACATTCTAGAAGGAAACAGAGACATCTTCAAAATTCTAAGGGAGAATGACTTTCAACAAAGATTTTACATGCCACCAAACTATCAATCAAGATGGAGCATTGAAAAAAATACATTTCCAGACATGCAAGGAATAAAATAATTTATCTCTCATTGAACCCTTTCTTCAAAAGCTACTGGAGGATGTGCTCCCACAAAAAGTGGATGTAAACTAACTAGGATAATGATACAGGACCTAGGACACAAGGAAACAAGGGACTAGCAAAGGGAAATCTCCACTCGACAGCTCCATTCCAGAGCGGAGCAGGAAGACAGAGGGTTTTGGTGGGTTGGAAGAGTAGAGCAGGGAGAGATGGGACTGAGAGATTGTTATGTTTAGTACCGTTTGATTTTTAAAAACTAGTTGTATGTATTTCTTTTATTGAAATTAAGAAATTGAAAGCAATAGGAAACAAAATGATATTGGAAACAAACAGACCATTTTTCAAACTCCTATGATGTTTGGGATTTGCTTACATCCACAGCAGTAGGACCTCAATATAAATTGGCCACAGATCCTGACCCACCTGACATCCCTCTCAGCTCTAGAGGAGCTGGACTCCTGACTGTGTGCAGTGCTGGTGAGGTCACCTCAGGACCAATGGCACCTGCTCAGAGGGAGACAACTCAAGTGACAGACAAGTGGAGGAAATGGTGTAAAGAGAAACATTTGTAAAAATTAACTTCTTCAGATTTCGAAGATGAAGAAGAGTTCAAAATCTAATAAATCATGAAGTTTATGGATAGTCATAACATAGACGTATTTGCCAAACCCTGGTATAGTAGGATGAGGGAGTGAGCCCTGAACATGCCACTTGTTTTACAAAGAGAAAGTAACACAAGAGGTTGTTATAGAGGAGGAAAATGTAAGTATATGTATATATATATTTTAAGATGCAGCCAGGATTCGGAGGTCCACATCAAAGAGAACCCCTGTGGTCTTGTGTGACATGGTCGAGTCTTTCTAGTAGAGCTAGAACTTCTATGTCATGGCCTGTCTTTCCATTAGAATCAGGGGCTGGGTCTCTCCTCATTGAAATATTTATTAGGAATTATTGCAGGACTTTTCCCCTTAAGCTGTGTTTAAGAAAGTAACAGCACTATCTCTATTTCTTGAGCACTTTACTCTGTGCCAAGAATTTTATAAACATAACCTCTTTATAGTCCCATAAACACAACTGAGACAGGTATCATCATTTTACAGATGAGGAAATTGGGCTACAGAAAGATTACGAAAGTAATCCAAGAGTAGCAGGTGGCAGAACCATGACCAAGGTCAGTGGTCCTACAAAACCTGTGTGCCTCCCTGCTGGTCCTTCGGGACTTGAGCACCATGGCCAGCAACTCACCAGTATGACCAGCCATAGTCCCACGTCTGAGGCTTCCAATCTTCTGGTCCAATGTTCACGGTGATTTGAAAAACGGTTGTGTACATCATGTGGGCCACCATGGCTAGGAGCCCTGCACAAGGAAAGCTTGTGAGCCACAGTGAAGAATGTCGTTTCTCTACGGTACATGAGTTGGATGTCCAGAGCCCACTAGCATCCTCCTTGAGCCCTTCCAAGCAGCCTTCATGTTTTACATGTACACTAATTTCTTAGAGTCACTGATGTACACAGTGGTATAGGTTCCTTTGCCATGTCATCCCTCCCAAGATCACATCTTTCTATTTTATCATGTCCCTGTGTCACTATGCTCAGAGGCATCAATTTTCTATCCTCTCTTTCCCAGCACATAGGGGAGGTCCTTGAGCTACATTTGGCCTTAAGCCATACTTTACTAAGTTCTGTCACGTTATTCTTTAGAATGTGGATTGTTTGCTAACACATAAAAACTTTGCATAAAAATCTGAATATATTCTGGCCATAGTAGACTTACATGGCAAATAATTAGTGGGAACCGAAGTCAGTTGCCAATGTGGTTTTCTGTCCTTTGTAGGTGAATTAGTCTTTTTGCCTGGAGATCCAGAGGATTTTTTTTCCTTTAACAGTTTTAGTGGGATATGTCTAGGACTTGAATGTACTGTGTAATTTTCTCAGGTATTTGGAGGGAGTTTTCTGTATACAGATTTTGGTCTTTGGTTCAGAAAATGTCCTTGAATTTTGCTTTTAAATATTAGTTGTCTTATTGTTTTGTCTTTCTTTTTCAGGGACTCCCATTACATCTATGTTTTTATTTAATAAATGTATGGCAGGCAGGCATAATAAATGTATGACCAACTGGGGATCATCTTCAGTGGTCCAAATAGAAACTAGTTTTAACTGGTGGGGCCAGATATTTATAAGTCCTTATGATGTATCTGCATTTATAAATCCTTAAACATTCCACCTGAGGTCACATGCACACAGATGAAACTAAAGAGATATCCAGAAAGAGGCATACTCATGATTGGGTGATTTGGAGGATGCTAGGACCTGGGGAGAAATCTCCAAGGCTCTTTGCTATGAAGATCCAGAAACTGGATTCTATCATCTTATTCACTAATAATGATAAGAGTTGGGAAAGATGCGTTATACAAACACAGAAGTGATCTACAAACTGGGCTGATACACTATGAACTTAACAGTGTTTTATGTATCCAGCCAGAGAAATGAAGGAAGTTATTTGTTCAGGGTTCTTTCCTTGGTGGAAAGGCCCACTTAGGGGACCAAATTAAGTTGCTCTAAAAGTTGCTTGGAGAACACAGAAGTAAGACCAAAAAGAGGAGTTCTTTATTCCTATGGGATATTGACCCCAAACTTGGATAATAATTTTTAACAAGCTACCATTTTTTTTGAGTACTTACTATATGCTATGTGCCTTCTTATTTAGTCATCACCATAGCCTTCTGAGGTAGCTAGCTTGGAGAAGTTATGCCACTTGCCCAGGGTCACACAGCCATTAAGTAAGAGAGATCTGAACGCAGGGAGGATTTCTCCACAGACTCATGCTTAACCACTGTACTAAACAAAGCGATCTCTGTTCTCAGAGCCAGTAGACCCCCTTCCCAGGGTTGTGACAAAGACATACTGATAAATTTTATTCTCCATTTGTGCCTATCCCCCTTTTTTTCCATCAGTCACCCATTGCTTCCACCAGTGGGATTAATTCAGTAGCTTCTCCCGTGGACCAGATGTCCTGCTGAATGGACTAGCGACAGGAAGAGCCAGCCTGGAGCTTTGCCTGTTCCCTCTGGGGCAGGCTGTGGGGAATTTGCCTGTTCTCATGATGCTCCTGGGAAAAGTACCTGCAAGCACCATGAGGATGGCTACAGAGGCATCCACCTTGAGCCAGTGGAATCCAGAGCTGTGATAACTCACTCTGGAGCCCAGGAGGATAGCACTGGTCAATGTCAGAAGGATATTCAGGACCTCAGCCCCAATGCACAGCCACAAAACACCTGCAAAATATAAGGATGACAGAGACGCTGGGAACTTAGAAGTACTAGGATATTTAATCCTTTGATTTAGTTCACTTCTAAAACAAAAAATAAAAAACCGGCACCGCAGGGTGAAAAACCACAGATACCCCTGCAGAGTCTTGGAAAGCTGACAATGAAAGGGGGGGTCCTGGGGCTTGAAAGAGAAGTTTGTAAAGATTGTCGTTAGCTGGAAGGGAAAAAGCACTAAGCAAAGTTCTGATGTGGGGACCTGAGGGATACTGGAGGTCCCATGGCCTAGTTCAAAAGTTAAAGTGTTATTTTGATTCCACCAGAAGACATATCTTTGTCTTTTAAAGGAGAGGATCAACTTAACCAGGTGGGCAAAGGAATCTGAGCATTGAAGAGCCCTGATTCGAGATACCAAAATCTCATTTGTTTCTGTGTGAGCCTATGATTTACCCTTTGGGTGGGACTTCATCTGCAGCTTCAAGAAACTGGGTTGGATGTGGAAGGGAGTGAACAAAGGGGGCAGGGAGAGAAACTATTATTTGCAAAAGGCCTCCTATAAGGTAGTTAGGTACTGTGTAGACACAGCAATGAATGAAACAGATGTGGTCCATGCCATCACAAAAGCTATATTCCAGCTGGGAAAACAGATACTAAGAAAGTAAGTACAAATTTGATGAGTGTTAGAGAGAAGAAAAAACGCTATAGGAAGTGACGAGCTAGACTCATCTTTTCCCTGTTCTGTGGTCACCTCACATCGATAGCTTGAAATCGGCCATGGTGGGAGCATTTACACCCTGGAAAGTTGCAAACACTACTGATCAGGGCTTCCCCTCTCCTCCACAAAGTGAGTGGTTTAACATTTTCTAGCATTACTGACTACAGGGCACATGAAAAGAGCCAGTGGTTCTGGCTTTTGGACTCGACTTCATAGAAAAACCATAAATAACTCTTTCCTCTTTTCCCCCAACCCAGCCAAAACCATAGAAATTGTCCAAAGTGCGAGGAGGGCTGGTGGACAGAACGTGAGGAAGGTATTTACCTTGTTCTTCAGCTGGTATTATACTCTGGAAACTCCTACACTTTTCACCTAGAAGGAAAAGAGGACAGAAGCCCAAGTAGGGTGAACCTTGACCATTAGGGGCAAACTGTGTTTCTAGATCCCTTGAGTGTATCCAGGTCATTTTGAACAAGGATTGGGGAGTGTGGCTTTCTTGCTCCCCAACAGGTGGTGTCCCTCCCTGGGGGATCATGATACAGTCCTACCCCAGTGAATCCAGGCTAGGCAATGTGCCTTTCTTTGGCCAAGAACTGGGAGTGGAAATGGGGGGAGGAGGTCACTTCTGGTCAGAAGCTTTAAGAGCCAGTGTTTTGTCTAAAGGTTCTCATCTTCTTGCTTCCGTGATCACAGAAGCACAAGTCCAGATGGAGTCTCTGTCCGCCTAGATCCCTGAGTGGCTCCAGTCAGGAGACACTGCTTGCCGACCTGAAAAGTACAAATAGCAAGAGCTAGAAATGAATTTGTTGGCTTAAACTGCTGGGACTTGTGGGTTGTCTGTTATTATAGCATAACTTAGCCCATCTGGACTGATGCTGCAAGCCTTAGACCAGGGGTACTTGACTTCCCAAACAGCATCCATGATGATGTGAGTCTCAAATAATTTCTTTCTGGGTAGAGGGAAAGTGACAATGTTTGTAATCATTAGAAAAGATGAATTAGAGCAGATACCAGAACTATCTCTGCTACCGAGTGAGGCAATTATTCGTACTCCATTTTGCTTTCTGGAAGGGAAAGGAAAGGAAGGAGTTATTATGTGTGTACCAGGTATGGGGCAGAACCCACCACCAGACTTATTCTGTGCCCTGGGGGGTGTGCTTTGCCTGTATCATCTGTCACGTTGCACATATTGGCTAGAAAACCTTGCGTTGCTACTTCTGATGTGTAGTCCCTTTGAAGGAGCTAAGTCCTTAAATATCTACTGAGTGGACGGATGTCACCAAATTCTGGGTTGGGGGTGAGTGACAGATGGATGATTGAGACCACAGCAAATCACCTTCTGGGATCCTGTCCCAGGTGGGTGCCCCAATTCCTCCATACTTCAGCCCCGAAATGAATCATGGATGGCGGAGTGGGAGGAGCCCGGGAAATTGCCTGATTCTTCTCTGCACAGTTAGGAAGAGTGGGTCCAAGGACATCGGAGAGGAAAGAATGGTAAAGAAGACACAGGTAGAGGCATTTTCAGCATTAGAACTGGGCTTGCAGGGGCCCCGCCTATGCGGTCCAGCCATATCACTGATTTAATGCAACGCAGCCGGCTGTAGCGGAGATGCGTCCTCTGCTCCCAGTCTGGGCTGGTTGGAGCTAAAAGAGGCGAAGTTAGGGGCATAGATCATTAACTCTTCAAAGGAATGGCTTTCCTATTTCTAAAATCTGTTCGACAGTCCCCACACTAGCCTTGCTTTGAAGATTAAATGAGATACTAGGTAGGAAGGCTGCTCTCCTGGTTACCGTGCACTTAAACCTGAATGGAATAAAATGAGTTCTGGGACTTCCTTGGTGGCGCAGTGGTTAAGAATCCGCCTGCCAATGCAGGGGACACGGGTTCGAGCCCTGGTCCGGGAAGATCCCACATGCTGCGGAGCAACTAAGCCCGTGTGCCACAACTACTGAGCCTGCGCTCTAGAGCCCGCGAGCCACAGCTACTGAGCCCACGTGCCACAACTACTGAAGCCCGCGTGCCTAAAGCCCCTGATCCGCAACAAGAGAAGCCACCGCAATGAGAAGCCCTCTCACCACATCGGGAAGAGCAGCCCCCGCTCGCCGCAACTAGAGAAAGCCCGCGTGCAGCAATGAAGACCCAATGCAGCCAAAAATAAATAAGTTAGTTAATTAAAAAAATGAGTTCTAATGAGGCCTTTTTGCATATGGTTAGCATAAATCATTATTTACTACTAGACTGTAAGCACCCTTGAGGGCAAAGATCACGTCAACTACCTTTTCTGGAAGTTTTCAGGGAGAGAAGTAACTTTGAGGAGCATCTTTAGACTTTAGAAAATATATTTTCTCTTATAGAAGAGAAAATTCCAGATCACTTTCCTATTCAAGAATTCATACAGCCTCCCCCCATTCCTCCAGCCTCACGTCTAAATCTCTCTTCTTCTTTCATGTCCTCTCTCCAGCAAGCTGACTTCCCAATGCAGAACCCATTTTTTGCTTCCTTAGCACAAGCCAGCATTCACCTTCTGCTTCATCAAGGATGCTATGTATGGCCAGGTGCATGCTTTTGAAGGTACAGATGCCCAAAGGCCATAAACCTTGAGATTTGCCATGCTCGACCTCCAAGTACCCTTGGGCCTCATTCCTTCATGCTTCTGCGTTGCCCCTCTGCTGGGCTATAGGAAGAAGAGAAATATAGTTTGCGTTTATGATACCGCCATTTGGCTGAGCTGCCCTGCTGGGATACTCTCTGGCTTGATTCGGAAGCAGGGATTCATCTGTCACCTAACTGTCCACAACAAGTGGCCCGAGGGAGCGTATTTACACCGCCTGGGACCAAGAGCCACAGGATCAGGGAGCTATCTGCTAATCTACAGCCACAGTGGCCTCTGCAGCCTTCTAATTAAGTCCATTTTGGATTGTGCAATGGGACATTTTTCCTGGTTGATTCTCTGCTTTTGGCGGCAGCAGTGGTGTGGACAAAGAATGTCACTTGCCGTATCAGTCAACAAAGGATGTTGCGGAAAACTGGGATACTGGCCCTAGATAGTGAAGATGCATATCAAAGGAAGAATTTCATTAAGCCCAGACTCTTGCATCTTCCCATACATAGAAAAGTGCTGCACTCATTTTCTTGAGATGCCTGGTTTTTCTTTAATTAGCAGTAATCTTTTGATGTTTGGTTACCTGGTTTTTTGCAAAAACTCCTATATATCCTGGCTGCCCCCTTACCTCCTTGGAATGGTCCCTCGGAGCTATCTGAGAGGCTGTCTCCCAGGCTTAAGTCCTCAGTAAAGCCCCAGATAAAACATAATTCTCACCTTTTAGGTTGTGCTTTTTTTTTTCCCGGTTGACAGCAGTGTTATGGCCATGGTAGCTCAACATTCATCCTGGTCGCCCCAGTTCTACTAGGGAGGTCCACAGCCTTGGGAAAATCTCAACACTCGCACCTGCTCTCTTGCAAGGCACTTTGGGGCTGATGGGGGTCCTTTTTTCACATCATCTCATTAGCTCCTCACTAGAACCCTGTGAGCCAGGCTGGGAGTGAGAGTAGCAGATGGACATCATGGACAGAATGCAGCCTTTAAATCCAACAGGACTGGCTTCTATGCCAGTTCTGCCCCAGTCAGGAATCATAGGAAGTTCCTTGACTTCTCTGTGCCTCGCTTTCTTCATCTGCAAAATGGGTATTATCAAAGTCCTCCAATGAGGAAGTTATGAAAGTATTTTGAGAACAGCCTTCCACTTTTTGGTGTGTTTAATTATTGATAAAGGCAAGTACAGATATCCACAGTTTACAGGTTTGGAGGCCAGGCTCAAACAGGTTGGTAGAATCAGGAGTTGAAACTGGATTTTCTCACCTAGGACCCAGTCCCTTTTTCAACATCACCAACTGCTGTCTTTATGCTTAATGCACGGAGGCCTAAGGGTCTATCTTGTCTTCTGAAGAGGGCTGCCTTATCTCAACAGGAGTAAAGAGGAGGCCAGGTACAGAGCCAGGGGCAGGGCAAAGTGAAAACGGAGGCCGGCCAAGGAGATTAAGAGAATTCCCAATAGCTTAGGAGGGTGAGTTTAGCCTGGGCGAAGGGTCAGACCACAGTGACCCCTTGATTAATATGAATCCTCAGAAATGATGTTCCTTTTGAATAAGCCCAGCAGGATTAAAAGGAAAAATCTTTATAAATCCCACAAAGCCAGACAGGCAGGTGTTACATAGCTGGACAGAAGTTTACCAGCCAAGCCGTACGGCCAGCCAGCCTAGGAAACGGTGTCGTAGTCCTGGGGACAGACTCTGGAAACCTGTCTGCTGTTCTCCCTAAGCCCCCACCCACTATGAGGTGCCCAGGTCCCTCTGTCCTTGAACTTTCTGAGTTTAGCAGAACAGCATAGTATTGGAAATCAACACATCTTGTTGACTAATTCATTCGTGCAAGAAAAAGAACATTTAGTCGAGGCGCTGCCCAAACCAGGAGTTTTTGTTTTAAATCTTCATTTCGGAGGGTGCTGTCTCTCTTTAAAGGCATTAGGAAGAAGGTGCAGAGCTATTCGGTGTGACTTAACAGAGGATGACCTGAAATAGCACTCCAGGTAGGGGATTCCCCGGGAGGGTCAACTTTTAGGGGGAGGGAGATGGAGCTGATTCAGAAGGAAAATATCCAGGAAGCCTCACGGGGCAGCAGAGCTGGGGGTGGCCGGACAGCCCGAGGCTCCTCTCCTATGCTTGTTCAGGGCCAAGGAGCATCCTCCCCAGGCTGGAGTCCTTACGGCCAGGTCTACTCAGCCCCCCTCGCCTCTCCTGACCCTCTCTCTAAAGCCCCAGGTGGGTGCCTTCCATCCACCTCCAGTTGCAGTCTTTTCCTTTGTTATGCCCCCAACGCTCCCAGGCACTTGTGCTAAATTAGACTAAATAGCAGATGTTTGTACGGAGTAATCTCCCCGAGGGGGCCCCAGGCTGCGGTCTGCTGCAGGCATGCTTTCTTGGGCCTGGGCAATGTGTTTTCACATGGAAAGCCAGATAGCTTGCTTCCCTTGAACAACCAGAGGAGCTGATGACACTGAGCTCATAAGCCCACAAGCCCGTAAGGCTGAGCTGAGCAAGACGTGCCCCCTTCAGCTAAGGCTGAGGCTTCAAGGTCACTGGCATTCCCCGCTAGCCCTTACCACCTTCTGTAGGCATTTGTTTGCAACCTAATGTAGGCCTTTTGCTTTATTTCCTTATACGTTTGCTACTATTTTAGTTATTATCTAGTAAAAATTTAATTCTAACCTTTTTTGATTTAGGGGCATCTTGTAGCACGGTGATCACGTTTCTGGGGGGGGAAGGCGTTCTGAGGACAACGTCCTCCTTTCTTCCTTCTTAATAAAGTGATGACAATATTTAAAGACCTCGGTTTACCTGGATGACCTTATTATATTAAGAAATATATAGGATGTGAGGGCGATCTGGCTGCAACATCTGTCACCCCATTGATCACCAGGGCTGATTCAGCTGATCTGGCTGGCTAGGCGGGTGTCCCCTTCCTCCCTCACCGCTCCATGTGTGTCCCTCCCGAAGCTGCACGCTCTGTCGAAGAGGACGACCTTCCCCGATAGAGGAGGACCATCCTTCGGTCAAGGGTATACGAGTAGCTGTGCTCCCCTGCTAGAACCTCCAAACAAGCTCTCAAGGTCCATTTGTAGGAGAACGCAGGGTAGTCAAGCTTCCAAGACTCCAGACACATCCAAATGAGGCGCTGCACGTGGCAGTCTGCCTTTAAAAAAAAAAAGAAAGAAAAAGAAAAAACCCCCAATATATAAAAGTGTGAGTGGAGTATTATTTTTAGATTGATGGGCACAAACTTATTCATTGACAATTATAAGACCATTGCCCTTCAGTTAAGTTTTGGGTATTGTGGGTTTGTAGGGAAAGTCTGGGGTCAGGGTTAAGAAGTTTGAGTTGCGTGTGTAGCTCTATCAGAATCTAGCTATACAATCCTCAGTGGGGCCCGTCTACCTCTAGAACTAAGTTTTCCCATCTGTGAAATGAGTCTGATGTTCTAGATCAGCCTTTTCCAAAGAGTGTTCCACTCAACACTAGTCTCACAGGATATTAATCCTTATTCTACACAGACATTTTTTTTTTACTACTTCAGCTAATTTTAGGAAACACTGGGATATGTAAGATTAAACAGGTTTCTTTATTGAGATTTTAATGTGCTGATGTGCATTGTGAATTTCCAAGAAGGAAAGGTAATCTATGATATTTTCCAAATTTGTTTGACTATCAAAACATTTTATTTAATTTTACAAAGAGTACCTTAAAAGGCATCTCTGTGGAGTAATCTTTGAGGAAACCCAGCGAAGCCCTTGATAAAGCCTCCTTCTGGTTTGACATCAAGTATATAAGATAAACATAAATCAGAAAAGGGTCAAGAAATACATTCTTTACTTTTCCTTGGCTTTGTCCATGAATCACTGAAAACATCAACCCTCCTTAGAATTCAGCATGTGTTCCTGATCATATACGAAAAACCTTTCAGTCCTGTGACCCGTGAGAAGATGGGTGTGTGTGTAGTAAACACTCTGTGTGTTGACAAAAGTGCCAAGGGTTCTCCTGGTCTCTAGCGGTCCCCACACATTCCCTTAACTGTGCTTCCAGCCCCTGTTTTAGGTTGAGAAGGCCCCCCTCCCTGACTTGCATAACACTTTTTTTATCAGAAAGCCGGGGGATGATTTACATCATCTGTCTCCGTAGTGTTGCGTGAATATGTGAGGCACACACCATATGCAGGTAGACAGTTTACAGCTGCTCTGGTCCTCCCTGAATCTTGTAGCTTTGACATTGTTGAAGAGATGAGGTTTCCAGTCCCACCCTTTTCTCAAGCCCAGCTCATGCGAAGTCCTTTCTCCTGGTCCCCTGGTCCCTGGGGAAGCAGCTCCCTTCCACCTAATTTTCTAACTCTTGTCCTCAAGTTCAGGTTCTACTATAGCCCCACCTCCCTGACATTACAAATAGTAAAGCTTCTAATTTTCTCCAGTTAGGCCTTTTCTTTCTAGGGAATGCTGTCCTGCTCAGTTTCTTGTCCTGGAGTGACCATGACCTTGTGTTGCAGGGGAGAAGAAGCTGCCTCAGGTGATGTCGAAGGGCTTTATGAGTTAAGTTCTTCTGTAATGAAGCTTCCTCATCTCCCCTGTCTTGTGTTCTGATGCAAATACCTGGACCATCCTGCCTCAGACCTTTGCTCACTCAGTTCTGTCTGCCTGGAGTATCCTCAGCCCCAATCTCCATCTACTAAAATCATAGCCCTGCTTTGAGGCCTGGCACAATGGCCGCATCCTTTACAAAACCTTCCCATGCCCAGAGCTGTTAATAGCCTCTTCCTCCTTTCCAATTCTATATCACATTGAGTCTTTGTTATATCATTATCACAGTTTTCCTTGTTTTAATTTTATCTCTGTTCTCACCACTGTGGCTCACTCACCTTTGCACCCACCCCTGCTCTCGTTCTCCTAGTCCTGTGCCTGACACAGAAATGGTTTTAGTGAATTCATTCCATACTTTCCCCTTTTTCCAGATGGCTTTGCTGTACCCTGGGGCATTTTGGTGTGTGGTGTAATCATCAGGGGAGCTTATTAAAAATACAGATAACACCAGATAGAAAAGAGAATTGAGGAGAATAAAAAAACAAATGTTATGAGGATGGGGAAATAAAAGGCAATTAGAAACTACAGGAAAAGCAAAAAGCTGTATAAGAAGTTTAAGGTAATGATAGCACCCTTCTTGATTCTGTGATGAACAATATGTATATAGTGTAAATAAATTATTGGTTTATTGATTTAAATAAAACAGCACTATAACTATATTAGAAGGATGGCAGATATGGGATGTGGTGGTGAGAGAAACTTATCCTTGTCTATGATGACAGGAAGTCAATAGATACTATCTAACATGAAGATAGCGGTATCAGCATATTTTTTAGAAATGCAGAGGCAAATACCAGAAGAAACAACTAAGCTAAGAGTGGTTTCCCCTGGATGTAGGACTAGGTTATGGAGTAGGAAGGGGCAGGAGACTGTTAGTTTTTCTTATAAGCCTTTCAAAATGATTTGATCTCTTATCTATGTGTAAATATTACCTTGGTTAAATATTTTTTTAAAAGGAATGCAGGTTTATAGACCCCATCCCAGATCTGCTGAATCAGAAACTCCAGGGCTGGGTATCTGGATTTTTACAAACTCCCTGGGTGATTGTGATGTGCACCATTTGATAGCTGGTGTGATGCTTTATACGCAACTGTGGAAATAGAAATAGGCGACCCTCAGATGGGGACTTGGAAAGGGACTGGTAATTCTCAAGCAATTTGCCTATGGGTATGATGATTGTATTTTCCAAACCACAAACCTGAGACTATCTTGAGGACCCTTTGGGATGCAGGGTCATGAGCCTCCTGTGTCTGTCCGTGAGGGTAGAGAGAGTGGACTGATAGGAAGATAGTGCACTTCCCAGAGGAGAGGGGTGGGGAAAGCCCCTCCAGTAGCCTTAGCTCCTTGTACTGCTGCAGTGTCCTCACCACACTTAGAGCAAAGACCACAGGCACTGGCCTGTATACATGGGAGAGCAAGGCTTGGCACTGCCCCTCTTCAGTGACCACTGGGGCAGGGATGGGGAGGGGCACACAGCATCTTAGAGGGTTCCTTCTTGTTGCCTTTTACTTAGACCTCAGGAATAAACTACTAATGCTACGGGTATGGGAAAAGAAAAGGCAATTAGAAACTCCAGGAAAAGCAAAAAACTGTACAAGAATGTAATGTAATAAGCCTGAGGTCAGAATGGGCATGTTGGGGGGTGAGGGTCCTCTCCTTTCCACCTTGAGGGCTGTGTTCTCCCAGCAGGAAGGGAAGAGCATCCTGGCCCCGAGCATGGGGTTGGGTTTGCAGCCAGGCTGCCGAATTCCTCCTTCCTCGGTTGCTCACGAGGTAAAAACACTGTTTTCTGAAATACGTCCTCCAAATTATAACTTTCTCTTCCCTCTCTCTGTCCTCTTCCTTCACCATTTCCCTCACCACCGCCCTGTCAAGCCCGTTGAAGTTCAAAAGACATCAACGAATCAGGGTTGAGTAATGGTGGTGGCGGAGGGCTTGCTGCTATGTAGCTTGAAACTCAGTTTCCTTATTTGTGAGCTGAGAAAACAATGTTTACTTTGCTGGGTTATTTCAAGGTTGCCTGAGATAAAGGTCTGACTTGTTCATGGTTTTACTTCTGGTATGTGCTCCATAAAGGGGATTCCCTCCCCACCAATGATGATAAGAGTTTGTTTTCTAAGAGAACCTTCTGTTCCAAGACCCCTTAAACGTGCGGGGATGCAGTTTAGGGTTGGGTGGGGGGGCCACTTTAGATTCACCAGAGACTGAATGACACTAGGAAATGGTAAAAGCTAATGTGTAGTAAACGCTTACCCTGTATCTGGTGCTGTGTTTTAGGGAATTCGGTCATTTCATCTTTGTGGTAACTCTAGAGATGGGTACAGCTATTGTTCTTGTTTTATAGATGAGAAAATTGAGGCTCAGAGTGGTGGAGAGCCTTGCTCGAGGACACACAGGTAGCCAGAGGCAGAGCTGGGGCTCAAACCCTAGTGGCCATCCCACACCTGTCCCCCCGGGCGCCCCAGGCCATGCTCACCTGCGCTGCCGAGGCTCTCCTCGCATGACTGCCAGAGCCCCAGGTGGAACCTGCGCCAGATGAACTTGTCGTCTCCCATTTCCCAAATGTACTGGACGGCCTGGGTCCCGTTGTCCCTGCTGCCACTGCTGTAGTGGATGCAGTGCAGCACCCCTGGATGGTCCTGGCACAGCGGCTTTGCCACCCGCCGGGTCCCCTCACACCAGTAGCTGCTGCCCACGGCCGTGAGGGAGAAGGCGAGGGCGAGGCAGACGGGGAGGAGGGCCAGCACCCGCTGTCGCCTGGCCCGGTCCATGGCCGAATGCGGGGTGCAGAGGCAGGATGAGCAGTGGGGCCCCCCTCCCCTGCCTTGTCATGGTACCTGCCCCTCCTCAGCCCGCCATCTGGCATTCTTACATCTTCCCTCACATCCCCCTGGGAAACCGGTGCTCTCCAGCGTGTAGCATCCTCTGAGCACCTGTGCCCTGAGGAGGCAAAGAGCTGGGACGCGCCCTCTTCAACAGTGTCAGCCCTTCTGTCTTCCCCACGATGGGAGAGGTGCTGGAGGCGCCAGTTTTCTGTTTTTGTTCAACTGTGGTGAAATGCACATAACATAGAATTTACCATGTTAACCATTTTTAAGTGCACACTTAAGTACATTCGCGTTCCGCCACCAATCTCCAGAACTCTTTTCATCTCACAAAACTGAAATTCTGTCCCCATTAAATGCTAACTCCCCATTCCTCCACCCCCAGCCCCTGGCAACACCCATGATACTCTCTACGAATTTGGTCACTCTAGCTATACGTGGAATTTGTCTTTTGTAACTGGCTTTTTTCATGTAGCATAATGTCCTCAAGGTTCATCGTGTTGTAGCAGGTATCAGAATCTCCTTCCTTTTAAAGACGGAATAATGTCCCATTGTGTGGATACACCGCAATTTGTTTATCCATTCATCCACTGATGGATAGATACTTGACTTGCTTCCACTTTGTGGCTGTTACAAAGGACGTTGGGTTCTGACGGAAGTCCAGGGTGGTTTGGGTGAGTGTCTGGGTGAGACTGCCCCACCCTTGCCTTTTGCTTTGGGCCTGGTCCTCAGGCTGAGGCCTGCCCAGCTCTACAGAGGAAGAGACTGCCGCTGAGGACAACTTCTGGCCCAGGGACTCTGAGAGGCTCAGGTCTAGGCAGCCTGCTTCAGGGCCTGAGTGCTACGCAGAGGGGAGGGGGGCATGCACCCCACATGGGTGCATTCAGCACCACCCTGGGGCCTCCAAAGCTGGCAGGCAGAGGCCCTGGCATATTGTTGTAGGAGAAGGGCGGGGGCGGGGGGGAGGCGAGAGAATGGTCACATCCCAGGTCTCAGGGGAGTCCCAGGGATGGGCGGCCAAGTTAGGGTCCTTGGCTTCGCACAGGAAAGAATTCGAGAGCAAGACATAGTGAAATGAAAGCAGGTTTAGGTTTATTTAGAGGGATACACATACCATAGGCAGAATGCGGACCTTCTCAGAACGTGAGAGGGCCTTGGGCTGTGGGGTGGTTAGTTTTTATGGGTTGGGTAATTTCTTATGCTAATGAGTGGGAGGAATATTCTAACTATCTTGGAGAAGGGGTGGGGATTCCCCCCCCCCCCGCATTGGGGCACCGCCCACTTTTTGGCTTCTTATGGTCTGCCTCGGAACTGTCATGGCGCCAGTGGGCGTGTCATTAACATGCTAATATATTATAATAAGCATATAATAAGGCTCAAAGTCTGCGGGAAGTAAAATCTTCCACCATCTTGGTCCTAACCAGTTTTTGTCGTATGCTCAACGGCTGTGTCATTCTTTTAACGGTTGTGCCCTGCCCCCTTCCCTCCTGTCTCATTATCACTCATGCCCTTGCCCAGGGGGCACTGCAGGAGCGGTGATGCCGAGGAGACTTAAGCTGCTTCTTGGGCAGAGGACACTGATGAAACAGTGAGGGCCAGAGGAGGGTAGCAGAAGTTTCCACATGGCATCTGGAGCACACAGGTTCTCCATCCCATGTTAGACACCTCCAAAGACCCCCAGATATAATGGAGAATATGCCAGCCTGGGCAGGTAGGAGAAAAAGGCCAGTGTCATTTGGGTCCATATTACTCTGTCTGGACTTTCCTGCTGGCAAAGACCGAGGACTGTGGTCTGTGCTGTGGGTAGCCTGTGAGCTGTGTCTTGTTTGTCCTGGTTGCCAGCCAGTCTTGTGGGAAGAGGAGTTACCTCGTTTTATCACTAGATGGCATCCATCCAACAGGTTGGGAAGTCGTGTGCAGTCCCCCAACCCCTGTCCCTTCAGAAAAAGGATGTTTTTGAGAAAAAGTTCAAAGAGGTTAGATAGAATATCCTTATCAAACAGGCACTGTCTTTGCCAGCAGGCAACTTGGGGGATAGTCTGTAAAGTGCATCGTAGACTAGCTTTACAGCCCCACACAGGATCAGAGCTATCACGTGAGCAGTTTTCCTCCTCTCGGTCACTTCATCCCTCTCTCTGCTGTCCCAAAGAGATGAACACATGGATGCCAGAGGTCACATCATTATATGAGTCCATCTGGCGGGGAGTGGTGTCTATGTTCATTATGAGTGTTTTACTTCTGGCATTTAGAGTCTTGCCACTTTTTTTTTTTTTTAAGATTTCCAAGGATTTCCATTAAGTGACGCTCACCTGTTTTTCTCCAACTGTTCAGAATTCACTCACTTGGGTAAGTTAACCAGGTTAAGCTCCTCTGGTTCAACTTATTGGGGGGAAAAAAAAAACCCTAAATGGAAACATGGTCTTCCTGTCTCTTGCTGACCAGCGTTTCATCCAGTCAGGACATCTTCTGCTGCGACTCCAGTTCAGGAGGCTGGAAAGACTTGGAAGCGGCTGCCGGGAGCTAGACAGGGAGGGGAGGGAGAGAAGGGCCAAGCAGAGCCTCTCAGAGACACAGTGCTGAGCCTACTAGAGAAAAGGAACTCACCTAGAGGGTTAGGGTCAGATATGGCACCTTACCAAGTAGCTGTGGTCAGGTGACTGGTCAGAAGACCTGGGTATCCTGGCTCTGCCATTTACTTGCTGTGTGGCCTTGGGCAAGCCACCTAACCTCTCTGAAACTCAATGTTGCAGCTGTCAAGTGGAGAAATAATCATACCCTCACAGGGTTATCGTGAGGATGAATGAAATAGGATGCCAGGCGAAAAGATTTTATATATATGAGGTGTGGTGAGAAAGTACACACACGTTAGTTGGCAATAGTGGATCATGGGTTCTGACAAAGGATCTGCCAGGTGGACTGAGCAACCTTTGCTCGCAACAAGTAGGGGCAATCCAGAGGCGTGCACATTTTTGAATTTTTAGGATGTTGTTTGGCTGTTGTGTAGCAGGAACTCGAGGTGCTGAGTGAGGTTTTGCTTCAGGCCCTGGGTCAGGAGCTGCTATCTCCTGGGCTGGGCAGCTGTCTTTCTGGAAGTCTTGGCATAAACAGGGCCCAGAGGAGACTCTGCCTTTGTGGCTGGGCTCAGCCCAACCTGGACAAACTTAAAGCCTTAGCAAGAATTGTCCCCCTCACAAAGCTGCCCACCTCAGAACTGGCTAGGGGCCCATCCTCCCTGCCACTGGTCCTCAGCAGCTGGAACCCAAGCCGGTCCCACCCTGGTCCTGTGCACAGAGTGGGGCTTCGGGGGTGGAACCCACTGACCGCTTTGCCTTTTCTCCTGAGCGGCCTCTGTCCAGGAAGTCCTAGGAGTACAGCTGACTTGGGGGAGGTCTGGGAAAAATCTCCTTGCCTTTTGGGGGGGCCAGGGCGGGGGATGAGTCGTCACAGATGAGAAACTTTGGAGATTTGGTAGATGGCTCTAGACTGGGGCAGACGCTCTTGGGGCGGCGTCCAGAGCGTTTGTGCAAACATTTTTTCGCCGTAGGAAGAGGAATGCAAGAGGAGGCCGCCTGTGGTACATCTTGGACCGTTCAAGCAATGTGCCAGCACTTGTGACTGCACAACGAGGAAGATGAGGCCGGAACTGAGCCGGGCAGGGCCCAGGAGTAGGAGAGTGGGACCCCTGCCCGCAGCCCACACACTGCCCACGGGCATCCCTGCCACCCGGGGGGCCAGGCCTCCCCCCTCCCCTGGGAAGCGGGCTCTCTGGACCCCTGCGAGGCCCTTCCTGGCCCTGCTGCTTCTGGTTTCCATCAAGCAAGTAAGAGCCGTTTGTATTATTATTGTTACTGTTATTATTATCAGTTGTATGTATTTTCTGACTGTAGAAGCACTTCAGGCCTCTTGTAGGCAATTTGGAAAATGTGAAACAGTATTAAGACAATAACGATCAACCATAATCCAAGCATTCAGAGGTAATCACTGTTCATATTTTGGCATATGTTCCTCAAATCCTTTTTCTGTGCTTTTTTTTTTTTTACACTGCTGGAATTAGGATGCAGAAAACATTTTGTATCCTGGTCTCCCCTTTACATCATGTTATAAGCATTTTCCCATGTCAGCGTAAACTCTGCAAAGAGCATTTAGAACTCCTGCATGTTTCCTTCTTTCCACTTTCATCATTCTTTCAGGTTTGAGTTATTTAAATTGAATGGGTGAATTTTTTTTCCCCTTCCTTCCTTCCTTTCTTCCTTCCATTTCTTCCTTCCTTCCTTCCTATTATAAAAATACAGAATGCTCATTTTTTACAAAAATAAACTTACCGAATCCAGAGAAGCATAAATACAAACTACACATCACTGTAATCCCACCATCCAGAGATCACCCTCATTCACATTTTTTGACTCATACTTAAGACATTTTTCTACCATTTATTTACATATAGTTTTTTAAAACAAACATAGACTCATCCTATAAATATTTTCTTGCAATATGCTTTTTTTCTTAACAAAATACACTAATATCACAAACTAACACTTTCATGAAACAGTTACTATGCCCCAGGTCTGGTGCCAGGTCTGGGGCCCTTATTATCTCATTTCATGCTCTCAGCAACCCTGGGAGGGAGGGTCTCCTGTTAACCCCATTTTACAGATGAGAAAACTGAGTCTCAAGGAGGTTGAACTTTTTTACTACATCAGAAAATGTAGCTCCATGGCATGATGTTTAAGGTCGTTAGGGATGTATCATAATGTATGTAACTATCTTCTTTAGTTGGGCATTCTTGGTAGCTTGTTTTATTCTTATCCAAGGAGACGAGACCTTTGCCCCTTCCCTTTTAGAGGTTCCTTTTTTATACCGGGCCACGATGTGAAGGAAATTCAGTTCCATTCACCTGAGTAAGGAAGTGTCTTGAGAAATGCTTCTCTTCTTCCTTTGGTCCATGGACAGAGTTAGTCTCTGTTTGCAGCCTCGGAATTCTGAATGTCTGCTGCTCCCATGGAGGGAGGGCTGGGTGCCGGCTCTCATAAGTGTTCACCTTATCAGACTTTCTTTGGTGCTGGTCCAGAACCAGACAGGCAGAAAACCCCTACCAAATTCTCTATATCCAAGTCCTCCCAGAGGCTGGCTTCAAACCCTCACAAATGGTAGATGTGAGCGCAGACCATGGTTTCATGGGATTCTTGCCATGGTGGCTGCCTCTCGTGAGTGACCAGAACATTCCTGAGGGGACGTGGCCTGGCCTGCCACCTGCCCCGGGACTTACTTAGTGGCAGGGCCGTTGTTGGGAGAGTTGATACAGGTCTCTCACCCTTGCTTCAATTCTCTATCTCATATTCAAACGGAGTATATTCAGCTAATTGCCTGGTTTTGTTCACCTCCTATCCACAACCATGTGTCAACTATTAGGTACCAAGCTCTCCTGCAGCACTTGGCATTTTATCCTAAATCATCTTGCCCAAACCCGCACAATGAGCCTATGAACCCATTTCACAGATGGGGAAATTAAGACTCACAGGAGTTACACAATCACCTGCAATGGTATAGCTTGTGAGCAGTGGAGCCGTCGCACCTACCCCCATCTATTTGCAGTCCTGTGTTCTTTCATCCCCAGCATTCCTTGGAAGCTGTTGACATACGAATATTTCTATGTGACAACAGCAGAATCTGCAGTGCCTCAGGCTGGCTTATGACGCTGACCAAGCCACACCTTGGTATTTTCATAATTGATAACGTGCCTGTGAGCAGTGTCCCCTCCCCGCCTCTGCCACCCCGTCTGTTTTCAGAACCTCTTCCCTCTGTCTGTCCTGTGGTGTGTGTATATAATCCTGAAGACCCTCCTCTTGGTTACCCATCTTAAAACCCATCTTTCTCCAGATGTTTATGTTACAAGGCTTTGCATAGATTGCCACGATGAGTTTTGCTCATCGACGCTGGCCCTGCATGGATATAAATGACCGCGATGTATTTTTTTGGCTGGAAGTCTTCATAAAATTCACTTAATGAGAAATTCTCAGGGATAGTTTAGTTTCTAAATTCGAGCTGGGAAACGGTGCTATCTTCTCACTTCTCCTCCCCCTCCCCACAACTCAGTTAATTAGCAGTTGCTTTGGCATCAAAAAATATAAACTCTCTAAGGCTGTTTAAGAAGTGAATGTGTGGCTCTTTCATACTTTGCTGATGAGAGTGTAAAAAGGTGAATATTTTTAAATAAAAATTATTTTTTTGGCTAGGATAGATAGTTTGGCAGTACATTGTCAAAACCTTTTAAGAATGTGTAGTCTATGACCCAGAAATTCCAATTCAGAGAATTTTTCCTAAGAAAACAAAGATGTGCTCAAATTTTTAGCTGAGAATATTTTCATTACAGCATCATTTATATTACCAAACATCTAAAACAATGTAGATGTTCAATGCTAGAGGATTTAAAAAATAAATTATATCACATTCATCCATAGAAAATTATGGAGCTCTTAAAATGGTGTTTTAGAAGTGTAGTTCTTGAAATGGAAATGTAGTCACAATATATCTTCTAGTGGGAAGAAAGCCTACAAAACAGTATGATTTCCTTTTGGGTTAAAATGAAAAAGAAAAGAAAGAAGAAAGAAAAAGGATGTATGTGAGTGCAGAGAAAAGAGTCTGGAAGGAGATGGTTATTTCTGACTAAAAAGATTAAGATTCCATCTTCTCCCCTTTTTGCTTGTCCGTTCATTTTTATTTTATTTACAGTGAAGTCTATTCCTTCAGTAACAAAGAATAATAGAAGTTTTATTTTTTTTTAATTTTTATTTATTTATATTTTATTTTTGGCTGTGTTGGGTCTTCGTTTCTGTGCGAGGGCTTTCTCTAGTTGCGGCGAGCAGGGGCCACTCTTCATCGCGGTGCGCGGGCCTCTCACTATCGCGGCCTCTCCTGTTGCGGAGCACAGGCTCCAGACGCGCAGGCTCAGTAGTTGTGGCTCACGGGCCCAGTTGCTCCGTGGCATGTGGGATCTTCCCAGACCAGGGCTCGAACCCGTGTCCCCTGCATTGGCAGGCAGATTCTCAACCACTGCGCCACCAGGGAAGCCCTAGAAGTTTTATTTAAAGCAAGTCAGCAGCGGCTTTTCCCCCCTTTTCCTTACTCCCTTCTCAGCAAAGTGTGTTGTGATGCTGGTTGCCCATGCAAGGAAGAGAGGAATCGAGATCAAGCTGAACTTTTCCAGTTAGAAAACATCCACTCGTCATTACTTTATTTGGATTTGGCTGTGATTGAACTTGGATTTGCCGCCTGTGTTTTTGGTGTCGTTAGAACAAATACCTGGGAAGACAGTCTGAGTCTGTCCAGCTCTTCTAGACTGACCGGATTCAGGGCTTCTTAGGTTTTATTTTTTTCTTTTGACCATGGCTATTAGTCATGGCAAAGAGCAGGGGGACAGGAGAATGTTAGTCCAGGGACAGCTCACTATACAATTGATTTTATTATCTCTTCCTCTGCCGGGTCCTGGTGGATATAAACAGCACTTTATCCAAGAAAGGGTCTTTCTTTGGTGACGTGGAGGAATGTGGAAGCTGATGATTTGGTTATCAACATCTCTGCTGAATTTGTAAAAATAATATAGTCAGTTATGGTCCCATTAGGATGTGTATTTCTTTAAACAATGTGTTCTTATGTTCCATTGTGCCTCTTGGGCCATAACTGAGAGAGAGATTATTACTGGAGATTTAAAACTCACTGGAAACTGAAACCAAGGGATAAATGCCAATTATTTCAGCATCATTATCATCATGATGACTACTTATTGGCTAATCCCATGGTTCCCAAATTGTGTGCTAAGGTGCCCCAGGGCACCGCTGTGAACTCGCAGGGGTGCTGTTAGATATTTTAATTTTTTGAGGGAAGCAGCGCTTCATTATTATTATCCATTCCTTTGGATGATATTGTATCTTTGCAAAGCTGGGCTTCTTTGCAGTTGCTGTGATAAAAAGCAAGCACTGCACAAAAATCAGTGTGGGACAGGAGCACAGGTGGTGATGGCCAATCTGATTCTCAGGTCTGAGACGTTTTACAATCCCCAGCAGACACTAAGTTTGTTCGGGCCTACCTACTTAATTAGTGGAACTTTAGATATTTCTTTTGGCCTGGGGATGCTGTGGAAAAATTATCGAGACACGAAAGGCACCGAGAGCTGAGAAAGTTTGGGCACCTCTTGTCCAATGATGGCCATACTAGCTCTTCTTCAGAAAGTTGGCTGTGTGATTCTCTGGAAAAATTACAAAGCAGCTACTCACAGACCCTAATGTGAATGCCATGAGATTGGGCAGGGGGGCATGGTGGGCAGAGGAGGGAGGGGGTAGACAGGACTAATTACTCAGGAGGTAAAAACTAGCTATCTGTGGGGCTCATAGATGGTTTTTGTTTGTTTGTTTCGTTCTCTCTGTGTGTGTGTGTGTGTGTGTGTGTGTGTGTGTGTGTGTGTCTGAATGCCTTTTGGTGGACTATCTCCCCAATTTACAATAGCCCCACCATCACCTGTCCCACCTCATTCTTTCAGGTTACCTACCTGGCCCAGAAAAGCACTGAGTTTGTTACCCCTTGTGAGAGGAGACAAAGCCACAAAGCTGACTGATTTGCTGGGTGATCTTAGCCCAGATCACATATTTAACCCCTGCCGGGTTCCTCCCAGCCCCCTCCTCGCTCCATCTCTGAGCCTCTGTTTCTCTAGCTGGACAATGAGGGAGAAAGAGGACAGTAGCCCCTGTGCTAAGGGCTGGTGTTCAGAGATGAAGGGCTAGCTCGGCCCTCCAGGAACATACGGGGTGGTGAGCGAGATGAACGTGTGACCCGCCGATGCCAGTACAAAGTGATGGGTTGTGTGTGGGGTCCTGGGGCACCGCGGAGGGTTACTAGCTCCAGGCTTCAGTGAGAGATGTGGCCGAACGGGACCAGCGGCCATGAGCTTGAGTTGAGCATTGACACATGAACAGGGAGTGAGCCAGGGGAAGCGAGTGTGGAAGGGAGGTGCCGACGGGAAGGGCAAAGATCCCAAGTCATGGGAGAACAGGATGGGGGTTGAGAGACTTGGGACGGGTGTGGCTGAGAAGTTCAGTCTTGAGTCAAGGGGTCCTGAGGGGAAGACTAGGCAGGGGAGCCCCCGTTCTCAGGTCAGCCCTGGGGACCAGTCCCCCTAGAACAGCATGGAGGGGGGACGTGGCACCAGTGAGGAGGTGAAGGGAATGGGAGGCCGGCTTGGAGAGGAGAGAAACGCAGGAGGACAGACTCCGGTGCATAGGTGGATGTGGTGGGGGGGGGGAGGGGAGGAGTGGGGGACGACTCCTGGCTTCTGGTTTGTGGCTGAGAGGACGATGGTGCCAGAACTGAGCCACTAGGGTAGGGGCCTGTTTGGAAGCAGAGGATGACAGGGTGAGACTGTCACCCGACTTAGGCCAGCTGCTTGTATAATCACCTTATCTTTAGCAGACGCTGAGTCCTTTAGGGCAGAGACTGTGTCTTGCCCATCTTTGTACCCCCTTAATTCCTTCCTAATGGAAAGCCTGGCACACAGTTCTCAATTAAAATGAGTAAATTGAAGAAGGGAAAGCCCCTTTAAAACCAAAACCAATGGTTCAGCTACACAATTAGAAGTTGTTAGACAACCCAATTATCTGGAAAGCCCCCCAAAATGTATGCTGTATATCCAAGGTTCTATGGGATGTTGGAAAGAAAAAAGATCCCGAAGCCTCGGTACAGTAGCAGAGCATCTGTGACCCAATGTCTTCAACTCTGGACCCACAGCCACCTGGGCGGGACAGCACAGGCCCTGCAATTGTTCTGGCTCTTCTCTGACCACCGTCGAGCCCTCTTAGTGCACTGCTCCCCTCTTTGAGATCCACAGAGTCTTAGAAGCATGCAGCTATTCTTCTGGCTGGTTGTGAAACGTCAGGATGGGCACATTGCGTCCTCTTGAAATGTCAAGCTCATTGAAGATTTTGAAAAAAATCTTTTGTGTTTGTTTCAAACCCAATATGATTAGATTATGGAGTGCATGTAAAATGTGTATGTATCTTGAAGATAAGACATAAGTTACCAAAGAAATTGTTTCGAGGTGCAGGCCATTATGGACTCATCAGTGGGAAGGTTTGAGAATCATGGTGTGAGATGATAACAAGGCCGCCTCTGTGCTTGCTGCTAACTGGGGGTCACCATGGTTTTCTCTGCTCAGGTTACGGGATCTCTCCTTGAGGAGACAACTCGGAAGTGGGCTCAGTACAAAGAGAAGTGTCTGAGAGACTTACTCAAGGAAACTTCTGGTAAGTACATGTATCAGTTATCTATGGCTGTATAACAAATAGCCCCAAAGCTTAGTGGCTTAAAACAGTAATAACAATGATTTATTATCTCTCACAGTTTCTGTGGGTCAGGAATTCAGACAGAGCACACTGAAGATGGCTTATGTCTGCTCTACAATGTCTGGAGTTTAGCTGGAAGGCTCAAAGGCCAGGGGTTGGATTCATCTGAAGCCTGGTTCACACCCATGTGTGCTGGTTGATGCTGGGAATCAAGCTGGGGCTGTTGGCCGGAACACTTCCATGTGGTCTCTCCATATGGCCTGGGCTTCCTCACAGCATGGTGGCTGGGTTGCAAGGACAAGCATGACCAGAGGCCACGTTACCTTTTGTGACCTTGCCTTGGAAGTCACTTCTGCCATGTTCAGTTGGGTCAGACAGTTAGAAAGGCTACCTGCCTCCATTGTAAAAGATCATGCGAGATGGGATATATATGTGTGTGGCCATCTTTGATAAAAGCCATCTGTCACAGCACACTGACCACCTAATCACATGACGTGAGCCACTGTTGTAGATTAACCCAGGAATCTACTGTGTGTTGAGGGGGGTGTCCTTCAGTCTCCCATGGTGTTAACACTTCTCTTATCCTGGTCTACGTTAGGTTTAGAGCATTCTAGCTAATAGGTTAATAGTTTGGTCAGCCCACAGCCTCTCCTGCCTACATGCTGACTCTTTGGATACATCCAGATTCTATTTTTCTTTTTTTTTTTAAAGAAAAGAAAGGAATAAGGAGCCTTGGCCCACTGCCTCTGAGACTGGGGACTGTGGATGAAAGTTGCCTCCTCCTTGTTCTCCTGGCTTCTTTCAGATCATTTCATTCAGGGACCCGGAGGTTGACAGGACACTATAAACTCTCTCTGCCTTTTCCTGACCTGAAGGCAGTCCCAGCCTCCAAGCTATGCCCTCCTCCCTCTAAATAGTCCTTCAGCCAGGTGGGTGGCCACCAAGGCTTGATTCATTACAGGAACCACTCCCACCTAGAGGAATATTGCTTTCTGAGGTCAAAATAGGGCAGGTCCTCCTGATCAGGTGCCACGCTTTGGGCAGCTCAGCCAGGTGAGTGCCCACACACTGGGTGCTGACACTTGGCAACCAGATCCATAGGGTGCCCCGAGCCAGCCCAGAATCCAGCAGATCTGCGCTTGCAGGGTCCCGATACCAGCAACCTGGCTCTTCACCCTGAATGGCCCCCAAGTTCTAGCTTAATAGGGAGCCAATGGTAGGAAATGATGCTTGGTAACCAGGAGTGAGGAGCTTGCAATACGGATGTTTGGGGACCAGCCTGAAACCCCTCATTTGACTCTGGGGGCCCATAAGGGTGGGGCTAATGTCTGTAGCATCTCATTGCCAAGTGCCAGGGTGTAAATCATACCCTGAGCTTGAGGTGCCCAAATATTTCATAATGATCATTGGATTAGTCTTCAAACAGAGAAGTCTGACCAGGTAGTGCTTGCGTCAGGTACACATGACCAAGAACCTGGGTCCTGCAAATCCCCTTATAGCCACTGGTCATTTTGCACATTTCATATTAAGGGTGTTCCAGGATCTAACTGGTGAAGGTTTGACAATTATTTAGTTAATTATGGGACAGAAGATGCTGGCTGAACATCCAAGTGTCCTCCTGACCCTGAGTTTCTGTGAGAGTTCAGCTCATGTAAAGTAAACCAAAATCAGTGTGACGTGCACATTGACATAAAAGACTGGACCACCGCCAGGGGTCAAGTTGGGTAGACAGAGCCACAGTGCGGGGCTGCATAAAGGATTCCTGTCCTCTCCACGTGGTTCCTCATCCTTGACCCGTCTGGAGAGTGCGACGCCCCTTGCTGGTCCCTATGCAGCCTACACCAGCTTCTGATGCCAGGGAGGTGGGTTCTGGGCTCCATCAGTTTATTTTGTCCTCTTCTTTCTGCAGGCACGGTTTGTAACGGGACCTTTGATCAGTATGTGTGCTGGCCTCATTCCACTGCAGGAAATGTCTCTGTTCCCTGCCCTTCATACTTACCTTGGTGGCGCAAAGGTAATAAGTCTTATTTTACCAATTTCTAACGCTTCCTTTATGGCTGGTCCCTCCTGGGCAGACCAGCCAAGGGGCGGTTAGCAGAAGGCTCCAACCAGGTTCTTTTCTCCAGCCCTCTTCTCCCACGAAAGGTCTCCTTCTAAGCTGTCAGTAACACATCTTCCTTTTCCTCTCTGCTTCTTCTCTTGTCTTCCTGCAAGTCTTCTGTGTCTGGAGGTTCTGTTTATATCAGAGCCCTCTTTTCTTTGAAGAGCTGAGAGTCCAAGTCTGGCTACCACAGACTTTGCTGCAGTGAGAGTAAGAGTTATCACCGTCATGGAGAGGAGAAAGAGATGCGGAGCAAGGCTGGGATGCTGACATCCATGCGGTTTTTGCTTCTCAGAGGGAGAGGAAGGCCATCAAGACTACCCTTGCAATAGCGTTGGGACGAATTGGTGCTTTTCAGCCCCATGGGACTTGGATGGGGAATTTTACCCTTAGCTTGCTCTGAAGTGACCCTTACTTAGAACCCACCTCCACCTGCCCCAGCAGCCCAGCCTCCTGGTTGTGTGCTTTTGGACGGGTGGGGAGTGAAACAATTCAAATCTAAGAACAGACCGCTATTCTCAAGGAACATCAGTGATTACAAAGTTCCAGGCCAAACAAAATGAGAATGGGTTTCTTTCTTTCTTTTTTTTTTTTTTTTTTTGGCCACACCGCGCGGCTTGCAGGATCTTAGTTCCCCGACCAGGGATCAAACCCAGGCCCTCTGCAGTGAGAGCATGGAGTCCTAACCATTGGACCGCCAGGGAATTCCCGAGAATGGGTTTTTGAGAAGGCGAGATGGTGATATTTTGTACTTAATTTCAGCCCAAGAAATCATCACATCAGTTAAAATTTGGTTTCAATATTTTGATGCCTTCAGTGCAAAGAGAGAGAATTTCGAAGGAAGATGCATTTCTGGATGGGAGCAGTAGTGACATATTCTATGGAACCGTCATCTGGGGAAATTCAGTGGGAATTAGCCCAGAAGGCCTGAGGATGTGAAGCTGAAGGGAAGATACTAGAGAGTTTGCTGGACCAGCGGGGTCAGTTCAGTGGGGGAGGAAAGAGCTTGCTGAAGTCAGAAGCCCTAAGGGAGGGCTTTATACTCTGAGACTTTGGGAAAGTTCCCAGAGCCCTCTAAGCTGTGGTTTCCTTGTAAAGTGAAGTGAATAACAGCCGATTCTTAAGGGCATTTTGAGGCATGAATGGGAAGGCACACATTGGGTCCACCACACAGTAGGTGCTTCGTAAGTGGGAGATGAGGCCGAGCCCCACCAAGGCCCCACACCCCTTGGATTCCTTCAGGGCTTTAAGGACCCGAAAGTCTGCGACTCCTTGAGGGCACATGGAACAGATCAGCATCGCCCAGCTCTACCGTCTACCTGTTCCTTCCCAAGAGCTAAAAACACAGGTCGATTCCACTTTAAGAGAAAAAGTGATCAAAAATCCAAACTTACAAAGAAGTTGAGTTAAAGGCCTTTTAAAAAAAATTTGGGTTCTGGGCTCCTGAAATGTACTCAAGGGAGTGTGAGTCCCAAAAGGTAGGAAGTTACTCTTCCCCTCGACATCGTGTGCATCGAATTTTTAGAATCCAAATGGGGTGCCTGATGTCAAAGGAGGACGTGGCACGAGTGGAGGGATTTGGAGAAGAAAGGATGGAGCAGAGTTCTTGCGGATGAGATTAGAGGAAGGAGCATTAGAATATGAGAAGGGAGAGAATATACAGGCACAGAAGACTGACCACGAGGCTGGGACCTGATCGCGAAGCAAACTGTGCTTTATGCTACAGGCTTTAAACTCCCCTCTGTAGAGAAAGATTATGTGGAGCCAGTGAAGGTGTTAAGGCATGAGAAGGACATCGTAGCGTTTGTGGTTTGGGGAGATGAGGCTGGTAGCCTGTGGTTGATGAACTGAGGGATGGAGGGGGATCGGAGAGGCGAGTTTGGAAGCTCCTGCAGTGGTCCAGAAAAAGAGAGGATGAGGATGTGGATACAGGTAGAGGCAAGAGGTTGGGAAGAAGAAGAAAGAGTAAAGAAAAATATTGGAGGTAGGATAGTCAAGACTTGTCATCAGAAGCAGGAATTGAGGGACAGAGAGGGGTAAGGCGCTGCCCAAGGCCACAGAGCTCATAGGTGGCAGAGCTGGCTCGGTCCAGCGCCCTGTCTTCTTCATGGCACACGGCCTCTTGGGCATCAGGAAGCCCCAGGTCTGCATCTCCCAGCTGGGCCACACCTTGGAGGGCTGTCACATCTCTGAGTCACGAGGGACCGTTCCAGCTCCGGGGACTTTGGGTAAACACAGCAGACATTAACGGAACATGGTTTGTTATGAGATGTAGAGGCTTCCGTGTTTTTCTTTCCATCCTAAATAAACAGCAAGGATGCTATGAGCCCCCAGAAGGGGAAGTGAAAATTCCTTTTCCCTGGGATTTTCCACAGCTTTGCGGTGAGGATGAGGGCCTTCCCACGTGCTCGGGGAACGGGCTGCATGTTCTGACCTTTCCCCCAGAGCTGTGTTTACTTTCAGAGAACTCCGCAAGGGCCTACAGATACTGCCTTTCTCAGGGCACTTGGCAGACGCTGGAGAACTCCACAGATATTTGGCAGGACAACTCCGAATGCGCTGAGGACCACAGCTTCAAACAAAAAGTGAGTCAGCTGGGCTCGGTGAGGACGGGCCCTGGGGCCCAAACCAACCTCTGCCGGGGTCCCCGCAATAGGGGCCACACAAAGAGCCCGCCCCCAGTGCGCCTGCCCCAGACTCACCTGGGAAGGTCCTCCGTCACCCAAAACAGCAACCCGGACGGCAGCCACAGAATCTCTTCTGCTGCTGGGATGACATGTGAACCTCTCAAGGAAGGCGCCCCAGCCTCTGTGCTTGCTGTTCCTTCCGCCTGGAACACTTTCCCCAGCTCTTCTGTGGCTTCTCCTTCCCATCAGTCACATTTCAAGCTCAATGTCTCCTTCCAAATGAAGTCTTCCAAGGCCACCCCATGGAGAATGGTCTCCATGGTCACTTTCTACCATTCCCCCCAGCCTTTACAGCACCTGTCACTCTCTGACATTCTCTGGCATCTGCCCCCTCGTAGAATGTAGACTTGGTGGTGGCAGGAGACAGTGTGTCCTGAGGGACACACACCTAGCAGCCGGGGTACAAGCTCAAGGCCAAGGGCCTGGCAGCCCGACTTCACGTCCAGAGTCTTTGCTCCCTAGCTGTTTATACCCCACCCTTCACTGCTCTGTGCCTCTGCTTCCCCGTCCATCCCCAACAGAGTGTGTTTATTGCATGTACCGTGTGAGGGTTGAAAGAGTTGACAGACATACAGTTCTCTGGAGAGAGCCTGACCCCTCGTCACCACGACGTAAGTAAGAGTGCTGGCTCCGTCACCAGGATCCAGCCTGTTTGCTGGGCAGTAAATCATCATATCATGTCTGTGGTTCCTTCCCAGTAGGAACTGGCCCATCCTTGGCTCTCTTGTCTATCACATCTTCCCATGAGGCATGAAGAACCTTCCATCAGATCCTCTACCTCCGCAGGGAATTTTTTCTCAACCTCTTTTTAACTTTATTACTTGAGTTGGCAGAAGTCCGTGTTCCCTAGACCATGTGACAGGTCACACCTCTTAAAGGTATTAAAATCATACCTGTGGTTGGGTTGGATTCAGCTTATCTCAAGGATTTGCCTGACTTTTCTCACAACACCAAACTCATGCTAACTGCGTGCTGTGAACTGGGCACTTTGTATATATTTCTTATCTTCCCTCCTGGACGAAGCTGCTTGAGAACAATGACAAAGTCAGAGTTATATCAGAATACCTGCCACCCCTGGCCTAGTGCTGCTAAAGGTGCACAAAAGCCTTTACATACAGTGGGCACTTAGTAAATATTGAATGAATGATTTCACAGATTCTGAGTCAGTGGGCGTGTGGTGGGGGTCTAGGTGTCAGTACTGGTGGGAAAGCTCCGCAGGTGACTCTAAAGAGACGGGAAACAGAGGTGGTGACAAGGAATTCACCAGCAGGTGTGAGATGCCTGCTGCTTGCTCTGGGCTGAGGTCTGCCGACAGGGACAGCAAAGCAAGATGGGAAAACTGCACTTTCCAAGACAGGAAGTAAAGTTTTCTCTCTTTAGAGCAGTGAGAACACGGGCATTGCCTCCCCCTCTCTGCAAATGGCCATATTTCCAAGAAATCAAATACTTAAAAAAAAAAGTTTCTGGCCATGTTTACCTGTGTTTCTAGTAGAGGGTTGAATTTTTGCCCAAAAAAGGCTAGTGTTATTAAATCTATGCCCTTTGGAGTTTTGGCAAACAAGATATGTTATGTTCTTCCAACTGACAACTCACTGGGGGTCCTTATGCATGTTAACTGGTGCTTTTTTAAGGAGATTGTGTGTGTGTGTGTGTGTCTGTGTGTGTGTGTCTCTGTCTTTCAAAATTGTACACACTTACTGTCTTTTCCATCTTCACTGTGCGTTCATCATGCACTGTGGCCGTAACTTTTGCAGTTTGAAGTGTGACAAGACTAGCACGCTTCTCTAAAATTTCACAGGTAGAAGATTGATTCTTACTGTAGATCTTAGCAACCTCGGCATATGATTTTTTTTTCTTTCCTTATTAAGTTGAGAGCTTTCATCTTTTCACTTAAAGGAAGCACTTCGTGGCTTCTCTTTGGCACATCCGAATTGCCAGCATCACTACTCTTTGGGGCCATTATTAAGTAAAATAAGGGTCACTTGAACACAAACACTGCTGTACCAAGACAGTCTAGCTAATAACCAAGAGAGGTACTAAGTGACTGACGGGCAGGATATGCTGGACAGAGGGATGATTCATGGCTCAGGAAGGACAGAGCGGGGCGGTGTGAGATTTCACCACGCTACTTAGAATGGCACACAATTTATTTATTTATTTATTTATTTATTTATTTATTTATATTTTTAAAAATTATTTATTTATTTATTTATTTATTTATTTATGGCTGTGTTGGGTCTTCGTTTCTGTGCGAGGGCTTTCTGTAGTTGCAGCAAGCGGGGGCCACTCTTCATCGCGGTGCGGGGCCTCTCACCATCGCGGCCTCTCTTGTTGCGGAGCACAGGCTCCAGACGCGCAGGCTCAGCAATTGTGGCTCACGGGCCTAGTCGCTCTGCGGCATGTGGGATCTTCCCGGACCAGGGCTCGAACCCGTGTCCCCTGCATTGTCAGGCAGACTCTCAACCACTGCGCCACCAGGGAAGCCCAGAATGGCGCACAATTTAAAATTCATGAATTGTTTGTTTTTGAAATTTTCCATTTAATATTTTTGGACCGAAGGTTGACAGCAGGTAACTGAAACCACAGAGAGCAAAACTGCAGATAACGGGAAACGACTGTAAAAGAAAAAGTTGATAAATTGGACTTTATCAAAATTAAAAACTTATGCTCTGTTAAAGACACTGTTAAAAAAATAAAAAGGCAAGCCAGAAAATGAGAGAAAATACTGGCAAAACATGTATCTGACAGATTTATATCTAGAATATATAAAGAAGATTTACAATTCAAAATTAAGACCAACAATCCAATTTAAAAGGTGGCCGAATATTTCAACAGATACTTTACTAAATAAAATATACAGATGGCAAATATGCACACGGAGTGATTCTCAAATCATTAATCATTAGAGAAGTGCAAATAAAGCCACCATAAGGTACTACTACACACCCCTCAGAATGATTAAAATTTAGAAGACTGATTGTAGGAAATGGTAGTAGACCCTCAAGCAGCTGGCACTCTGGTGGGAATGTAAATTGATACAACTTATTTAGAAAACAGTTTGGCAGTTTCTTGAGAAGTTAAAACGTACACCATGCTACCACATCATTCTATTTCTAGATGTTTATCTGAGAGAAATGAAAACCCATGTCCACATAAAAAGTTGTACAGAAATTCTCCAAGCAACTTTATATGTGAGAGCCAAACCCTGAAAACAATCCAAATGTCCATCAGTGGGTGAGTGCATAAATAAATTGCGGTGTATTCACAATGGAATACTGCTCAGCAATAAAAAAGGAATAAACTATTAAATTTTTAAAAATTTTAGATTTACTCTTTATTGAGGTAATATTGGTCTACAGCATTATTTAAGTTTCATGTAGACAACATTCTATTGCTACTTCTGTATACCCTACAGCGTGCTCACTACCAAAAATTTACTTTCCATCCACTGCCATATAGTTGATCCCCTGTACTCTTTTCACCATCCCCCTGCCCCTCCCCCTCTGGTAACCACTACTCTGTATATACGTGTTTGGTTTTGTTTGGTTTGATCGTTTATTTTGTTTTTTGTTTTTGTTCATTTTTTTATATTCCACATATGAGTGAAATCATACAGTATTTGTCTTTCTCTGTCTGACTTATTTCACTCACGATAATACCCTCAAGTTTCATCCATGTTTTTGCAAATGGCAAGATTTCATCTTTTTTAATGGCCGAGTAGTATTCTTGTATATATTTACCATATCTTCTTTAGCCACTCAACTGTTGCTGGGCACTTTGGGTGTTTCCATATCTTGGCTGTTGTAAGTAATGAACATAAGAGTGTATATATCTTTTTGAATTAGTGTTTTTGTATTCTTTGGATCAATATCAAGAAGTGGGATAGCTGGATCAAATGGTAGTTCTAGTCTTAATTTTTGGAAGGAATCTCCATACTGTTTTCCATAGTGGCTGCACCAGTTTGCATTCCCATCAACAGTGTAGGAGGGCTTGCTTTTCTCCACATTCTCACCAACACTTGTTATTTCTTGCCTTTTTGACAATAGCCAAGGAATGAACTATTGGTATATGCTATGACATGGATGAATCTCTAAATAATTATTCTGAGGGAAATAAGCCTGACAAAAAATAGAATATTATAAGATTCCATTTATATAACATTTTAGAAAATGCAAACTACTCTCTAAAGGCAAGGGATAGTGAGAGGGGATGAATTCCAAGGGGTCACAAGGAAACTTTCAGGAGGTGATGGAAATGTTCATGGTCTTGAATGTGGTGATGAAATGTGGTGATGAAATCACAGATATATTCATGTTCAAATTCACCAAGGTTTATACTTTAAATGTGTGCAGCGTATTGTACCCCAATTATACTTCAGTAAAGCTGATGAAAGAGTTATGCAGAGAAGTTTAGGCATAACCTAGCAGGTAATACGTATTTACTGTGGGTTCTTGTGCAAAAATTTATTCAGAAACATAATCTTGATGGCTATATGCACAGTGGATTGAGTGAAAAGATGGGATTTCCTTTGGAAAATCACACTTAATAACAGAATTGCCAGTAAACTAACCTCTGTTCACAATCAGGGTATCCTGGGACTCAGGGAAAATATTCCAGTGTTTAAGTGGGTCTTTGTTGAAGAGATCATCTGTGAAAAGTTACTTTAGGAAGGAGACATCCAGATGGAAACCCGGCCCTGTCTTCCAGAGACAGGGACCCCGATGCTCTAGGGACAGCACGTTTGGGGGCAAAGAACCTGTCCTCATTCCCAAGATGTCCTCTTGTCCTGGGCACGATGCTCCTATGATATTGTGAATCTCAGTGCATCACTGCTGGGCAGTGGGACCAGCCATGGAGGTGAGACCCCCCCCAGTGGGCTCTTCACTCATGAAGGTTTCTCGAACTCTGAGATGTGCCAGAGAGCTGTGGTATAAACAGGTCTACTAGGGTTCGAGGCATGGAGAGGGGGTTGGACACCATAGCTGCCTGGCTTGGCGGTCACACCTGCTCTTTCTCTGCGTTCAGGTGGAACACCGCGCCTTGCTGTCGACCTTGCAGCTGTTGTACACTGTGGGGTACTCCCTCTCCATCGTCTCCCTCTTCCTGGCTCTCACCCTCCTCTTGTTTCTTCGGTGAGTGGAACTTCTGCTGTCACATGTTCAGACAGGTACCCAGGCATGTGCTCGTTGGCTCCCTTTAGAAGGCAGGAGACTGGGCTGGATGATTTCATGGCTCCTCAGAGCTGGAAGGGATCCGAGAGATCCGTCCCATTTTGTAGGCAAAGGAAAGGGATCTCAGAGGTCCAGAGAAAGACACTGGGTCACCCCAGGTCGCAAAGCACAGCTAGGACTGGAATCTGGGACTCCTAACTCTGCTTTTGCCCCTTTTGGATTAGATGACCTCTGCCCAGCCCTGGTCTAAATTCCTAGTTACACCCATTACTACCACAGCCCCTTCTCACCACAACTCTACCAGATGCATTATTTTTATGGACAAGATTAAGAAACTTCCCCGAAACGAATTAGTGAGTGGGAGAGCTGGGGTTTTAATCCAGGGCCCTCGGACTCCAATTAGCCATCAGTCATTTGAGTGCTTCCTTGGTGCCAGGCACTGTTCTAAGCACGTTACCTGCATTAAGTCATTTAAGTCTCTTTCTAATCAGAATTAGGATGAATTCCAATCCTAGGAGATTAGCCTTATTATTACCCCATTTTATAAGTGAGTTAACTGAAATATGGAGAGATGACGTGACTTGCTCACAATCACACAGCTGGCAAGTGATGGAGCCAGGATCACACCGGGCGGTCCAGAGCCTGAGCATTTTCACTCCCTTCTACCGTCTTTCAGAATCCAAAACCTGGATGCATTTTACGAAATCACGTTTTTAGAAACGACCCGAGTGAGATATTTATAGACCCCCTAGGGAGCCCTCCAAGGCTGTCTCCTGGTCTCGGTCCATTCAGGAACATGGCGTCCTGGTCTCGGTCCATTCAGGAACACGGCGTCCTGGTCTCGGTCCATTCAGGAACATGGCGTCCTGGTCTCGGTCCATTCAGGAACATGGCGTCCTGGTCTCGGTCCATTCAGGAACATGGCGTCCTGGTCTCGGTCCATTCAGGAACATGGCGTCCTGGTCTTGGTCCATTCAGGAACACAGCGGAGTGTAATGTGGCAGAGTGAGCATTCGACGCAGCTGTGGAGACCTGGATGGGGACCCTGGAGACCTGGATGGGGACCCTGGAGACCTGGATGCTAACTCCAGAGCAGCTCCCACCTGGGCTCTGTGAGGCCCAGGGCTGGCCCCACCTCACCCCTCAATCCCACGATGTTCTTGAGGTCCTAGAGCAGAGAGCAGAGTCATGACCACTTACCCGACTGGGAGAACAATGACTGAACAATGGGAGAGAATTCCACAGCCTGTGCCCTCTGCTATCTGTGCCCTCCTCCACGCACCTTCCCAAAGTCCCAGAACCAGGCCAGGAGAAAATAACCGCCTGGCCCTGGAGGAAGTAACTTTAGCAGAGCCTGGGTCGACCACGTGTCCATTTTGTCTCTGGCTCTGGGCCCAGTCTAGGGAGAAGGATGCATAAATAGTAAAACACAAAGACCCGCTCAAATCTTTTTGGAAACTAACAAAGTAATACTAGCTCTAAAGCAAGGCAGGACTGGACGGACATATGCTGCACAGGGGCATAGGCAGGGCTCTGACAGCACAGTGATGGAAAAGGGTCCTTTCGCTAGAGAGACCGAGGATGCAGTTTTACATCAGCCGGCACAGGAGGCTCCAGCTGGGTGAGGGAGGTCATGAGAGCTGATATTTTCCAGGCACTTAAGTGCCAGGTACTGTGTGAGCACTTTTCACCCATTAACTGGTTGAATCCTCCTGCAGCCCTCTGTGGTGAGTGCCCTTGTTCTTACAGGGAGTAGAGTCTCGGAGAGCCATATATTGACCTCAGAGTTTCTGGGTCTAAATCTCAGCTCTGCCGCTTACTGCTCTGGGACTTTGGACTTAAGCTTTCTGCCTCAATTCCCCCATTTGTAATGTTGGGAGCTGTAAGGAGTAAGGATACCCATAAGTACCCACAGGCAAACAGCTTGGAACATAGCCTGGCATGTTGAGCATTCTATAGATGATAGCTGTTATTCTCTCCATCTTACACATGAGGAAAATGAGGCACAGAGAGGAAAGATCCTTTAAGTCAGCTATCCAGCTCTGGAGACTACACTCTGAACCTGTGCCCTTCAGTGACAGATACACAGGTTTCAGGCACACACCTGTTGGTCTGAGCCATTCTTTTCTGAGGGAAGACACTCGGTTTTCTCCTTGCACAGAAAACTCCACTGCACACGCAACTATATCCACATGAACTTGTTTGCTTCTTTCATCCTGAGAGCCCTGGCTGTGCTGGTGAAAGACGTCATCTTCTACAACTCTTACTCTAAGAGGCCCGACAGTGAGAAAGAGTGGATGTCCTACGTGTCAGAGGTATGTCCTTCCTTACCGTTGGCCTCGACCTGGTGCATCAATACTGGGAACTGCAAGAAGGTGAGGCTGGGGAGGAGAAGAGAGAGAGAAAGCGGTGTCAGTCTCTCTGGTTAGAGATGCATCACCTAACTTTAAAAACTCAACTTCCCGAGAACGGGGCAGGTAAAGGAAATCAGTAGCGGAAAATTTCACTGAGAGGCTGCTTTATACCCAATGGGTGGAAAATTTCTTCACCTGTAGACAAAAGAAATGGACCAGATCAACCTTTTAAAATTATTACTGTGCTTTACAACAGTAAAGCATTTCTACATCTGTTGAGATGGTTTTTCCTTTATCCTGTTAATAATGAATGCAGTAACCTCTCAAACTACCTTGCACTCCTGGAAGAAATCCAACTAGGTCCTGATATAGTCATCTCTCTCCCCTCCTGCTGGACTGTTTGCTAACACTGTGTTTTGTTTAGCAGTTCCTCATCTACATTCAGGAATAATTTTCTTTTCTTGTACAGGCATACCTTGGAGATACTGTGGTTTGGTTCCGGACCACTATAGTAAAGCAAATATCGCAATAAGGCAACTCACATGAATTTTTTGGTTTCCCAGTGCATATAAAAGTTATGCGTACACTATACTATAGTCTGTTAAGTGTGCAATAGCATTGTGTCTAAAAAAATAATGTACATACCTTAATTTAAAAATACTTCATTGCTAAAAAATGCTAGCCATCATCTGACAACATGGGGTTGCCACAAACCTTCAGTTTGTAAAAAACACAGTATCTGAGCAGCCCAATAAGGCAAAGTACAATATACGAGGTATGTTTGTACTGCCTTTATCAGGTTTTATCAGGTACTGCCTTTATCAGCATAAAGTTTATGCTGACTTCTCAAGACAAATTATCTCTTTCTCACTTCTCTGGAAGAATTTGTTTAAGATGGGTATTATTTCTTCCTTAAATGTTTGATAGATTACCCTAGTGAAGCCATTTGGGCCCAGAGTTTTCTTTATTGCAAGGCTTTTAATTATGGATTAATTAGGACTATTACATTCAGATTTTCTGTTTCTTCTGGTGTCAGCTGTAGTAATGTGTTTTTCTAGGAATTTGTCTACTTCATCTAGCTTTTCAAATTTATCGGCATATTGTTTATATTCCCTTAAGATCTTTTTAAGGTCTGTTACATCTATCGTGGTATTCCTTTTTTCGTTCCTAATATTGATTATTTGTACCCTCACTCTCTTTTCTCCCCCCTTGATAATCCTTGCTAAAGTTTCTCAATTTTACTGGACTTTTCAAAGAACAAACTTTTGGCATTGTTGATTCTCTTTATTTTATGTCCTCTATTTCATTGATTTCTGCTATTATCTTTATTATTTCCTCCCACGTACTTTCTTTGGCTTTATTTTGCTGTTCTTTTTCTAACATTTTTGACATATTTAAGGTAAGTGACTTTCAGCCTTTTTCTTTCTTAATAAATGCATTTGAGTTTGTAAATTTCATTCTAGTTGTAAAATTCATCCTAGCTGCATGCCCCAAGTTTTGATATGCAGTATTCTCCATACATTCAGTTCAGAAATAATTTCTAATTTCTATTATCATTTCTTTTTTGATTCATGAATTATTTAGAAGTCTATGTCCTCATTTCTAGTTATATGAATATTTTTAAATTATTGGTACCTTGCTTAATTTAACTGAGATCAGAAGACATACCTTTCAGTGCTTTCTTTTTTTAATTTTTAAAAAATTTTTTCAGTGCTTTCTTTATGGAAATTGCTGATGATGAATTCTCCTTGTATTTGTCTAAAAATGTCTAGGATGTCAAGAAGCTGGGCTTTAAAACCTACATGAAGCCCCCATATTTTTATATTGTTGCCAACCACTCTGAGATGGTCAGCAAGGGTTTGGGAGAGAGGGGAGCTCAGAGGGAGGGGCTGTGCATGTGGAGGCCCTTCTCCACCCTGGTGGGGTCCAGATGCTGAGGGAGCCTGGACTCACCCCCATGTGCTCTGTCCTCTGCAGGTGTCCACTTCCTGCCGCTCGGCCCAGGTTCTCCTGCACTACTTCGTGGGTGCCAATTACTCATGGCTGCTGGTTGAAGGCCTTTACCTCCACACGCTCCTGGAGCCCATCGTGCTTTCAGAAAGGCGGCTGTGGCCCAGATACCTGCTGGTGGGTTGGGGTGAGTGACCTGAACCCCCAGCCACTTCTCCTGGGGACCTATCAGAACGTGGGAGCCCAATAGAGCTTTTGGTTGGAGTTAGGGACCAACTGGAGTGAGGTTTCTGGGACAGATAACCCCTCAATCACAAGAGACTCTGAAAAGAGGGGTGTGTGTGTGTGAGTGTGCACACACTCCCATGCACACGTGTACATGCATGTAGACATAAGTGCTGTAGACCCAATGCGCATGTTCGAAACTTGGGAAGGTTTTGGTAGAATCAGATGACATTCCTCCTACCCTGTCCCCAACTGTATTCATCTACTAGGGCTGCCGTAACAAAATGCCATAGTCTCTGTGGCTTGAAACACAGATGTTTATTTCTGGAGGCTGGGAACTGTGAGATCACAGTGCCAGGATGGTTGAGTTCTGATGAAGGTCCTCTTCCTGGCTTGCAGACAGCTGCCTTCTTGCTGTAGCCTCACATCATGGCGGGGGGAGAGAGAGCGAGAGAGAGAAAGAGAGCTCTCTGGTCTCCTCTTATATGGACACTTATCCTATCACGATGACCACCCCCTACACACACCTCATCTCAACCTAATTACCTCCAAAGGTCTCATCTCCAAATGTCATCACGTTGGGGGTTAGGGCTTCAACATATGAATTTGGAGGGGACACAGACATTCAGTCCATGTGTCAACTAAGTCTCCAAGATGAGGTCTGGAACCCCTGTTGTCACAAACTCTTGGGGAAGTTGAGGCTGCAGCATTCAGAGGGCATAACTTTGGCCGGTGATTCAGGAGGTTTGATAATTGTCTTTGGATTTACTCTAAGCTGCTCTGTGACGTGTGGCAAGTCTGTCCTCCTCTCTGCTTCCTGGTTTCTCAGTCAACGGCCCTGTGCCACTGTAGGCCTCTCCAGCTCTCACTGTCCCCAATTCTATGATGTTTGGGTTTTTATAAGTTTCAACCAGTTGTGCTTGGCCCATCAGGGTAGTGTAGGCAGTAGGCAAGTGTGGTCAGCCAGCCCTTGACTCCATTTCCGTGTTTTCTCCCAGCCTTCCCAGTGCTCTTCGTTGTACCCTGGAGCATCGCCCGTGCTCAGCTGGAGAACACAGGGTAGGTAATTCACCTCTTTTTACATTTCCATGAGCTAGCCATTCCCAGATAGGCCCCAATATAAGGAAATATACTATTTTCCCAAAGAGAATATCCACTCCCTTCCATTTTGGCCATCTAGAATATACTTAAGTATGTAGATAAAAGAATCAAATACCTTTCTTGTAGAAATTAGTCTATTAATTTAGTTACACATGCAAATAAGCACAAAATTAGCACAAATTAGTACAAAAATTGGCTGCTTAGGTTAGCAGCGACCCTGGGTATATACAAATATAGGTACAAGAATGGTTATTGCATTCACAGTGGGGGAAAAAAGGCAAAACCAATCAAACAAAAAAAAAAAACCCTGAACATCCATCAGTAGGGGAATCATCAAACAAATTGTGGCATACCTATATAGTGGACTATTATAAAACTACTGAAAGAACAAGTTAGTTCTGTACCTTTTGGCTTTTAGGGACTAAACCTCAACAGCGTGTTGTTAAGCTTGTAGCTGAATAATGTGTGTCAGTAATTCCATTTCTTTCCCTCCAAATAGTTACCACCAAAAATCCCCTACACAGACATACCTTGGAGATATTGTGGGTTCAGTTCAGGCCACCATAATAAAGTGAATATCTCAATAAAGCGAGTCACGTGAATGTTTTGGTTTCCCAGTACATGTGAAAGCTATGTTTATACTATACTGTGTATTTGTTAAATATTTGTTAACTATTTGTTAAATAGTAAGACTTGAAAGTAGCAATTACTCCTTGATCCATGGGCTACTGTATACTATTAAGTGTGCAGTAGCATTATGTCTTAAAAAAATCTTAATTAAAAATACTTTATTGCTAAAAAAATGCTAACCGTCATCTGAGGCTTCAGTGAGTCATAATCTTTATGTTGGTGGAGGGTCTGGATGGCTGCTGACTGATCAGAGTGGTGGTTGCTATAGGTTGGAGTGTCTGCAGCAATTTCTTAAAATAAGACAAAATAATGACATTTGCCACATCTATTTTTCCTTTTATGAACGATTTCTCTGTAGCATGCATGCTATCTGATAGCATCTTATCCACAGAAGAACTTCTTTCAAGATTGGAGTCAATCCTTTCAAACCCTGCTGCTACTTTATCAACTTATTTTATGTAATATTCTAAATCCTTTGTTGTCTTTCCAACAATCTTCACAACGTCTTCACCAGGAGTAGATTCCATCTCAGAAAACCACTTCCTTTGCTCATCGATAAGAAGCAAGTCCTCATTGGTTTAGTTTTATGATAAGATGGCAGCAATTCAGTCACACCTTCAGGATCCAGTTCTAATTCTAGCTCTCTTGCTATTTCCACCACATTTGCAGTTAGTTCATCCACTGAAGTCTCGAACCCCTCAAAGTCATCCATCAAGGTTGGAGTCAACCTCTTCCACAGTCCTGTTAATGTTTCTTTTTGACCTCTTCCCATGAATCATGAATGTTCTTAATAGCGTCTAGAATGGTGAATCTTTTCCTGAAGGTTTTCAACTTACTTTACCCAGATCCATCAGAGGAGTCAGCATCTACAGCAGCTATAGCCTTACAAAATGTATTTGTTAAATAGTAAGACTTGAAAGTAACAATTACTCCTTGATCCATGGGCTACAGAATGAATGTTGTGTTAGCAGGCATGAAAACAACATTAATCTCATTGTAGCTCTCCATCAGAGCTCTTGGGTGACCAGGTGCATTGCCAATGAGCAGTCATATTTTTGAAAGGAATCTTTTTTTTTCTGAGCAGTTGGTCCCAACAGTGAGCTAAAAATATTCAAGAACTGTTTGGTGCAAGAACCCTAGCTTTCAGCTAATCTCGGCTTTCGACATGCCTTCCTCACTAAGCTTAATCATTTCTAACATTTGATTTAAAATGAGGGATGTGTCACTCTTCCTTTCACTTGAACACTTAGAGGCCTTTGTAGGGTTACTAATTGGCCTAATTTCGATATTTCTGTGTCTCGGGGAATTAGGGAGGCCTGAGGAGAGGGACAGAGATAGGGGAACGGCCGGTTGGTGGAGCAGTCAGAACACACACATTTATTAAGTTCACCATCTCATATGGGCACAGATCATGGCACCCCAAAACAATTACCATAGTAACATCAAAGATCACTGATCACAGGTTGCCATAACAAATCTAATAACAATGAAAAGCTTTAAAATGTTGCAAGAATTACCAAAATGTGACACAGAGACACGAAGTGAGCAAATGCCGTTGGAAGAGAGTGCCTACAGACTTGCCCGACGCAGGGTTGCACAAACCTTCAATTTGTAAGAAAACGCAATATCTGCGAAGTGCAATAAAGTGAAGCACAGTAAAATGAGGTGTGCCTGTAGAATTAAGAATTCATGTTTGTATGAACACGGAGAAAAATGTGGAAGGATACACACCAAGCTATTAGCACGAAGACCACTTTCCTGGTTAAAAAAAAAAAAAAAAAAGTCCACAGTATCAACCTAATAGGAAGGGACTTGGGCCCTCCCTCCCCCCTCCCAAGTGAGTCTTGAGTGTGAGCATCCTTCTTCCAGAGGGTACTTTACCTTCAGCCTTGTCTCAAACGCAAGTCTTCTTTTACTGCTTGCTCTTTGCCATAGGTGCTGGGGAACCAACAGGAATAAGAATATCTGGTGGATCATCCGAGGACCCATGCTGCTTTGTGTAACGGTGAGGACCATCCCACCCACCCTTTTTCCTCTCTCTGAGCTCAGCAGCTGTGGAGGACCCTGTCCCCTCCTCTGCCACCCACCAGATTCTCTGGCTCAGAGTGAACCTGGGCCAGATCCCTTGAGATGGAGACGCTGAGCTGTGAGTAGGATCTGTTGAACGAGAAGAAGCAAGTAAGAAACTCCTCCTCGGTGTCATGTCATGGCAGAAGTAAGTGTGCCATATTATCCCCCCTACCCCCCAAAAAGAAACTTCTCCTTGTTCTGGTTCAGTACCTAAATCCAGGCTTACACTATAAGCCTCCTTCTTTCTGGGTTTTCGAACTATGTAGAGAAACCCGTAATCAGCTCAGTGACCTCATGTCAACTGGCTGTGATGTGCACAAACCCTGGGGATGCAGGTGCCTTCGGTCATGGACGAGCCCGGGGACAGCAAAGCTATGGGCTTGGATTTACCACCATCAGCAGGAGGGAGGGGAGACTAAGGAAGCGTCTTTTAGAGGAGGAAAGCATGCGATCGCTATTAACCCAAAGCTGTGATGGGGGTTCGAGTCAGGAGGTGATGCTGAGACCTTGTGGAAGAAGGCCCTTTATTCCTTAAGGCCCAGAATTTGGGGGGTGCAGAGGGACTGTTCAAGCCGGAGTCCTAAAGCTCCTTTAGATGGTAGCATGTGAGGAAGACATCTGCCAAAGAAGTTCGGGGGAGGGGCAGGGAGCTAGCAGACAGTTGGAAGGTTGAGCAAGATCCCAGAGGAGGCGGGAGGTCTTCCTGCCTGGACGCAGGGCCAGCAGCCCTGGGCGCCCACCAGCCAGGCACCGCCCACCAGCCAGGCACCGCCCACCAGCCAGGCACCGCCCACCAGCCAGGCACCGCCCACTCTCTTCTCCAAGGGGTTGCCGGGCATTCCGTTTTTGCCATTTTATAGAAATAACCTGGCATTTGTGGTTTCGTGAGAGCAAAAAGGCTTATTTTTAGAGAAGAATGTCAATATTTGTCAATAATTGAAGGGCACTCTCCGCCCAGACCTGAGTGTGCCTGGGAGGGGAAGATGTTTGTAGAAAGGGCAGGAAAACCGAGAGTGTGGAGACGCTCTAAGCGGTGGCCTGGATGCTATTGGTGATGTCCCCTCCTGTCCTTCCACACGCAGCTGAGAACGGATGCTCAAAATGACCCCTGACCACGCCCACTGCAAGCGCGGCCTCCTGCCCTGCCTCACCCACCCCGCTCCTCCCTTCCCCACATCCTCTCCTCTCCAGCCACGCTGCCCTGCTGCGGTCCCAGCCGCAGCTCCTGGCTGGCCACCTCCACCTCCAATGGCCGGCTGACATTTATTGAGTGCCTCCTACCTACCTACTCTTCTAAGCGCTCTGTGCATATTAACTCATCTCATCTTCCCAACAAACCCATGAGGTAGGCGCTACTAATATGTTTCTTTTATTGGTGAGGATGCTGAGGATTGGTCTGAAGTCACAGAGTTCGTCAGTGGGGGCCAGATCTCGGTCCGATCGGGTGACACCAGCACTTGTAACCACAGCATCGTGCAGCTGCCCCCAAACACTTATTGCCTCCAGCCCCCATGCCTGGAGGACTGTGGGCTTTTCACGTGTTAGTACCTTGCTTTGGACCCTCCTCAGGTTGGAGCCGCCTCCCTCCGCCATCTTATCCACCTGGACACCCACCCCACAAAGTAGAGATGGTCACACCCTCCTCTGTGTCCTTCCCAGATCCTGTACCAACTTCTGCTATGACCCCAGCAATGTTTTATTGCAAGTATTTGTCTAAAGCCTGTGTGCTGTCACTATAAGCCCTGTGTTTTATTCATCCTGGTGGCCAGCCCAAGCATACAGCAGGCTCTGCAGAAACTTAGTAAATGCTTGTGACCCACACTCCTGGGCCCTGGAAGGTTCTCATGAACCAGGCAGAATGAAGCAGGATGGTCTTCCCTAGGATGGAGTTCAGACTCGCTCCAGCTGGATCCCTGGTGCTTACCCTGCGTGCAGTCTTCCAGAGGCTACATCACTGGTTCTCCATCTTGGTTGCTCTTGGGAGCACCTGGGTATCTTGAAAAATTCTTCTTGCACGAGATTTGTGTTTCATTTATCTCAGATGTGGCTTAGGGATTCTAAGGAGAAGCTCGGGTGTGGTCTCCTGAGTGCTTGTTCTGAATGCAGGTTCCCAGGCCCCACCCCGGACCTGCAGGATCAGAATCTTCATTGTAACAGGATTCCTGGGCAATGGGTGCACAATCATGTTTGTGAAGCTCTGTGCCCACACACCAGCGGTTCTCAAAACTGGCTGTGCATTAGGAACATCGTGGTGGCTCATACCCCAGAGGATTTCATCCGAAATTCTGGAGGTGGTACCCGGGCAGTGATTCTAATCCGTGGCCAGGGCTGGAACAATTGCTCTGGACCTCGCTGCTTGGTTGTCCATGGCTGGCTGAACTGTGTGCTGGTTTCTCCAGGTGCTTCCTAGTTCCTAGAGCCACCTTTTCTCCTGCCGGGACCAGAGAATGTGCTCTGTCTTTTCATCTTGGATGAAATGACCTTCACATGCTGTTGCTTCTACAACTCCAGTCGTGGCCAGCTCCACAGAAATGGCCAGAATCACCTTAGCTCACAGTGGTTCCTTGTCCTCCCATCCACACGCCCTCTTCCTCCTGTTCACCCCACAGTGAATGACACCACCATCCATCTACCAGGCACCCAAGCCGGAAACCTGGGCGCCCTCCTAGCTTCTATCTCCTGCCTCACTACAGCCTCCAGCCAGACTTCAAGTCTTGTCAGTTCTTCCTCTGAAGGTCACTCCAAGCTTTCTCCTTCTCCTCAATCCATTGTCATTGTTCTTCTTCAGCCCCTTGGGGTTTCTCATGCAGACCTTTGCAAAAGCCTTCTATTTGGTCTCCCTTCCTCATTCCTGCCCCTGGCAATGCATCCTCTTTATTGCAGCCAGAGTGGTCTTTCTTGAGCAAAATTTGGCTATGTTTCTCTTCTACGTGTGACTTTTTAATGGCTCATTACTGCCCTTGGACGTGGTTCCAAACTCCTTCATATGGTACGTATTGTCATTCCCATCCAACCACAAGCACCCCGTGCTCCATTTATATGGAGAAATGCACAGTTCCCCCAAATCCATCCTGAAGTTCATGCCTCCCGTGCCTTTGCACACGCTGCCTCTCTGCCTGCAATGCCCACCTGATGGCCCTACATCTGCCTGGTGAGCTCTTCCTCCTTGCAGACTGAACCCTTTATTAAGGCTAAGTGCATGTGCCCTTCAGCAGGGCTCTTGGGGATGGAGGGTTTTAACCCAAAGGAGTAGCTCTAATATAGGTATTTTCGTCTATATAGCGGGCCAGGGGAGGAGGGGCTTGGGGGGAGATGGAGGAGTTAGGGGTACACGAGACCTACCTCTGAGTCCCCACCGTGCTGGCAACCACCTCTGCCAACTTGTAGACCCAGATATGAGCATGGCAGCTGGGGTGGTGCCAAAGAAATGTCCCCAAGAATGGTACATCTGATCATATGCATTCTGTATCATCTAGGACCTGAAAAGGAGCCTTACATGGTTGGGGTCCTAAGTGCCCCACATCTGGTCACAGAATCCAAGAGGAGTTGGCTGGGTTCTTTAAAAATTTCCAACGCTTGCGCGGAACGAGGATTTTTGTACCTTTTTCTAATCACCTTTCTGCGCACTTCCCAGTCCTCAGACTGCCCTGCTTCCTTATTGGTTATCCTGTATAAATACCCCAAGCTTCTTGCCTTGGGGAGGTGGATTTGAGATGTGTTCTCCTGTCTCCTTGCTTGGCTGCCTTGCAAATAAACCCTCTGTTTGCTGCAAAAAAAAAAAAAAAATTTCCTCCTTCAGCCCCTTTCCTGCTGGTACACAAGTCATGAACAGCCCCATCCAAATGTGATTGCCGACCCCTGTCTTCTGGGGCACCTGGATGGATGGAGGTTCTGTGGTCCACCAGGCTGGTGTTTCATTCCATGGCAGTGAAGAAGTGCTTCCTCCATATAGCCCAGTGGTTGATGCCCATTTTCTCTTGTCTGGTCTCTGGAAGACACAAAGAACAGTGAATCAACACGCTTCTCATCACAAGCCTTCATTTCCTAGGAGACAGTCCTGGTTGAAATTAATTTACTGAAATATGTGCCTTTCCCGTGTTAGGCTTGCTTTGTAAGAAAAACGCCTGTGTTCAACAAGTCGCTAAGCCAAGGACACAACGTTTTCTCTTTGTGATGAAAAACAGATATCCCATTAAATGGGATAAATTACTTGGTTACACTTAGTTTGTATTTAAGTGTTCTGTTACTAAATATTTTTGGCTGGGGATCTCCATTATCCCCGTTGGCTTGTGGATTGGATGAATAGCCTCTTGCCTGAAACTCTATCCTCTTAGCTTTGCGCATTGATTCTCCCGAGGCCAATAAGACAAGTAATAACAGGTACGTGTTGGATTCTGCAGCTCGTGTTTCAATCTGTGGTTTAAGACAAGGACATCAGTATTGTGCTGGTTCAATGTCTGTAGAGACTTTACTCCATTAATTGTCACCCAACCACCGTCTCTATGGGCTCTTTCTCCATTGCATAGAGGCATTTTTAAGTCTTTTCAATTTTAAAAACAACTGTAACCCAAAATCACTATTAGCCCTACAATTAAGTTGAGAGATATTATCTCCATTCCGCAGCCCTTGCCAACTACTGTTCTATCAGTCTGCTTCCTTTCGCAGTCGAGTCTCTTCAATGTGATCTGCACTTGCTGTCTCCTGTCTCCTGCAGCTTCTCTTAAGTGAGCTCCCTGTTGCTAAGTGTGGTCTTATTTCGCCTTAAATTTATTGTAGCATTTAAACCTTTTTAAAATTCTACCCATTGTGAGCTTCCAGGAAACCACTTCCTTGTGGTTCACTCTGACTGCCCTGGCTACTCTTTCTCAATCTCCTTTGATGTCTCCACTTCCTCTACCTTTCCCTTCATTACAAGGTAATTCTCAGAACCCTCTTTTTCTCCCAGTCTCCACAGCCTCCCTGGACAATCTCACCAACTCCAATGGCTCCATGCTCTGACTGGGACCTCCTTGCTGAGGTCCAGACGTAAATATCTCACTGCCTTGGGACATCTCTTGTGTCCAAAACTACTAGATCCCCCCTCCTCCCAATGCTCTTCCTTCTCCATGTGGTCATTCTCCTGGTGAATGGCACTACCACACATTGAGATCTACCATGAAACCTTGGGGTCATCTTTGATCTCCCATCCAGCCCGTAACAAAGGTCATCTGACTCAAACTCCTTAATAATTTCTAATCCATCTCCTCACCATCACTGAACCACCAGGGCTGCTCTTTACGTCACCTCTCCATCATCCTCCCCAGGAACTCTGAAACCGCCTCCCAGTTGGTCTCCCTTCCTCCAGCTTTGCCTCCATTCAATCTAGTCTCCACGCTTGCTGCTAAAATGATCTTTCTGAAATGCAGAAATGCAAATCTGATCAGGTCACTTGCCAGCTTGAAATCTATCATCCCTGTTTTCAGAAGAAAACCCAAACTCCTTAGTGTGACCATGAAAGGCTCTGCAGGACCTGGCCCTCCCTCCCTCTCCAGTCTCACGTCTCATAAACCCTGTTCTCATTCTCCAAGCCCTGCTTACGTTTGACCACTTGCTGTTCTGTGTTTCCAGTGGTCCATGATCTCTCATGAGGTTGCTGTCTAGAGGTTGGCCAGGGCTGCAGCCATTTGAAGCCTGGGGCTGGAAGATCAGCTTCCAAGGGGCTCATACACATGCTGGCAAGTGGTGCTGGTTGTTGGTCGGAGGACTCAATCCCCCCACATGGGTCTCTCCATGGGCTGCTTGGGCGTCCTCACAACATGGTGGCTGGTTTTCCCCAGAGAGAGAGGGAGAGAGAGAGAACCAGGTGGAAGCCATCCTTTTGAGGACCTAGCCTCAGAACTCACAGCATCACTTCTACCATATTCTTTTCATTAGATGCAAATAACTAAACCTAGTTCACATCCCAGAGACAAAATGCGAATTAGGCTCTGCCTTTTGAAGGGAGAAGTGTCGAAGAATCTGCAGACATATTTTAAAATTTCTACCAAAGCTGATAATCAAGGGTCGCATTTTCCCAGTTCATGACAGCTGTGGAAAGTCATCTAGAGAGTGGAGAACGTGTGCTTTCCAGTGAATTCCATGGCAGCAACAGGTCCTCAAGTTCGACACCAATAGACCTGGAGTTCTTTACAGTGGGAGGCAGTGTGGGATTCTGTTTAAGTGAAGGGAGGGTTGTAATTAGACAAATCTGAATTTAATTAATTACCAGCTCAGCCACTTACTAGCTGTGCAAGCTTGGAAATAGTACTTGTCTCCTCTGTGCCTCTGTTTTCTCATTGTATCATGGAATTAAAATAGTGTGGCTTCCTCAGTGGGTTGTTGTGAGGATTAAATAAAATAATGTATGGAAAGTTAGCCCAGTGCCTGACATGGTAAGTACTCAGTACCTGTTAATTAAAAATAATAATGTAGAAAGAGAAATTAAGGAAACACTCCCATTGACCATTGCAACAAAAAGAATAAAATACCTAGGAATAAACCTACCTAAGGAGGCAAAAGACCTGTATGCAGAAAACTATAAGACACCGATGAAAGAAATCAAAGATGATACAAACAGATGGAGAGATATACCATGTTCTTGGATTGGAAGAATCAATATTGTGAAAATGACTGTACTACCCAAAGCAATCTGCAGATTCAATGCAATCCCTATCAAATTACCAATGGCATTTTTCACAGAAGTAGAACAAAAAATTTTACAACTTGTATGGAAACACAAAAGACCCTGCATAGCCAAAGCAACCTTGAGAAAGAAAAACGGAGCTGGAGGAATCAGGCTCCCTGACTTCAGAAAGCCACAAAGCTACAGTAATCAAGACAGTATGGTACTGGCACGAAAACAGAAATATAGATCAATGGTACAGGATAGAAAGCCCAGAGATAAACCCACGCACATATGGTCACCTTATCTTTGACAAAAGGGGCAAGAATATACAATGGAGAAAAGATAGTCTCTTCAATAAGTGGTGCTGGGAAAACTGGACAGCTACATGTAAAAGAATGAAATTAGAACACTTCCTAACACCATACACAAAAATAAACTAAAAATGGATGAAAGACCTAAATGTAAGGCCAGACACTATAAAACTCTTAGAGGAAAACATAGGCAGAACACTCTATGACATAAATCGCAGCAAGATCCTTTTTGACCCACCTCCTAGAGTAATGGAAATAAAATAATAAACAAATGGGACCTAATGAAACTTAAAAGTTTTGGACCGCAAAGGAAACCATAAACAAGACGAAAAGACAAGCCTCAGAATGGGAGAAAATATTTGCAAACGAAACAACTGACAAAGGATTAATCTCCAAAATATACAAGCAGCTCATGCAGCTCAATATCAAAAAAACAACCCAATCCAAAAATAGGCAGAAGACCTAAATAGACATTTCTCCAGAGTAGACATACAGATTGCCAACAAACACATGGAAAGATGCTCAACATTACTAATCATTAGAGAAATGCAAATCAAAACCACAATGAGGGGACTTCCCCAATGGCACAGTGGTTAAGAATCTGCTTGCCAATGCAGGGGACACGGGTTTGATCCCTGGTCTGGGAAGATCCCACATGCCGCAGAGCAACTAAGCCCGTGCGCCACAACTACTGAGCCCACGTGCCACAACTACTGAAGGCAGTGCACCTAGAGTCCATGCTCTGCAACAAGAGAAGCCACCACAATGAGAAGCCTGCGCACCGCAATGAAGAGTAGCCCCTCCTCGCCACAGCTAGAGAAAGCCCGCGTGCAGCAATGAAGACCCAACACAGCCAAAAATAAATTAAATAAATAAATAAAATAGATATAAATAAATTTATTTGAAAAAAAAAAACCACAATGAGGTATCACCTCACAACGGTCAGAATGGCCATCATCAAAAAATCTACAAACGATAAATGCTGGAGAGGGTGTGGAGAAAAGAGAACCCTCCTGAACTGTTGGTGGGAATGTAAATTGTTACAGCCACTATGGAGAACAGTATGGAGGCTCCTTAAAAAACTAAAAATAGAACTACCATATGACCCAGCAATCCCACTACTGGGCGTATACCCTGAGAAAACCATAATTCAAAAAGATACATGAGGGCTTCCCTGGTGGCACAGTGGTTAAGAATCCACCTGCCAATGCAGGGGATTGGCAGGGACACGGGTTCAAGCCCTGGTCCGGGAAGATCCCACATGCTGTGGGGCAACTAAGCCCGTGCGCCACAACTACTGAGCTTGCCCTCTAGAGCCTGCGAGCCACAACTACTGAGCCCACGTGCTGCAACTACTGAAGCCCATGCGCCTAGAGCCTGTGCTCCACAACAAGAGAAGCCACTGCAATGAGAAGCCCGTGCACCACAACAAAGAGTAGCCCCTGCTCACCACAACTAGAGAAAGCCCGTGCACAGAAAGAAGACCCAATGCTGCCAAAAATAAATAAAATAAATAAATTTAAAAATATATATATATGTACCACAATGTTCACTGCAGCCCTATTTACAATAGCCAGGACATGGAAGCAACCTAAGTGTCCATCGACAGATAAATGGATAAAGATGTGGCACATATATACAATGGAATATTACTCAGCCATAAAAAGGAATGAAATTGAGTTATCTGTAATGAGGTGGATGGACCTAGAGTCCATCATACAGAGTGAAGTCAGAAAGAGAAAAACAAATACTGTATGCTAACACATATATATGGAATCTAAAAAAAAAACACGGTACTGATGAACCTAGGGGCAGGGCAGGAATAAAGACGCAGACGTAGAGAACGGACTTGAGGACACGGGGAGTGGGAAGGGTAAGCTGGGACTAAGTGAGAGAGTGGCATGGACATATATACACTACCAAATGTAAAATAGATAGCTAGTGGGAAGCAGCCGCATAGCACAGGGAGATCAGCTCGGTGCTTTGTGATCACCTAGAGGGGTGGGATAGGGAGGGTGGGAGGGAGACGCAAGAGGGAGGGGATATAGGGATATATGTATACGTATAGCTGATTCACTTTGTTATACAGCAGAAACTAACACACCATTGTAAAGCAATTATACTCCAATAAAGACGTTAACAAAACAAATTAAAAAAATAAAAATAATAATGTAAATGTCCATCTGCCTTTCTCAGACAGCTGCTGGGTCTCCTGGAGGCAGAAGAATAAACTAGGTGGCTTTTCAGGGTCTTTTCTAGACTCTCAGTTGAGATGGCCTTAGGGAGAGTGGGGATTACCCTGACCACTTGCCACCTGACCAGCTGACTACCAAACTGCCCCTGATTTCCCTGGACAAGGATCTGATGGCGGGTCCAGGGTGACCTTGACATTCTTAGCCACATGGAGTCCATCACTTACTCATATCTGTGTTTTTTTCAAGGTCAATTTCTTCATCTTCCTGAAAATTCTCAAGCTTCTCATTTCTAAGCTCAAAGCTCATCAAATGTGCTTCAGAGATTATAAATACAGGTGAGTGGCCTGAGGTCAGTACCCAAGAGCCCAAGATTATTTTTACCCCTTTTGGCTGTTCTGGCTAATGTCCCAGGAAGGGGGGAACACTGCATTAGTATGTTTATCTCCTGACACAAGGGTGTCAGCAAGAGCCCCTCTGAAAAAGGTGTCGTGGGATCATGTAGGGCTTTTGCCAAAGACGAGGACCTTCTGAGCCCATGAAAATGAAGTCAGTGGTGAGTAGTAAAGGGCACACACATTCCCCAGCAGGACACTGTTAAAATGCTCCTAAGAATGGGTGGTTTACGGGAACAGGAAAGAGTCACATGAAGGGCAGTTTGACAGTTGCCTTCCTTCGGGAAGGAGTTGAGGCAACAGAATAAAGGATACATTGTAACTCAGAAGAGAGTATTTGGGTATTTTTAAGGCCTTGAGTAATACAACCACAAACTTTTGGAGTCCAAGGGAATACATTATTCACACAGTCACGCTTTCTTTGTGACTTGCCTTTGCTGCATCCCGTGTTCTGCTTTCCATGGTGACAGCGGTCCCATCGCAGAGTAAGTCAGATCATGGGTGTTTGTTGAGCTCTGCATTGCTGTCAATCAAATGATGAATGAGTGAGAGAGAAAGGGCTCCCTCCCACCTTTCCCAGTTACTCTGCTTTCTGTAGGATGTGTGCACTTCTTGGGGACAGAGGGTTTTAACCCAGAGTTCCTCTCCCATGGTAGAGATTTTAGTCCTTGTGGCAGGGGTGGAGGTGTGAGTGAGGGTGGCTCTACCTCAGCTTCTCCCTCTCTAAGGCCAGAACGGGCCCCAAGCCAGGTGTGCTGGGAGAGTAGTTTTTCCATTTATCTGACAAACATTTAATGAATGTCTAAAATGCGCTTGGCACTGTGCTTCAAACAAAAGGTAAATAGGATGGGGACCCCATCTGTGAGGAGCACACATTCTAACTCGCCAAGGACCGGGATGTGGGTGTGGAACATGAGTCAGGGGGGCTGATGCTGGCGTTGACCCCAGACTGACCTTGGGTAAGTTGCTTGGCCTCCCTGGGTCTGCTTTCTGGTATGTCACATGGGGTCGTCACCCCAGAGCCATCCTCTGCCTGCGATGAGGATTAAAGGAGGTCCTAGTTACACCTCTCCCAATCTAATCAGATGTGGTGAGTGGTATTTGCCCCGGGTGTCCAGACCCCAAATCCTATCAACCTAACCCCCACCACCCCCGGGAGTTCCAGAAGGGTAAACACACACCGTTCAGGACCAGGCAAATATGTACGGTATTGGCTCTAATATTGCGCAACCTGCCCCTGGCCCTGGGACACTTGGGCTGGCCTGGATCACACAGAGCTACGTACCGTCTTTCTCGGCGCCTCTGGCCGAGCCTCCAAGTGGCTGACAGCCTCTCTGGCCCTTTTCCCAAGGCTCAGCCTCCCACCACTCTGTGAGGATGGAGGTCCAGGGCCAAGAGCAGGGCTTCTCCCACCTACCCTGCCTGGGTCCATTTAGGGAGGGAATCCTCTCACTAACCAGGCACAGGGGAAACCCAGGCACCATGGAAACCCAACAGAGGACAGCACTCCTGGGAGACAGAAACGGGGCAGATGAATGCCAAGGCACCTCTTTCCACACAGACTGAGAGCCTAAACCCTGCCATTTTGTGCCTCCAAAGCCCACCATGTACTGCTGGGGCCATCCCCGAGCTTCAGACCCACAGTGGCCCCTACGATAGTTTTCCATCCTGGCTATTTTAAGCATCACCAGACAGCCGGCCAAAAGCCCTGATTTGTGAGCTCTTCTACTGGATATTTGATTCAGTAACTGAGGGATGGAGCCCCACACCGGTACTTCTTACAGGAGAGTTCCTAGAAGATTCTGATACACAGCCAGAGTCGCGGCACCACAGGACCAGATGTTGTAGTGAAATAATGCATGGAGTTTTCTGGTCACGCCATGGCAAATGTGTTTCTAAGCAGCCTTGACATCATCTTTTCCAGGTTCTTCTCTAGAGTTATCCAAGACGGTGGCTCTCACACTTTTTAAAATAATTAATTAATTAATTAATTTTTGACTGCGTTGGGTCTTTGTCGCTGCGCACAGGCTTTCTCTAGTTGCGGCGAGCAGGGGCTACTCTTTGTTGTGGTGTGCGGGCTTCTCATTGCGGTGGCTTCTCTTGCTGAGAAGCACGGGCTCTAGGCACGGGACTTCAGTAGTTGTGGCACGCAGGCTCAGTAGTTGTGGCTTGTGGGCTCTAGAGGGCAGGTTCAGTAGTTGCGGCGCACGGGCTTAGTTGCTCCATGGCATGTGGGATCTTCCCGGACCAGGGCTTGAACCCGTGTCCCCTGCATTGGCAGGCAGATTCTTAGCCAGTGCGCCACCAGGGAAGTCCCTCTCAAACTTTTCTGATCACATGTCTCTATTAGTAAAGAATGATGTCACTCATCATATATATACATGGTCTACTGAACTACTACATATGCGATACACCAAAATAAAGAAAATTATAAAGGAAAGATAAAAATTTAACATACACAGAACTTCTATTATCCTCTCTTATTATATATTCTTCCAACACCAAATGGATTTCCTTGTACAGTCCTGAAGTGTGCACACCCAATTAGGAGGCAATTATCTCAGGAAGTGTAAATCAAGATACTGGGGAGACCTTCATGGCTGAGCGGTGATTCAGGACAGCTATTTTGGGGAGAGACAGAGTAACCCTGCCTGGCATAAACGATCTGTCTGGAAACTTCCCCAACCTTATTCAAGGTAAAAGCTTGAAAAGAGGAACCTGGGTGCCTGCCTACCTGGAGGCCTCCCAGCGTGAGACACCTCACCTTGGCGAGTTTGATATCTACCACCTGGGGACTGTCCTGGGGAGACTTTGGCTGAGAGTGGCCCAAGTGGCTGAGGCTTGGAGGGCTAAGTCTAACTGAACTCACAAGAGACTGATATACAAACCAGACTATACAATTATTCATTCTTAGATTCTGTGAAAAGTGGGAGTGGGACGTTCCTGCTAGCGCCTGCACTCCTCATAAAGTTGACACCAGAAGATCCAGAAATCCAAAGCAGTCACCAGAATGTTGCTTGGTGATCACGTCATCAAAGTAAAGTGGTTGGTGTTGAAGGATCACTGATGGTGGCCTGAGAAACCACCACTGCCCTGTGGTGCACCCGTCCCGGTGAGAGGGAGGTTCATTCCCCAGAGTCTCCACCCATAGGGCCGGATGAGTACTGAGAACTTCCTGCTTCTTTGTGACTTTTCCTGCCATTTTGGTTGGCCATCTGCTTTCTGTTTATTCTTTCTCCATGCAGAGTGCAATACAGTTGATTAGTTTATGCTTATTAATTAGCAAAAAGGGCTCTGTCTCTTAGGACACACCCAGGCCACCTTATTTTACTCTCTGGGCCAGGGAATCCTACAGCGTCGAGAAGCACATTTGCCCATCTCTCTGTCACAACAGTGCTAACTTCCTCATTTCTAAGTTCTGGGAAGGCTGCTTCCCGTCACCCCAGCGGGTCATGAGCACCCCCAGCTCACACTGCCCTCCTCCACGTTGAAAGGTTCTCCTCTTCCACATCCCCTTCCATTAGGGCCCCCTGCTAGGGTAAGGAGGAAGGGGCAATGGGGCCCAAATGCATTTTGTCCTAACTGGTAGGAACAGCCCGGCCTACAACTCTCCCAGATTTTGAAAACTTTCAGAATGTAGTTCTCAAGATTTGCGCCCCCCCCCGCCCCACCCAGGAGTATATTTTAGGAAAGTTTAAACAACACACTTAGACCTTGACAAAGAGGCAAGTGGCTAGGAGCTGGAGAACCTTTTGTAGTCCTAGCCCTCATCCCCCGGCTTCTACCATTCAAGAAGGAAACTGTAACCAGCCCAGCTGCCTGCCTGGTCTGGACAGGGACAGCTGAGCCAGGCCTGGAGAAAGAGCAACGTCCCCGGATTGTGGACAGACATCAGTGGCCCCTCAGCTTGGAGGGAGCTCTCTGTCCTTTGTGGTTCCCAGCATGGAGGTGGCTCTCTCCTCCTAGATAAACGATCTTAACTTTCCGTGTGATGCATGGGGCAGAACTCTTAAGGAACCTATAAAGGAGAATCATTTCTTAACATGCTAAACCCCAGACCCCTTTCTGAAAGAACTTTCAGAAAAATGTCACACATGGAAGGAAAATAATCCAAGTCACTGAGGTTGTGAGCAACTTGAGGACAGGGACAGATTCTTTAAAAATGGTGATAGCTACATGCTATTGATTGCACATCATGTATCGGGTACCATTTATTCTGAGGGTTGGCCTCATGTTATTTAATCCTGACAATGACACTGTCAGCAGTTATTACTAATAATATTTTTATTATTATTTTAACATTTCATATGATATTATTAGTAGTATAATCCTCATTTTTACAGATAGAGAGGTTAAATAATTTTCCCAAGGCCACATCGCTAGTCATTGGCGGTGCTGGGATTTGAACCCAGGCCCCAGGTACTGTCTGTCCCCGTGTCTCGTTGCCTTTGGCCCCAGCTCCTCCTCCTCACTGTACTCGCTCATATGTCCAGAGCAGATGCCCAATATTTGTTGAAGAGCTAACCGACAGCAATAAACTAAACCATTTAAATAAACAAATGACTGTAGATGAAAAACAGGCATAAACACAGCTCATAAGAGGATGCCGCTATAGATATTTATGGATTTTCATCTGAACAGAGACGCAAATAGTCCTTTGTCCAAGGAGAATTTAGAATCAGGTGAGGAGAGGGAAATTCCTTCTGACATCCACCCAGAGAGGTGGCAGTTACTAAAATGGCCCAAAACCTCATAAAAAGATGGTCATTCCTTAAAAATTCTCCTGTACTAAGTGTGGGATCCTGGATTGGATTCTGGAATGTGAAAAGGACATAAGTGGGAAAACTGGTGAAATCTGGATAAAGTCTGGAGTATAGTTACTGGCCATATGCCAACGTTAGTTTCTTAGTGTTGCCAAAGGTACCATGGTTCTGTAGGGTTTTAACATTAGGGGAAACTCAGTGAAGGGTATGTGGGAACCCTCTACATGATCTTTGCTACTTTTCTGTAGATCTAACATTATTCCAAAATGAAAAGTTTATTTTAAAAGCATAAGGTAGTAGCATGGCCCCAAGAATAAGCTGATGGTAAGACATGGGTCTGCATGTAAGTATGTGTCATTAAAACCCATATAACGCAGAGCAAGGGTCGCAGACTCACACACTTGCAAGGGCCAAGGAGGCTGGTTGGGTTGGAGAACACGTGTTCCCTCTAAAGGCTGTAGCCGACAATTGCCAAGCAGGAACTGGGGCCCAGCATGGCCAGATCTCCCCATTTTTCAAAGGAAGCTGAAGATCTGAACCCCTTTGCTTGAAATCACCTTAGTTTCAAAGGATGGCTCCAACAGCAAAAATCACTACCTAGCATAAGCAAAGACTGTCTGCAGGTCAGCTATAACCCATGGTTGCCACTTGGCAACCTCTGAGCTACAGGGTTTTAAAACACTCCTGGAAATTAGACAAACAAGCAAAACCCAGAACTCTTGCAATAGTCTCTCCTTGGGAACACCTTAATGTGCTCAGCTGAGTGTGCACGGCTGAGTGTGGGTGTGCAAGTAAGTGTGAGCTCGGCTCAGGAGAACCACGTAACCAGGGCCTGTGTCTCAGACTCCCCACTCCTCGGCTTCCCCTTGACCATCGAGGCCCTGGGACGCTCAGCCCATATGCTCGGGGGGAGTCCCTCTCCTTGGTGACTCCTGCTCAACTCTTATAGGCTTTAGGTCCTTCCAGGGCACAAAGGTGAGGTTTTTTGTTTCATTGATAACACTGCATCTGAATGACTCTCACAGATGCAAGTTTCATAGTAAGCGCTTTCTCTTGCATGAAGTTAAACCTTCTTGAAGATACTGCCTATGAGGGGCTGCTGACCCTCTCTGTTTCCACATCTTTAATTCCATGGGGCTTTTATTCAGTGGGGAGGAACCTTCTCCTAGTTTGGCCCTTTAAGACAAGGACTTGGGCTAAAAAAGTCATCAAATTTAAGCTCTTTTTTTCCCAATGTGTATCAGACAGTAGCTTTGTTTATGCCCTGAATATGAGTCACCTTTGCTAATGTAGTTAGTTTGAAATCAAGAAGCAGCTCAATGGTGAAGAGCAGTTGTTCCCAAACGTGGCTGCTTGTCAGGATCCTGTGGGGAGTCCCTTAAAGATTCTCACTCCCAGAATCCAACCTCCAGAGGTTTTGATTCAGGGGGTTGACATTGGGGCTCAGGAAGCTATAGAGAGAGAGAGCCAACCAATAAAAAAATATATATTTTAAAAGCTCCATAAGGAATTCTAATAGTTGGTCCACTTGGGAACCACCAGTATGCAGTATGGAATGTTTGGGTCCCAGCTGTGCATTTGCACGTGGGTGGTACAAAGGAATGTTTGTCTTTTTTATGTAGAGTGTATACAACAGCAAGCTTCCACACAGCGCTTTTTACGAGGAAGATCAGTTTCTCATTTCCTGCTGCCCTTGCTATCACCAGGGTTGGGGGCAGCTTGGGGGCAGATGATGAAATCCTGCTTCAGGATTCAGAATCCTGATTCAGAATCCTGATTCAGGAGTGTGCAAGGCCTGAGTGTGAGGTCAGAAGCCCCACTTCCAGGCTAGGAGGTACCACTTAGTGGCTGCGTGACCCTGGGCAAGTCATTTTCTTTCCCTTCTCAGGCTCCGTAAAGCACTGACAATGGAAGTCCCAAATAGAGAAAGAGATAGAGGCACCTGCTAGCCAGGTAATGGGAAACTTGTCAAACCTGGTAGGGGATGTAATGTCCTACGGTGACAGCCATGTGCATGGAACTCTATCCATCAAACAAAACGTTAAGATCTGTAGGTATATCATTATATGGAGGAATCCATTCATTCATTCATTCATCCAATTCATGTTTTCTGAGCATCTTCCATGAGTCAGGTGTGGGGATGCATCAGTGAACAAGACCACACTGGCCCTTCAGGCATTCGACGTGTAGCCAAGGAGACAAACGGGAAAATCAACTATTTATCAATGCCATTAGAGCTACAATAAAGGATGCACAGAAGAGCAGGAAATGTTGCCTGTTCCCAAGGTGGCTTTCATGACACATATTTGATTGCTATTTGCAGATTGGCCAAGTCCACACTGGTCCTCATTCCTTTATTGGGTGTTCATGAGATTCTCTTCTCTTTCATCACTGACGATCAAGTTGAAGGATTTCCAAGATATATACGACTCTTCATTCAGTTGACTCTGAGCTCCTTCCACGTAAGTAGACGTCTGAACAAGGATGCCTTGGCTTTGGAGGAAACAAAATGCCCTTGATCCAAACACACTCGAAATTGCGAGAGCCCGAAGATGGAAAGAGAGTTCTGGTATCAGTAGGATTTATCGGCGAGGGCCTTTGGCATTAGAAGGGTGTGGAGATGGAAATGTTGCTTTAATCCTGCCAGCGTGACTCGGTGACTAAGAAGGGAAAAGTGGTTTGTTTCCTGCACTATAATAGTTGGTGTGACTCACAATCATATTCACCGTGTCAGCATGAAGCCTTTTATTAAGCGCCTATTTTTGCTGGGTTCTCTGCACAGTTTGTGCAAAATGAACAGTGAGTAGAGACCAGGAGGCTCTCGGGACTTTGACAGATGTGTGTGGGCTGAAACTAGGAACAGGAGGCCACCTGTGGTTAAGGTACCTTGGTGTTTTGGTTATCCGTGGCTTAAATTGTCATCCATTACTTAGCAGATTAAAATGACACTAATTTTGATTATTTCTCATGATTCTGGGGGTCAAGAATCCAGGTAGGACATAGTAGGCATGTCTCACCTCTGCTCCAGGGATGCTTGCCGGGGCTGAACTTTCTAGATGACTTCTCCACTCATATGTCTGGAGCCTAAGCTGCGAAGGCTCAGATGGCTGAGACTGATGGAGTGGCTTTATTTGGGTCAAAATAAATTTCATCGAATCCCCACACTCACCAAGGGCCCAGGGGACAGAGCCTGAGGTATGGCGGGGGCAACTGGACGATGGCTCTTTCCACCTTCTGTTAGAGCTGAATTGCATGTGGCTTTGAACGGAGACAGAGCACCCACTGGTAACGTTTTTTCATTTTGAAACCATGTTTAATTTATTTCAATCTTTTGGGGGATTTCAAAGGCTAAAGTTTAGTCACTTGGGTTTCCTAGGTTGCTTGGTCTTAATCTTCTTTAAAAAGTAATCCCAAATTGGAAACAACAACAACAAAACAAAAAATTACAGCTGTTATGTCAGTAGTATTTGGTGGCCTTTTTTCCTCTGAGGACTTGATCGGTCATGTGACCCCCCTTGATCAGCTGATCTCACACACCCAAGGCCAGCTGAAGATAAGACGCTCATGCAAGCTTTGTGGGACAGATTTCTTTGTAGGACAGATCCTAGCCTATCAGACTCCCTGGCAAGGGAGCATGTTTGGGTCACCCATTACTGTGTAGCAAACTCCCCCCAAACTTCATGGCTTGAATCAGTAACTATGTTATTATCTTGAATGATTCTGTAAGCTGGGCTGTCTGGACTCAGCAGGATGAACCTTTTGATACATGTCATCTTTGAATGGGGCTGCAAACATCTGAAGGCTTGATTTGGGCCAGAACGTCCAAGACAGCTCATTCACACGGCTGGACGTTGACATGGGCTGTTGGCTGGGAGCTCAGCTGGGGCTATCGATTAGGAACCTAAGTTCTCCATGTGGCCTCTCTACGTATCTTGTGCATCTCAGAGCATGGCAGCTGGACTCTAGGAGTATCCCAAGAGCAAGTGCTCTAAGAGGCAGGAAGCAGACACTTCCAACCCTCTTAAGGCAAAGGCTTGCAAGTCCCAGAATGTCACTTCTACCACATTGTGCTGGTAGAAGGCGTCACAAGGACATCCCAGATTCAAGGGGAGGGAAGATATGGTCCATCTCTTGATGTGAAGGGTCACATACGCCTACCAGGAGGGGAGAAATCCTTGGGGCCATCTCTGGAGACCAGCTACCACACTGACTGTTTGGTCCTGCAGGAGCCTGAGCTCTGCTTCCCACCAGGCACCACCGAGGAAGGCGAGGAATCAGAGCAGCTCTGCAGATGGAGCTAGAAACACACTTAGGAGCTTGTGCCCGGACAGAGGCCACGCACCTCTGAACACCCCCGCGCTGCTCCCCTCCAGCCCGCCAGGCAGAGCTGAGAGCACGGGTGGGCAGATGTGCAGGTGCACATTCAGTGGGTCGTATCTTAGTGACTCCACCTTAGAAATTAGCACTGGACCCAACAGCTTCCTTTCCTTGCTGCTTTAGGGGACCCTTCACTCTCCCAAGGGCTTATTGCTTAGAGAATTTCACCAGCCTCCTGCTGTCAAGGGATCTTTGGAGAGACTGCCAAGTGGTGGTGACATACGGAGTGACAGCCATCTGTTCGTGGGACCGCTCCCTTCACACTCGCTTCATCTAGAATGAGAGTCAACCAGACTCCAGGATGTTCCTCAAACCATGACTCAAGAACCTGAAGAAGTGAAAGACACACTTGTGATGAGGAATCCTATTTTACCCAACTCATTTGTGAGACTTCTGGCACACCGAAAGCACGCCCACCCCCTTCCAATAGCTGGCAGTGAAAAGACCAGATAAAGGTGGTCTTCTGGTTGGGGGAAGGGGGCGGGGAGGGACAGATAATAACCAAGTTGACAAATAAAGAACAATTCTGGTTATTTATATTCTGAAGACTATAAAATAGAGAAGTGTGATTGTGACTGGAACGGCTACCAAAAATTGAGTGGCGGGGAAAGACTTCTCTTTTAGGAGATATTTGAGCTATGACCTGAATTTTGAGAAGCCAGTTAGGCAGAGATTTGAGGAAAGAATGGTCCAGAGAACATAAAGTGTGACAACGGGACCTGAGGAAGAAATGAGCTGATAGCCAGTCTCCAATATGACCCCTGGTCATCTTCGCCTCCTGGTTTCCACAGACTCGCGTAGTGCCCTCTCACACAGAATAGGGTTGACCTGTGCGACCATTAGAGTATCGTGGACATGAAAGTGTGTGATGTTTGAGGCTAGGACATAGAAAGGGTTGCAGCCTCCGCCTTGCTCCCTTGGGTCACGCCCTCTGGGTGAAGCCAGCTGCCACGTCGTGAGGACACATAAGAAGCTCTATGGAGGGAGATGGAGGTTTCCTACCGACAACCAGCACCAACTTGCCGGCATGTGAGCTGTCCTGGAAGCAAGTCAAGCCTTCAGATACCCGAAGTTCCAGCCAACAACTTGAGTGCAACCAGAAGAATGACCCTGAGCGGGAATACCCAGCTAAGCCATGGCCAGGTTCTTGGCCCACAGGAAGTATGTGAGATGATAAATCTTTATTGTTTTGACCCACTTAGTTATACAGCAACCTAATACATTAGCTTGAGATGCTGAAGGCGCCCAGAAGGTCCGTGTGGCTGGAATACAGTAGCTGAGGGGAAGCGTGGTACAAGGTGAGGTCAGTGACACAGACACAAGGCCACATCACCTTAGCTCCTCCTGTGGTTAGGATATTGTATTTTAATCTAAGTGTGATGGTAAACCCCAGGCATGAAATGATCTATCTTTTCAAAAGAAATATTCTGACAAGAGAAAAGGGTATTTACTATCTCACAAAAATGAAAATTTCAGGATCAGGTATAGCTGGATCCAGGTACTCGAACAATATCATCAAAATCTGTCTCTGACCATCTCTAGCCTTTGCTTTTCTCTATGTTGGCTTTATCCTCAGACGGGCGCTCTCCACGTAGCTGGGAAGATGCCCTTGAGTGTCTCCAGACTAACTTTGACTATAAAGTTGGCAAAAGCAGGGAAGAGGGTGCAACTTTCTCTTCTTTCCTGGTGAAAAGAACTGAGATTGGGCCTGCTTGGGTCACATGACCATTTGGGCTGTTTATTGTGGTGATGGCCCTCCTAGAACATGAGGACCACATGATTGACAGCCCTGCCAGAAGCCCAGGGAGTAGGGGAGGGTCAGGAAAGGATGCAAATCAGGCAAAAAAAATTAGCCATTGCCCACTATGGACAAATAGAAATGGGACGGTCACCTTGTACAGTATTTATATAATTGAATGAATGATGCAGAACCTTTAGGGTTTAATCATCATTGACCTGTGAGCATGTAAGCAAATGCCTAGGCTGATGTGGGTGGTGAGTGTCAAAGTAGGAAGAGACCCCATGGAAATCCGAGTTAACGTAATCATTATGATTCACTCTAGTTAGTACAAGCAAGTAGCTGCCTGCCTCTTGTAGGGGCTACTAGGACTAGGGCCGGTCTGTGGACTTTCCAAGTAACCGTCAGACACACCTTCTACTGAGTCGAGCTTCACGCCACCTCTTCCTTTCATTCCAGGGACTACTTGTGGCCTTGCAGTATTGCTTTGCCAATGGAGAGGTACGTTTTCCATGCTGCCATCCTAGCTCCCTGCGAGGCTGGGGCCGGCATCCTACTGCCCCTGGAGAGTTCGGTTTACATGATGGTGCCATGGGGGGGTGTGCAGTGACCAGCACGTCCTGGGACAAATGGGTACCATAGACATCCAGTAGAGAGAGCAGCAGGCATCTTAGACTGATGGGGAAAGGTACTGGGATGAGTTTTCTTTCCAGAACCCAACCATGGCCCCGCTGGAGCTGCACTGGGAGTATCAAAGTGTGATACAGTTACCAGCTGTAACTCTGGAGTCCAAAAATCTGCATTCAAGCCGTGACTCACCCACTTAGGAGATCTGCATTAGTCAGGTCACTGTGGCTCTTTGAGCCTCAGTTTCCTCGTCCGTAAAATGGGAATAACAATGGTCCCTACCCTGCAGTGTTACCCCAGGGATGCATGGTAAAGGTCCTATGCATGATAACAATGATTATTTTTATTATTAATATTATTGCAGAGCCCCCAACCAACTCTCTGCTCCCCCAGAAAGAGGCTTGAAAGGGGGAGGGGAAGAGGCCAGAGCAGTTTTCTCCTGACTTGAGGAGTTGGTGGAATTTCTGGCTCCCTTTCATCTTCCCCTCCCCCCATCCCAGGTTTAAATATGGATTTCTATCTCCTTCCGCTAGAATGTAAGCCTCTTGACATCAAAACCTCTTCCGTCTTGCTCACTGCTGCCTTTTCTATATCTTCAAGCAGGGACCCGTGATCCACCAGGCAGGTTTCAAATGTCACCTCGACACAGCCCTTTTCTGAACACCCTATCTCAGACTTTAGTCTCCTCACCCCACTGTCCTGCTTAAAGGCCTCACGGTGTCACTATCATCTGCTCTGCTCACATGTATCTGTTTGCTTCTCTTTGTTCGTTTCCCCTAGTGAGAAGGTAGGTTTCCCAAGGGTGGTCCAGAGTAGCCACTCAATACACATTTGCTGAGTGGACACATGACTCAGTGACTCCCAGGCAGTAACCCCGCCCTCTTCTCACCTGGCAGGTGAAGGCCGAGCTGCGGAAGCAGTGGGCCCGCTTTTTGCTAGCCCACCACTCGGGCTGCAGAGCCTGGGTCCTGGGGAAGAACATCCGATTCCTAGAGAAATGTCCCAAGAAGCTCTCGGAGGGGACCGGCTCCGGCAAGCTGCAGAAGGCGCGGCCCTCGCCCCACGGTGGGCGTCTCCTGCACTTGACTGCGGAGGGCCTGGGGGCGGCGGGCGCCCTGCCCCGCCAAGGCCACGCAGCCTGGCCCCGGGGCAGCAGCGTGTCGGAGAGCAGCGAGGGGGACTTCACCCTGATCCACACCATGGAGGAGATTCTCGAGGAGAGCGAGATCTAGGCAGGAGCCCACCTCTCTGGCTCCGCTCCCTGGGGACTCCTGAGGTGGGCGAGGGACGAGGCGGCCAAGCTGCACGTTGTTGACCTTGCGGGCGCAAAGTCGGCCCGCTTCCCGCGCACCTCGTCCACTCGGACGTGATGGCGCCCCGCCCACTCCGGCGTGACGGCGCCCCGCCTACTTTGGACGTCTCTTCCAGGCTTGTCCTGCTCTGTACGACAGAGGCTGCGTACACTCACCGCCTCTGCGTGCCCTGTCATCTTCATCACCCCCGCAGGTGTGTTTTGCAGAATGCCACCAGCCTCCCGGGCTGGGCCATATTCGAGTGAATGGACCCCTAGGATACGGAGAGATGTCTGCTATGAAATAGAGGCCAGCCGCTATCCTTCCTTTACCCTTCATGGTACAAGGTGTCTATCTGACGTCGGGTTCAGTGTGTCCAAGGACCACCTGCGAAGTGTTGTAAATGCAGAGTCTATGACTCATGGCAGAGATTCTAAGAGGGTGTATCTGGGACGATGGCCGGTGATGGGAATTGTGTAACAAGCGTCCCAGGTAATTCTGATGCGAGCCCACATTTTGAAAACCTGGGGCAGGATGCGCAGGAGCCAGAAGCCCCCTCTGAGCTGGCCGCTGGCGGGAGAGACCACCGGAGTTCTGCATTCAGCAGTTCAGCTGTGACACGCCTGCCCTCCTCTGACAGGGTGGACCGCACTTCGCCCCCCAGAGCCCTCTCCTTCCCTTCTCTCTTCTTCCTCTCTTGTCATGTCTTCCCTCCCTGTCTCCGTCTCAGGTCTCATCCGTGGGCAGCAGCAGTTCTGTTTGATCTGTAACGAGCCCATCCTTCCTCCGAGGGTTGGCCCCAGCACCCAGGGCCCCTCTGAAAGTTGCTGTTGGTCATCTTCTCACTTTTCTGGCTCCACCTGCCTTTCTGAGCTTGGCTTTTGCAAGCCTTACTTGCCTACCGTTCTCTGCCATTTTTGGTTTGCCGTTGATACCTGGATGGCTGTACCGTCTGCTGTGGGAGGTTTGCCCACTGTTCTCCCGGCCCTGTTCTCCACTCCTCGTATGAAATTGGATGCTGAGAGCTGGAGGGGACCCAGCTGAAATGAGAGGACTGTGGCTGATCTGGACACGCCGAGGAGGCACCGAGGGGGCCGGGGCTGTGGACCTGGTCTGCAGGTGGGGAGTAAGTTGTGCCCAGACCCTGAGTGGAGGGTGCTTCTGGAGGCTGAGGAGGGCCCAGGCAATTAGGGTCAGGCTCAGTGGCTGCAACTGTAAGGCAAGAGGCTGAGGAAGGTCAAGGGAGGAACGTCCTATGGAAACGGTGTCAGTGCTCAGGAGCGTCGCTTTTATAGCGTGTAAAATGTATGTGTACATGGGTGGCCGGGGTATGATGCTGTGGGACTAAGTCCTGCCTTATATTAGGGGGCGGGGTGATATAATACTTATCAAGTAGAGGTGCCAGATTTTGCAATTAAAAATACACAATTCGGATATAAGTATACATATAGCTGATTCACTTTGTTATACAGCAGAAACTAACACAACAATGTAAAGCAATTATACTCCAATAAAAATGTTTAACAAAAATCCACAATTCTCAGTTAAATTTGAATTTCAGATAAATGAATATTATTATTGTCTAAGTATATCCCATGGGATATACTTTACGTGAAATCCAAATCCACTGCACATCCTGTATTTCACCTGGCAACTCCATTGTCAAGGACACTTTGCAGCAGGACAGAGACCAGGGTGAGGCAAGCAGACCTCAGTTCAGGTGCAAAATTTAAGAGAGTACTAAAAAACCCACAGTCGTCAAGATAAGTAATATTTTAATGCAATATTAAAAAAAATCAAATCTGCAAGCTACAGCCCACGGGCCATTTATAAAAATGACATTTTAGTCAATATTATGACATAATATGAGTGTGTTTCGTGTTTGGTAATTGCAATCATTGTTGCTTTTGTTGTGGTCATCCATTTACAATGCTTGGTGTCAGTCTATTTATCTCTTGTAAAAATAAAATATAGTGTGTGTGTGTGAAAAAAAAAAAAAAATGACATTTTATTGGAACCAAGGCTGGGATGAGGGTGAAGCAAGTGAGGCCATGAGATGCAAATAAAGGGTCTGGTCCTGACTGTATAAAATTTTGATATTTTGCTCATCATGGACGTTTTAACATTAATTTTTATTTTTAAACGATTGCATGAAAATATTATTTATCTTGATTACTGAGCTTTTTGTCGCTTACCTTAAATTTCGCACCTGAGGCCGGTGCCCATCTTCCCCTCCCCCCAGTCCTGGCTCTGCTCTGCAACAGGGGAAACTGAAGCAATGACCTTAGGCAAGTACATAACAAAGCAAAGGTTTGTTTTTTGGTGTCCAGATTGTCCACAGTTCAATCATTAAAATATATGTCCTACTTCTTCCTTTCTGCAAAAATCTCTGCCGTTTCTCATCAACCTATTAGCACCTAGAAAGCTGGGCCGTGTCGTATTCCCAGCTAGTATCCAGCATAGCCAGTTCAGAGCAGGTTCAGAACACATTCATCAAAGGAGACAAGACAGAAGCGTCTTGGGAGCATCAGATGCTGTCGAGGGTCAGTTATCCAGGACCCGGCCACTAACAGAAGAAACTTTTTTTTTAAGCACTTGTAAATATGCCCTCCCCACTCACTCCACAAATGGGGTGGCGCGCGCACACACACACACACACACACACACACACTGCTGCTTGCTCTTGTTCTGCTAATGATTAACATAAGTTTATTTAATTTGATTTGTATTTTGTTGATTCTTTTACATTGGTTTCACACTGGAGCTGAAGGTCTCTGCCCCTGGAGAATCTGGTGCACTGTTCCTGGCCAGAAGTGGGAAAAAGAGCTGCAGTATTAAGCCTGGGAACCTGGGTGGTCCATTGTCTCAGGGACCAAGAAGAGTGGGCAGAGAGGTCAGAGAGAGAAGCAGAGGTCAGAGGTCAAAAGGGTGGAAGGCAAGTGTCTCCCTTCTTCTAGACCACTCCCTAGATCATTCACTTTGCTGTTGCTTTAAAGATCCAGCCTGTGGGTCTCAATCCTGGCTTTCCAATCACCTGGGACACTTTCTAGAAACATCGATGGCTGGTGAGGCCAGAAAGCACACCAGCAGCCCAGCACACAGCTTGGACACGTCAGAAGCACTGTAGCCTTGGCTGTGGTGGAAATGTGACTGGTGGCAGCAATGGTACCTGGCACTGAGGGACCTATTGATGAATCTGTCTGGGGTGCCTCCTGGGGATGCTAAGAAATGCCCAAGGGCCACTGCACAAGAGGCTGGGACCCTGTGAGAGCAGTTTGGGTTATTGTTCTTGAAGAGTTTGTTTCTGCCCTTGAGTTTCCATGTACATGAGGAAGCAGTTCAGAGATGTGAAGTGACCTCCACAAAGTCTCTATAGTGGACATCTGTTTTTACAATCCACCCCTCTTACACTAACAGCACCAAAATTTTCCTTTTGGAAATCACACATCTCCCACTCTCAGTCCCTGAAGTTTGAGTCATTCCAACTCCATCCTCAGCCCCAAGGATGGGCATGAAAATCTGCTTGGCCAGCCTGAGCATGGCATCCTCCTGGCACCAGATACTGGGTCAGGGATGGACATAGAACCAATGAGAGCCAGTGAGAGACAGTCCTGGGACTCTAGACAAAAAAAGCATTTTTTCTCTCTTGCTGAAATTGGAACCACAAAGAAGTAAGCCTGGATCTGCTGGTAGCCCTCTTGGGGGAAAAGCCTGGCTGGGAATGGAGACTCCACAGCAGCAAGCAGAACCAGGAGATGGAGAAAGAGCCCTGAGACCTTGTCGGAGCCCCTGGATTAAGCCTGACCTTAAAGTTGGTGCTACTCCTGGAATTTCAGTTACATGAGTCAATAATATTTGTGCCACAGCAACTGGTGTTGGGTCTTCCGTTCCTTGCATCTGGAAGAGTCTTGATGACATAGCTCATTACCACCCCTACCTCCTTCTCTTCTCTTCAGTCAAGTTGGACTTTACACTGCCTCTAAGTTCTCTTAGCATCTTCCTCACAGAGTGCCCTAGAGCTGTACAGGATCCCAGCCCAAGTGGCCCTGCCACCCCAAGCTAACAGAAGATGTGCTAATTAGGTTATGACTCTTGGGTCCTCCATTGGTCAACAGAAGGTCCAGTGGCCCCTTTATGTCTCTTATTGAACCACAAACCAACAAGGTTATTATGCAGTGTCTATCCTTTTAGACTCGAGTGACAAGGATACCTTGACCTCAGAGAGAAGTGAAAAGCTCCCAATTTCACACCCCAATCAACCAGATTCACTCATGGAGGGCAGTGTGTGTGGAAAGAGCACTGGAGTGAGGCATTGAGCCCTTTGGTTCTATCCCTAGACCACCCTGGGTCTTTCTTCTCCCTCCGACATGGCTCCTGGGTGGCCCGCTATGTCTGATACTGGAGGGGTATCTTGGGCAGGTTATTACTGTCCTGCCCCCAGAACTGCTGGACCAGAAGCTGTGTAGCCCCCTCCCACTTCCAGCTCAGATGCTGTGCAATCCCAGAATTCTTTGTCCTGTCATGTCCAGGTGAAAACTATTGAGGCAGCCTGGTGTAATCAAAGGGACTCCGGTTTGAGTACCAACTCCTACACTTACTTCGTGGCCTTGGTGTCCTCATCTATACTACGGGGATAATAACACCTCCATCAGTGAAATAATGCCGAGCATCCAGCAGGATGCCTGGCTCATAGGAGACGCTCCATCCTTAAGTGTTATGATGACCCTCAAGTTTCCCCTCCACAAAGAGCAGCACTTTCTGGCGGCGGTGACTGTGCCATTGCTGTTGCTAAAGCTGGGGTGATCCCCCCCACACCGGCAGATGGAGACGCCCCAGCCTCAGAGGGTTGCACACAGGTTGCTCAAGTGTCCAGGACATCTGCGTGTCCTGCATTTTTCTGACCTCATCTTGGAACTTAAGCCTGGAGAATAGATGAACTTTCAAAACAATGAACACAATGCTCTTGAGAGCCCGCCAGTGGAGCTCTGAGGTGTCCCAGGCCCTAAAGCTCTGATAAGGCAGTGTGGGCCAGTGGGCAGCGCTGGCCTGGCCTCTGCTCATTAGCTGACCCCGGGCGAGCTGCTTGCTCTCTCTGAGTCTCCTTTTCCTTGTCCCTAAAAATAGGGGCCTCAGGGACATCTGTCTTCACCTTGCAGCGTATCAAAACTGAACTTGTCATTATCTCCTGAAACCAGCATCTCTCCCTGGTGTTTCCCATCTCGGTGGATGACATCACCACTCACCCGGCACCCAAGCCACGAACCTGGCTGCCATCCTTGCTCCTCCCTCTTCCCCTGTACCAGTCAGGTGGATTCTACCTCCTAAATATCTCCCGAGCAGGTCCCATTCTCTTCATCCCACTGCTGTTCCCCTGGCCCAGGCCACCTGGGCGACTGTAAGAGTGTGATCTCCAGGCCTCGGTCTTGCCCCTCTGATTTATTTCTACCCTGCCAGAGGGTCCTCTTACAAACATAAATCCCTCCTACTTGAAACCCCACACGGTACCCACCACCCTCACCTCCCCTGGGCTGCAGGGAAGGCCTTGCATGGTCTGGCCCCGGTCTGCTTTGGAGGCTTACTCACAGTCCGCTCTCCCTCCTCTCTCTGCTCTCTGGCTCCACTGGCCTTCTTAGGGTCCTAGAACTCGAAATGCTCATTCCTGCCTGAGGGTCTCTGAGACACACTGCTTCCCCACCACCACCTTTCCCCCACGACAATCCACTGGGTCTTAATTGAAATGCCTCTTCATCAGGAACACCTTCCCCATCTCTGGAAAAGTCGGCCCCTCCCCTTGTGTCTTCCCACAGTGCTTTGCGTGTCTCCCCACAGTGCTTTGCGTGTCTCCCCACAGTGCTTTGCGTGTCTCCCCACAGTGCTTTGCGTGTCTCCATGGTAACCTCACCGCCTCAACCGACTCCTTCAAGGTCTATGGTCCCCTCTGCGCCCTGAGTTGCACGAGAACAGGGCTGTGCTGTCTCTCTCCTTCAGCACCACAGCCCCCGCACCCTGGCCTACGAGTGCGACGCAACCTTGTCTTTGAGGCTGAGCCGACAGAAATCATTTCTTTTTCCAGTTCGAGAATGACCAGTCAGCTGTGTGCCCGGCTCCTCTTGCATTTATTGGAACCTGCTTACCCAACAATCCACAAAGGAGCTTACACGGTAGGTGGTGGGGATATTTAGGGTTCCTGTGACCTAATCCTGGGATTACTACGGAAGCCTGGGCTGGCGGGCAGGTGGAGGGGAGGCAGGCAGGTATAGTAGGCGGGACTTGGTGAATTGCTAAAGACACTTTCGTTTGGCAGGAAGCTGTGCTGCGGGGTTAATGTGCTGCGGGTTGGAGGCTCTCCCGCCCCGGGGGCGCGTGTGCACATGCGTGTTTATGTTGGGGCGGGGGACGGGGAGGAGACCTGAGCAGTTGGCGTCAGGGTTTCTTTTCCTTAAACTTCTCCTTCACTTTTTGCGGCTCAAATTGGATCAGTCGCAGAATTTCCATATTGGCTAGGGTTCCCTCGATGAACTCTTTCTCTGTAAGTTTATCTGTGCACGGGGGGAAAAAATTACTACAGTCAGGATAGGCTGCGATGAAGCTGACGTCGGCCAGCATACCCAGTACGGATGGATCTATTATGCAAATACTGAGTCTCAGTGCCCCTGAGGGTAACCCCACCCCTGACTCCACCCTAGGACCCCTGGACCTCCCCAGGAACCAGCAACAAGAAGGTTAAGTTCAGGCACTGCCGGGCCTCCCGGAAGTGTGCTGTGTCTCTTCTGATTGGCTGGTGATCCTTTCCTAGGCGTCTCTGCATCCCTGATCTACCTTCCCATTTAGGACAAGAGAGAGCCTTGTCCCCAGCTATTGAATTCAGTTCTATCCAGTGAAATGCACTCACTAAGCCCTTCCTCTGTGCCAGGGTCACTGTGTTTGGGGCTGAGGTCATTGCAGGGGGCAGAGGGCAGGGTGTGGCGTGGAAATGAGTGAGATAATGTCCCCTGGCCCAGGAATCTGTCTGATGGGGAGACAGTCACCTGTAGAAATGACCCTAGAATGAGGCAGGTGTTCCTTCCTGCTCATGGCTACACTCATAGTCCTGCACGTAGTAGGTGCTCAATAAAGCTTGGCTGAGCTGATTTGGGTTTCACCATTGGCTTATGTTCCAGGCCTTTTCGGCAACCTTAATCCTTCCTGGATTAGGATCCAGGCTGTTTCCCTGTGCAGGTCAGGATGGTGAAATTTGGGTTTTAAAGTCCCAGCCGCCGACTTCCCTGGTGGTGTAGTGGTTAAGAATCTGCCTGCCAATGCAGCGGACACGGGTTCGAGCCCTGGTCCAGGAAGATCCCACATGTCACAGAGCAACTAAGCCTGGGCACCACAACTACTGAGTCTGTGCCCGGGAGCCACAACTACTGAGCCCGCGTGCCACAACTACTGAAGCCCGCGCACCTAGAGCCCGTGCTCCGCAACAAAGAGAAGCCACTGCCATGAGAAGCCCGGGCACCACAATGAAGAGTAGCCCCCACTCGCCGCAACTAGAGAAAGCCCGTGCGCACCAACAAAGAACCAATGCAGCCAAAAATAAATAAATAAATTTATATAAAAAAAAAAAAGAAGTCCCAGCTGCCCTATCAGCCTCACACATAGCTTGAAACTCCTCCCAGGAGTGAGGCGTTGTCTCCAGATGGGCCATGTGAAAACACAAGTCACATGGTAGGAGTACTGTCTCAGCCTCCCAATACCACTGCCCCCTGTGACATTCACATGGGTCAGTTTTCAGTTTAGCACATAGCAGAACAAGGGACTCAGCACATGGCAGACCCAGAAGGGTGTCACGAAGCAGGTGAAAGAGCCAGGTGGGTAAGGTGCCACCAGGCGGCATTTAAGCAGCCAAAAGAAAGTGCTCAAAGGGGAGGTGACATCTGAATGAGGCAAGGGAGATGCCTACCCTCCAAAATTTAAGGAGGCTCTCACTTTCAGGGTCCTGCGAGCACAGGGCTGGCACCTGAGAATGGGTGCCTCCTTAAATTTTGTGCCAGGGCACCTTACTTGCCTCGCCCTAGTTCTGGCCCTCGCGTCAAAGATCTGGTTGCTAATCTGCCTTCTTCCTAGACTGCAGATTAGCAGAGTCCTTATTTAAAGCCTGCTCAGGCCTGTGCCCTGGAACCTTGGTAAGAGACTGCCCCAGAGATCACAAAAGGGGCCAATACCGGTTCCTCAGATGTGTTTGGACCACGCAGTGTTTCATCAATTGAGGCACTTTGGATTTTAAAAATCTTGATTGCTGGCCTCTCTTTTTAACAAATCAGATGGTGGGGCCCCAGTGGCTCTGTATTCCAGCATGGCAACAATTGACCAGAGGCCGTAAGACCAGACAGACCCTCACGCCCCACACTGTTTGCCAGTCCCTATCTATCACTTAGTAGGGCCTCTGTCCACTTCTGTCTCGCTCATCATCCCGGCCCCTGTGGTCATTCAAGTTTGCAGCCCCCATCTGACAGCAGCCCCTCTCCTGTGTCCTCCCCGAGGTGGACATGGGCCTCATGCACCAGCAGCCCTCACTGCCCAGTTGTGGAATCCATCACCGCTTACAATGCAAGACCGTGCTCCCCACGGGCTGCTCCCAGCCAGATTGAACAGGGCAGGGAGCCAAGACAGGCCAGCTCCTGGAAGAAGGGGGCTTGAGGACACCCCCTCAGCTTTGCCAAGACTGTCCTAGCCCAGCATTGCAGTCTAAGACTTTTCTTACCCAACCCGCTTTCCTTGCCTCTGCGCATAAATGTTTCATCTGCTTTGCAGTCTGATGGCTTATCCCTGCCTCTTCCAGACCCCTCCCTATTTTCCCTCATACGCCTTCCCCCCATCAATATCTTGGAATCTAATTGAAATCTAATCCCATCTGGCCATGCTTCTCAAGGGACCCAAACTAACTTCCTAAAGGAAAAACCATGTAAATTGAGATCCCACTTACTTGGGACTCCATGCTTTCAGATTATTCTGAAGTGAGGTTTACCCTGTCCCAACTGTGCCGAAGGCATTTTTATAAACAAGTAAACCAAAGTGTCTAAAAAAAACAGGCACTCCATTGAAAAAGAAAGTGGTTTGCTTGCAAAGCCTCTAAACTTGCTGTTTGCATACAAACTGCTAATGGGCTGTTGCCTTGACTTTTTACTATTCCTTCAATGTGGGTTAACTCTGTCATAACAAAAGATGTTTTTTTCCTTCCAAAGCACACCATCATTTAGAGCCTCCCTCCTCCCCCCAGAGAATCTCAGGCAGGGATGGAGTTTTATGAGCGGTGGGATGTGGTGCCATTTCCCATCAGCTCCAGAGGGGTCCCACAACCGCCCGCTGACCATTCTGCTCACTCCCCACAAAAGCCCTTCCGACAGCCCCGCAGCAGGAGGAGGGGTCCTCGGTCCTGCGTGGGCACTGCACTCGGAAGGGTCAATCTTGTTGGGATCTCTAGGACACAGCCCATGACTGTGAAATCAAAGGCTAGGAAGGAGAAGTAATTCACCATCATCCTTCTTGCCAAAGAAACCCCAGATCTTCTCAGCTCGCTTCTCCGGGGTGTTCTCATCTTCCGGAAGATGCTTCACGTCATCAGGACTGATCATCTTGAAAATAGCCTGCACCGAATCAAGAGGGAGAACCCATAAGAGGAAGTAATTCTGGGGGAACCCACACGTCGCTTACCAGGATGCACCACAGCAGAGGTTAAAATGCAGATGCTCAGGCCCCAGCCCGCCCTACTGAATCCAAGTTCCTGGGGGTGGGGAAGGGGCATCTGTACTTCTGAGATCCTCAGAAGAGACAGGGAATGTGGGGGAGGGGTGAAGACGGCTTTCCCTTCTTATTTTGTCCCTTTCTGCACTGTTTGTATTTCCTGCCCCTGTAGACATATTACTTTCATCTTATTAAAAAAATGAAAATAAGAATAAAAAGCTTCCTGATGATAATCCCATAGCAGCCCCGAGGCTGCAGTTTGGGAACTGGTACCTTTAACCCCACTCCCCAGAAGTTTTAGAATATCAAACGGCTTCTTCTGGGTCCAGGTGGTACCTTGGTTGTAAGGGCTAATATTTGTTAAGTGATTAACGCGTGCCACTTTTCTAAGCGCTTTTACCTGTAAACTCATGACAAGTTTATGAGGTGGGGGTTATTGGCCCCATTTCACAGAGGAAGAAACTAAGTCAACTAACTTGTTAGAAGTCACCCAGCCAGAAGCAGAAGAGTGGAGATTCTAACCCAGCCAAGTTTGGTTCTAGAACCTCTGTACTTGCATCGCGTGCTATTCTGGAATGTCTTGGAGAGCATTCTAGGGGCTGGGGAAGGTCTCGGGAAGCCCCTCATTTACCCTCTGCTCAGGGAGGGATCCACAGAAAGATTTAGCCTAAAGCTCAAGGATCCGTCTCACCTCCCTCTAGTCTCATTAATAAAGGAGTTGGATGGACAATATCCAGCTGAGAAGGAAGTGCCTCCCGACCTGTGATCAGGTTAAGGTACAAGGTGGTCTCGATGTGCCCTTTCAGCTCCAGGTTACTAGGATTCCACCAGGCCTTGGAGACATCGGGGAGCCAGCCAGGCAGGGGCAGTAATGCCCGTGAAATTAACCTGGAGGGAAGATCAGCAGCTTTAGAAGCTCCCTTTCAGCTCCCTGTGCTGTAACAAGAGAAGCAAGGAAACCAAACCCAGCAGCTGGGGCAGCAGCCTTGCTGACAGCGCTCAGAGCTCAGAGGTTCCCTGCGCTGTAGTGCAGCGGCTCCCTTAACTCCTCCGTCTGTCCTGAGCCAGGGAACCATGTTCAGGCTGGACGGCTAAAGGCTGGGAGTGACTGGCTGCCGGCCAACCCCGCTTCTAACGCCAAGGACGGACTGTCAGGGCCTTGGTGAATGGACCGAGAACGAACAATTGCATCCTCACCCTGGGCGCTGGGAGATGATATGGTTTTCTCGAGGCCATGCAGTTTGGTGGTGAAGTAGTTGGGACTAGAATCCTTAACTTCTGACTCCCAGGCCAGTGACCTTGAACCTGGTGAATAGTAGAGGCTCGGCATCATCTTGCATAGCCTCAACTGTGGATGCTCCCCTCCTTCTCTCCTCCCCCAACTCCTCCTTTCCCTGAAGGAGCACCAACTTGTAGGCCTCTGCTGGGCCTGGCATCCTTTAGGTGGTTCTGAGGGAGTGGTCCCCATCGCAGGCCACCTGCCAATCCAGGGGAGCTTGCTCTACAGGCCGCGCCCAGAGGCCAGCGAGGTTCCCACACACACCTGCCCCTAATGGGGGGCCCAAGCAGAGCCCACTTACCGCAAGCTGCAAGCTTAGCTATTTTATTTATGGTTTCTCCTAATAAGGGTGGAAGAACTGTGCAAATGAAAGCAGGATTGCAAATGCATCAAAAATTATATAAAATATGAAAAATATTCTCTCTCTTAACAGGAATGGAATTAGAGAAATAAAGCAAGTGGCATGGGGTAGTGGGGCAAAAAAAGATCCTGTAAAACGATACTAACTGAAGAGAAATAGAAATGATATAATAGGAAAAAATAGAAGCATCTTCATTGTCCAAAAATATAGGGATGGTTAAATAATTTTATGGCATGTCCATAAGATGGAATTCTAAGCAGCTATTAAAAACAGTTTGATATTGAAAACATTCATAATAAAATAGTGGCTGAAAAAAAGTATACTAAAAACCGTATGTGAATATGTCATGGTTCTAAAATTATTTTTAAATCTACAGATAGAAGACTGGAAAGGTATATGCCCATATGTTGACAGTAGTTTTCTCTGGATAATGAAATTAAAGGCGATTTTCATTTTCTTTTGTGTAGGTTTCTAAATTACATGAATTACTTATATATTAAATGAAACTATTTTGCAGACATCTAAAAATCTTATCGGATGATCTTATCCTGGGCCAATGTATTTGAAACATGTGTCTTTAAAATGACTTGTGAGGGACTTCTTGGCGGTCCAGTGATTAGGACTCAGAGCTTCCACTGCCATGGCCCTGGGTTCAATCCCTGGTTGGGGAACTAAGATCCCACAAGCCGTGTGGCTATATATATATATAAATATATATATATATAAAATATATAAATATATATATATTTATATATATATAACGACTTGTGAAAGAATCTGAGTACATCCTGTGGAAGGTTTTGAAGGACATTTTAATGAAGAAAGGAAGGAAGGTGGGAAGGAAAGAGGGAAACAGTAAAGGTAAATAATAGGAAATACCCAGATTCTTCTTCTTTAGGAGGAAAATGAAGCTGTGGGAACGCGCCCAGCCCTCTATTAATATTGGTCTTTTAGAGACCCCTCCTGACCACGCTGTCAGAGCCACTGACTCACAAGGCCCGGGTCCCCACTCCCCCCTCCAGCCCCACCCCCAGCCAGGCCCCCTGTGCGGAAGCAGCAGCAGGGGGTCCTGATCCCGGGTGACCCCCGTCCAGCTCAGCCGAGAGCGCAGAGGCTGACACTGACCGTGATGATCTCCAGCACCTCGTTCTTGCTGATGCTCCCGTTGCCATCTACATCGTAGAGGGAGAAGGCCCACTCCAGCTTCTGGTTGGTCTTGCACGCGCTGGTCATGTGCAGGGCGATGACATACTCCTTGAAGTCCAAGGTGCCATCGCTGTTGGCATCAAAGCTGCGGAACACGTGCTGGGCGTAGGCCTTGGGGTCGGCCTCAGGGAAGAACTTGGAGTAGATGGTCTGGAACTCCTGCCGGGTGATGCGGCCGCTGGGGCACTCCTTCAGGAAGGACTGGTACCAGGTACTGAGCTCCTCCTCCGTGAACCTGGTGTTCAGCCGCAGCTCCTCCAGGATCTCCTTGGACAGGGCTCCGCTTTTGCTGTTCCCCATGGGTGAGGTGGTGCGGGCCCAGCCGGTCAGTGACCGCTGGGTGGGTGGGTGTGTGGGAGCAATGGGGTCTCCTGGCTGCCTGTCTGGGTGCTGCTGGAAGCGGCTGCACCCTGAGATACTGGTGGATTAGGAGGCTTTGTGGCTGCTTCACCCCAGTACTTGGAGGGAGGAGGGGCCTGGAGCTTGAGTGCGGAGGCGAGCTCCCAGAAGCCCCCTGAGATTAAAATAAAGAGCTGACAGCAGGGGGTCAATCCATCTTGGCCTTCTGGGAGGATAGGGCAGGTGATCAGAATCTTCAGAGCCGAAGCCTTGAGCCGAGGCCTTTCCCACTGCCCCTCATCCATCCCTGCCCCAACTCACCCCACCAGCTCTAGCTCTGTAAGAGCAATGATGTTCCCTGCCTGTCTTCTGCCCTAAATCTGAGGGTCTCAGTGACAGGGATGGCCTTGTAATGCAGGGGTCAGGAGCCAGGCTCTGGAACCAGCCCAGGTTCAAATCTCAGCTTTGCAATTTACTAGCTGTGTGACCCCAGGTGCGTTTCTTAACCTCTCTCTGCCTAGAATTCTCTTCTCCTAATCTTTCACCTCCATCACGGCTTTCCTTAAATGTCACCTTCTCAGCCAGGCCTATAGTGACCATTCTGTTAACAAGAGCACCCCCAACTTTCAGCACGCCCCAGACTGTTTATCCCGCTTGATCACTCTTCCTTGCATGTACACCTTCTGACTTACTGTTTATTTATTTTGCCTGCTGCCTGGGATCGCACCAGAATGAAAGCGCCATGAAGGCGGGGATTCTGTTTTTGTCTGTTTTGTTGCCCACTGCATCTCCATTGCCAGAAGGGTACCTGGCGGGTTTGGGCCCTCAGTGACTATTCTTTGAGTGAACAGGCATAATAATAGCATCTCTCCCACTGTTATTGTGAGGCTGAAACGAGTTAATACGTGCAGTGCATTTAGAATAGAGCCTGGCACGTAGTAAGAGCTGAACACATGTTAGTTTTTGCCATTATTCTTCTATGACAGGGATCAAAAACGAAACTGCCTACAGGGGCCAGCAAGTGGAGTGTGTGAGTGAAGCCAGGGGGCCAGGGAGGCAATAGGAGTGGTGAGGCCCATGCCTACATGGCAGGGGCTGCCAGCGTTCGACTCCATTTGAATGTGGTCAGACGGGATTATGGCCTGGTGTTACTAGATTTTTTGGTAAGCCAAAAGAAATCCAGAAATCAGATTTTCAGAAGCAATTTCCAAACTTTAAGAGTGATTTCCAAATTTTCAAAAACATGGTGTGGGATAAATATAACTTAGCTGTGGCTCAGTTTCAGCTGCAGGTCATCAGTTTGCAACCAAGCCTGGTGCCGGGAGCTGGCGGACAACAGTACGTGCTTGTTAAGTGAGTGAATGGAGAAGTGGGGGGACAGGGAGCGCCACCAGGGGAGGCTTCCACCCCTGCGGTCAGCTCAGTCACCAGACCAGGCCACAGGGAAGAGCCCTCGTGAGTAGGTTTGCACCTGAAATCTCATCACCCAAAGGAGAGGTCAGTGGTGCCCCGGCTTGGCTTGAGCGTAATGCCTGGAACCCCAGAATCGCCATCTTGGATGGGAGAGATGTCTCTTTTCTGTCCAGGGGTGGTGACTATAAAGAATAAAGCCCACAGTGTCTAGGCGGGTGAGTTGGGGTTTGGATCCTATTTCGGAACAGGCTAATGGCAGGGGAAAGCAGGTCCCCGCTGCTGGGAGAAAGCCACCTGCCAGCCTCCCTTGATGTTGCTCAGAAAGGACCCAGAAGTTCAGGCACAGATGTGCTGACCTATCCCTCCTGCCCACCCCACCCACTGCAGGCCCAGAGTGTTTCTCAGGAGGCCTTAATGTTAGGGGGTGGGGTGTGTGTGTGTGTGTGTGTGTGTCCTTATTATTTTTTCCCATCAGTTTGTGACAGCATATTATTTCTTGAAAGGAGCCCTTTCTCTTTGTCTAGACTTTCACTATCTTGCAGCAAGGCATTTGTTCTCCAGAGCAGTTAGAAACAGGACAGTCACCGAACTCAAAAACAAACAAACAAAACCCAGGCCATGAAAGTGAGGCCAGAGGCCTTCACCCTGGCCTCTGAACATGGCATGGGAGGTGATCAGAAGTGCCTCCTGGGTATCCACACCGAGACTGCAGGTGAGGCGAGGCCGATGTCACAGGAAGAAACCAAGCTCCAAAAGGATGTCACCTGCCTGTGTCACACAGTTGCCAAATGGCGAAGCCAGGAGGAAAGCCCAGGGCGGCCAGACTCCCCACTTAGGGCTCTTTTCAGGACATTACAGCCGCCTCCTTTCTCAAGAGGCCTGAGCAGAGCGGGCAAGAAGCTGCATTTCTGAAGGTGAGGAGCTGGGTTGCCATGACAACGGAAGAGGTGGGCAAGGAGGCAGGGCCCCGGCTTAACGCAGAAGGCAGCCAGAGCTCCCCCAGTCCCTTTGCCCTTCCCAAGGGCAAGGAGGAAGGAGCAGGTACTGTCCACATTCTTCAGGTTGCTGTGCCCAGGAGGGGCCCGACCCCGTGGGAGGGGACCACAGGCAGCTGTGTTGATGCTGCCGAGAGAGGGGTCATGACCTGGAGGTTTGTTTGAAAACCTGCATAAACATCTTCTATCAGAGGGAGAGTTTATGCTCCTTAGCCAAACAAGTTGTTGGGGATGATGTATTGTGAACGGATTTGTTAAGTCTGAGCCGGGGCCATAAACTCTCCCCAAACCCCTAAGACCACTGGGGAGAAGGCCTCGTCTCCGGCCAGTGACTCTGTGTCTCCCCCTCCCGGCCTGGCCTTCACTGAAAGACACAGGCTCTTCCCAGAGGCTGGCCCTGTCCCACCCCAAGCTGGGGGGAGTCCCCCAGCCCCCACCCCTTTCCTCTACCTTCCCCTGCCGTGAGCTGGAGGGCAAGGGGACCCTTCAACCTCGGCCAGGAAGCAGAGAGGAAAGGGGGTTTGGAGAGGGCGGGTGGGAGGCCGAGAATGGGAAGGAACACCCCTCCCAAGGGTGTCCCCATCGTGGTAAATAGCGATCCATCCTTTGGGTTGCTTGGACTGACATCTTCGGAATCATCACCAGCGCCTCTGTTTCTGTCACACCCCACTCCAATCTGGCTCGAAATCGTGCTGGCTCCACTTTCAAGGTACATCCAGAACCTGAGCATTCTCCCCACCTCCACGTGGCCACCCCTGCAGGCACCATCCCCTCTGCCGGCGTTCTGGCTGCCCTGGTCCCCTGATGCCCTAGCGAGCCCCATAGCAAGGAAATTAGGCTGCGCGCTCGCTGGCTTGGACCACCCCCCACTCCCAGAGTAAAAGTCATAGGCCTTCCAAGGCCTTCCAAGCTCTGCAGAGTCTGCCCACCCCGCCCTCCAGCCACACTGGCCTCAAACAATTAGGTGCCTCCGGCCCTTAAAGGGGTACCTCCTCCTGGAACATGCTTCCCCCAGCTACCTGCCAGGCTCCCTCCCAGGTCTCCTCGACTTTGGTCAAATGTCACCTTCTCAGTGAGGCCACCCCAATCACCCTATTTCATGTTGCAACTCACCCACCCTCACCCCTGAAACTACCCATCCCCGCCCCCCCGCCCTTTCTCCATAACACCTAACATCTTCACACACACTGTATCATTTCATTACTCTGTCTCTTTCAGCTAGAAAATAAGTTCCATGAGGTCAGGGTTCTTGATCTGCTTTCATCACTGATGTGTTCCCAGTACTGAGAGCAGTGTCTGACATACAGTTGTGTTCAATAATTATTGGATGGCTGGCTGGATGGATGGATGGATAAGAAAATAAATAACAGCCAGGAGCCTCTTCTGTTCACAGGGACAGAAGTCTCTAGGGGAGGGGACTGGGGCCAGGGGTGTGGGTCTGGCAGCGTGATACCCATTGGGGGGTGGGGGGGTCAATGCCCAGGTGCCCTTTGTCCCTCTGCTTAAGTCATCGGGGGTAAAATTATCACCAAGCCTGGGAGTATGGGAGGAACGCTGAGCCCATTTGCACAAAGGAGAGTGTGGCAGCCCTCCAGGAAAGAGGGTTGCCCAGTGGGACGACTCAGCGTCTCTGGACAGTTTATTTTACATGGGATGAATCTAAGCATCTCAAGTGTACACACAGAGCCGAAGAAAAAAAAAATGAGAGCATTTAACTTCCTGAAAACGCTTTATAATAATGCAGAACAATTATATATAGCAAACGCCTTCAAAATTTAAACCCTTTAAACATTTAATTTTTCAGCATTAATACACACAAATGCTATTACGGGGCTGGGGTGGGGTGGGGATAGGGTGGGAGGGGGTGGGTTACAGCCTCCATAGGGATCAGAGTTCAACAGTGTTACTTATAAATTATAGTACATCAATTTTATTTACTGATCTAGGCAGCCAGGGGATGGAAGGATATACAATGTGGAGTAAACACATTCATTCTGGGATGAGGAATGCTGGAGGAGACACCGCTTTTTAACGTTAAAAATGTATAAAGTATTTAGCAAAAGTTACAGAAAACAGAGCAAACAAGCAAGTTTGTTAGAAAATTCCGCTTTCATGGGGTTTGCTGATGTGCTCATGTTCGTGAAAGGGCTGCCCACCCCCTTCATCTCCTTCCTAAGGGCAGAGATGCAATTTCGGGGCCCCTGTCACCAAGGATGGCTGATGTCCCTTTGACTGACTGTCCCTGGGTCCACATGGCTGCCTGGAGGCCACAGTCCCGAGAGCCAGTCTGCTGCCGCGTGTGGCACCAGATAGGGAGCATCTCCACTCAGTAACACACAGGTCCCGGGAGGGGATGTGACTTCAGGTTACGGGACAAATGAGACAGCAGAGCAGGGCCAGTCTGGTGCTCTTGCCCTGGTACCATATGCTTTCCTTCCTCATCCCCATGTCACACTGTCCCCAAGAGAGCACGCATGTGCCTGACCCCCCGCATCCCACCGCTGCAATCCCATTAGGAATTTCCCTCAAACGCAAAGGGTCAATTCCCCTGAACAGCGCATAGAGATCCAAGTTCATCACAACTCCTCTCCCTCAGAGGCACCTCCCAACAAAGGCACCCAACAGCCACGCCCCAGCATCTAGAGGGTTAGGGGAAATGGAACATGGGTTTCTGTCACTTGTCTTGGTCTCACCCAAACCAGGAAAGGGGAGTTGGGTCCCTCACTTTCAGGAAAGGCCCGACAGAAATGACTTTCATGGTGTGAAAGTCTTTCATGGTCCCTGGCAGCGTGGGACCCTGTGACTTGGGCTCCACGGCCCATACCTTCACCTGGCCTGGACCCAAGAATGTCTTCCGTTTGCCTGGTTGCCTTCCGGGGCTCAACTTCCACTGAGCAGGCCACGATCAAGATGTGCTCGGGGGAGTTGTCACCTTGGGGGTCAGGCCCAGAGCTGCCCAGTGTCAGCTGGCTGTGGTCCTCTCTCTCACCATCCAGTACGGTGAGGGCACAGGCCAGGTGAGCCAGGCTCCGGCAGCGACAAGAACCTGAAGGGAGGGGGCTGTGTCTTCATGCCTGTTTTTGCTCTTGGAAGTGACTTTCAGGACATGGTGTCAAAAATCGGTGGGTGAAAGGTCATGACTTCTGCTTTCTTTAGGGGTCCAAGGAGGAACTACCTCATTCTCAACAGCTCATGAAACTCTAAGTTTTTGTGTCTGAACAGAGACGCGCCTGGGTACCCCTCTCATGAGGGTGTTAGGTGACATCACGCACAGCCGTGCTGACGGGACACAGATTAGGCATGACGTGGGCACAGGGTACAAAGTTGGAAGTGACAAGGGGAGGAGACAGAATGCAGCAGCTGGAGGAGGCCCGGGAGACCGTCTAGAACGAACACCTTCAGTTTGCCGATGAAGGAACAGAGATCCAGGAAAGGGTGGTGATGGGCTCCCTGTCTTCTCATCCACGCCCCCTCCTCCCACCTTCCACACCCCCTAACCCTCACCAAATGGCAGGGACTGGGCAAGTTGAAGGGAGGGTCCCCAGAAGCAAGTAGAACTGCCAGCTGAGATGCCAGCGGAAGTGGAGGGCAGTGGAGACCCTGCCCGCCCCCTCCCCCCGACCCCAGCAGCTTTCTGCATTGTCAAAAACCTAAAATGATCCGAAAGTGCAAGCGTGAGCCCCAAGAAGCACTCGTGGGCGCAGCTGGCTGAAAGCAGCCGTGCAAACGAGCTTAAGACCCCAGGCCAGGAACTTCGGGGGCAGACAACTCATTTTAAAAGCAAGGAAGCAGCGGGGTGCACCCATGCAACGGACCGGCGATATAAGGGGACAAGCTACTGACATCCAGCCACAAGGTGACTCAGAGGCAACGAGCCAAGTGACGGAGGCCAGACTCAAAGGCTACTGCAGTGTGGCTCCATTTCTATGACATTCTAGAAAAGGCAAATCTGCAGGGTCAGAAAATCCATCAGTGGTCACCAGGTGCTGGGGGTGGGAGGAGTGGATGGACATCAAAGGAGCCTGAGGGGATGTTTTGGAGTGATGGAAATATCACGTTAATTTCGGTGCTGGTTACAAGGCTGTGCACCTTTGTCAAAATTCACTGAACCGTATACTTCAAAAGGGTGAATTTTACTGTATGTCAATGAACCCCCAATACCAAATGTCAAAGATCTCAATAAACTTGTAAAAAGAAAAGGCAGGGGGACTTGTAGGGGCAGGGAGGTTTATGGAAATAAAGACAGTATGCTGGCTAAGGAAGCCTGCTGCTGACCTGCGCCCCACTTAACATTTGTCCAAGGTTTTCCCTACCTACATAATCACCAGCAGGTCTGCAGAATCCTGTTTAAACTCTCCTTGTCAAGGCCACTCACAGCTGGAAGTAAAATCACTTAAACAAGCTGAGGTCTTTGAGGTCCTTTGAATTTCATGGCTTGAATTTCCAAGAAGGGACTTTGGCTCTGCCAAGATTTCTCTGCACCCATCCCCTAATCTCGTAATTGATTGGTTTTCACAAAGGGAACAGAAACAAACCCTTGGTTCCTGAGTTGTATGGTTTCTATTTGCTTCGATCATTAATCAGCGCCAGTGAAGGGAGAAGTGTCTCCTACTGCAGAAACCCAATCCACCCTCCCCAGTAAAAGGATGCCCAAGGCAGTCCCACGGGCAGAACCTCGGGGCAGCTGTCCCTGTGGCTCAGCCGGCCAGGGCTTTGGAGCTGAGATCCCACATGCCTCCCGGCTAAAGAGCCAAAACATAAAATGGAAGCAATATTGTAACAAATTCAATACTTAAAAAAAATGGTCCACATCAAAAAAAAAAACTTAAAAAAAATAAATAAAAATATAAGAACGGCACTACTTTTTTCATCAGTGTATGCATTCTTAAGTAAATGTTTAAAAAATTTAAAGACATGGAATAAAAAAATCAGTAAAAAAAAAAAAAGCAATAGAAAAAAAAAATGGAGAGGAACAAGTAGCTTTTCCTGGAGGTTTTCGTGGCAACTCACTTTTGTTTTAGAGACTATTTTGTAAAAAACCAGGCTATCACCGACAAAACGAAGTGCCTCCGTGTCTCCCAGGTAGAAGAGGCTCACCTGTCCTCAGAAATGGAACAATGGATGTGCTCAAGGATGGCCTGGGGCCACTCACCCTGAATCAAGCCAGGCAGACCCTCCTATAACCTACACGCCAAAGCCCAAACGCAAACCACCACCGGGGCCGAGGGCCCCTACGAAGCACGCTTTTAGATATTCCAGACTTCATCCTAACTCTGATTTCACCCACATGCGGAGCCCTGTTAACATAGGGACTCCAGCCCTGCTTGTAATTCGCTGTTCATCTCATGGCTCTCACTGGCCATCCTCGGGCTTCATTCTTCCTCTTTGTACAGTGAGAAGAATTGTTTAAAACAAATCTCTGAAATTTGAGTTGGATATGAGCCGTTGAGGGTCTGGTGGACCGGGAGATTATACTCTTGTTGCTGCCTGGCTTTTCCGTCCTTGGGTAAATGCCACATGGCAGTAGTTCGTATTATGATTACAGGCTCCCAGTGGGTTAAATGTGGAAGGGGTGCAAGGTTCTCATTCCCCAGAAAGGTCTGAAAACATCCCCCTTCCACATGGAGAATAGAGGGGGGCCGGGGGCGGAGTGCCTGTCTGGTATGCAGCTACATTTCTAGTAGTGGCACAATGCCTGGCTTGCCCCAAGTGTCTGCTGATTAAATGAATGAATGAGTGAATGAATGAATGAATGAAAGAAGAGCTATCAGCACAACAGACAGTATCTCTGCAAACCTAAATTCTGCAGAGAGTACCTATATGTGAATGCCAAAGTTACTGACCTGCAAGACCCCTGGAGAAAAGACAAGTCTATACAAAACAAGAGACTGTGGGCTTCCCTGATGACAGGGCCATACCTTGTCCCTAGATCTTAGCACATTGCCCAGGCTCAGCTAAATGCTTGATGAATGAATAAAGGAGGGAAGAAAAAAGAAAAAGATGTGGAGGGACTAATGAAACCGAGGGAAAAGGATGAGGGGGAAAGAATGACTTCAGAAAATAGACTGGCCCACACGGGGCCAACTTGGGCTACCCTGAAAGAGGCAAGAGAGCCCCAGGGAAGAACGGAAGACTCTGGGATCCTCAGATGGGGATGAGAAAACAAAATCAATGAGCGATATCACACTCAAAAGTATCTGTGTTAATAACAAGGCTATTGGCTTTGAATGTCGGAAAACCATCCACAAATTAGTTTACTAAGCCACAAAGCAATTACTACTAGCACCGATTTTTTATAAAGAAACCAAAGAAATGATATCCCCAGACTGGCAGCTGGTGTCATGGCCCAACTGCAGACCAGAAGGAGTGGTTCTCCATGCCAGACACAGATCCGTCCTGATGGCCTTCATGTTGGTGAAGGCCTTCCTGTTGACCTTTCTGGTTGGGATGTTTCAGTAAGAAAACTGGCAAAGCTTGGTTTGCTTTAGGCTATTCGGCATCTTTCTTCTGTAACTAGGAGGGCGCCGTACTGACTCAAAAGACAGAGGTGCCAAAAGATTCAAGAGTAACAAGTCATCAGTTACCAGCACGGACGACAGAGAGAAAGCCCAGTGAGTTATCTTCTTAGACGTCTGCCCTTACGAGAAACATGTGAGTGCCGTGAATCCAAAGTAATCAAGGGAAAGATTGACAAGAAAGGTGGGTTCTCAGGGTGTGGGTTCCAGGCTAGAATGTGCCCCTTGCAAGTTGTCTGACCTCCTTCAGCCCTTTTCTTCTTCCCGTGGCCTCGAGCTGATTCTCAAGATTTAACATGTAAGGGAGAAAGTGATGAGTGAGGACCCGATGGCAGTGCCAAAGCTTCCCGGGTCACACTCAGACCAGGCTCTCCCAGGAATGGGGAGACGGGGAAAGGGCAAGGGGGTGGCAGCACCAAGCAGGGGCTCCGTGCGGGGCTTTGAAACGTGCAGAAGAGGCTGAGAGGCCAAGGTGCCAGACTGCCTGGATGGTGACATGTACTGTGGCCACGAGAGTCTGCGATGCCTGCACAGTGCCTGCCAGTGAGAGCCATACGTGCGACAGTGGTCCCGACCCCGCCGTGCGTAGGCAGGTGGAGCCATCTGGGGGGTGACAGACACTTGCCCCAACCCACCTCCAACATGCGACTGACCCAGCCCCCAGGACAAGCGAGGGTGGAGGAGGGAGCTCCCCCGAGGAAGCGGCTGTGGGCTGGGTGGACGGGGATGCCCAGAGAGAGCACGTGACATTGATGACCGATCCAATAGGAAACACGAGTCAACGCTCTGACTTGGGGCGAATTTGCTGAATGAGGTAGTTCCATCCTGACCTCCGCAGGCAGGGTCAGTCTGGGAAAACAGGAGCCAGGCCTTCTTCCCAAGACTCCCAAAGATGAAAAGTAGCAGAGAAGAGCCAGGATGTGGGCTCCCAGAATATGCAATGGGAAAAAACAAAGAGGGAGGGCTGCTGCAAAGGATTCTGGGTGCGGGCTGTTGAGCTGAAAGGTGCCTTCTATCCACGATTCTGATCCTGACACTTGGCTTGGAGACAGGGACCTCTCTCCCCCGCCCCTCCAAAGCCCTGGAGACAAGTGGGCTGGCTGGAGGAAGGGCCTTGGGGCTTCCAGGGGCGCGAGCGTGTGACACAGCTGGCTCTGGGTGGGGAGGGGACCCCTGTGGTGCTCAGCAGGGACCACAAAGTTCCAGCCTCGGTTTGTTCTCGGAGTGGCGAGCACGGCATGGGACTTGGGGGGTTTCAGCCTCGGAGACAAGGGCAGGGCTATGGAGCCATCTTCCCGGCCTGGGAACACTGGGGACCTCCCCATGGGGCCATCCGGGCCGCCCTTCTGCCTTCACTGTCCCCTCTCCTCAGTGGACCAGGAGAGCGGGTGGGAGGGCAGCTCCGCTTGGGAGCAGGTCCCCCCCTGGCCGGAGCGCCACCTCCTCTCCGTGCGACCCCAGCCCCTCCTCGGCAGGACCCCCCAGGCCGTGCGTCTAGATCTCCATGTCCACGGGGCGGATGTTGCCTGTCTTGTGCTCTCTGACCCACAGCTCCCTGTCTTTGGCTGGGTCCACTTTTCGAAGCAGTTGGTCCACAGGCTCGACTGTCTGCAAGGGATGGAGAAGAGAGGACACCTTCAGAGGCAGCGGCCGAGCCAGGGACGTATCCTCTGAACCACGCTGCTTGCACCCTCGCGCCCGTCAGAGCAGCCTCTCTAAAGGGTTGTGAGGCCCCGGGGAGGCCTGTGCGAGGGACAGACGTGGCGGGGGGCTGGGAGACCTGGGGGCCTGAAGCTCTGGCCTCTGCCCTGCTTTCCCTCGCGCATGTGACCCTCCAGACCTCAGGGTGGATGAAAGGGCAGGTGGCCCAAGGGTCTGTGACCTGTTCCTCCTTCCATCAGTGCCCACATTTACCACCTGAGAACAGGTCAAATGGAATGTCAGCTTGAGAGGTTTTGAACAGTTCTAGCATCGTAAGAAATTCGCCAGGGGAGGCAAGGACATTTCCAGCTATTTTAACTATCATGACGCATCTATGTGATGCGCTCGGGATGGATTCACATGGACATCCAGGGTAATTGACACGTCCATCCCAAGAGGTCACCCGCAGGCCCGAGCCCTTGCCCACCTTCAGGACAGATTCATCTGTAGCAGCTACTTAACCTGCCACCACGGCACAGGGCCATGGCTCTCCCCGGCCCCACGCCCCCCAGGGGCCCCGCTGGCCTCGGCCCGGGGAACTCACGCTTTGGTTGAACATGTCTGTCTCGTGCCGCAGCTGCGTGTACTGGCACAGATGCTGCCGGATCATCTCCACCCTCTCCACCTCCAGCCGTTCCAGCTCCTGCAGAGGAGGAAACCGGCAGAGACCTCTGGGGGTGTCCCTTCCACCTGGGGACCTTTCCCACCACGCGGGTCCCACACCCCCCTATACACAAAACACAGATGCTGCCTGTTTATCCCCCATCCTGCCTGACCCTCTGGGGTCTGACGAGGAACCCACCCCGTTATCTGGGAGTGAAGGTGTAGCTGATAGCACAGCAGCTACTGTCTCCTGACTCTCGTTCTGCCAGGCATGGTGGGTGCTAAGAGCTTTACGGGCACTGCTCAATTGTCATCATAATTGTAAGAGGTTCTCTTCTTACCCACATTCTCCAAACAAGGGAATGGACACCTACAGAGGTAACATCGCTTGCCCACAGCGACAGGGAATTATGGGGGCAGCGGGATGTGCACCAGGGTCTGTCGTGCTCTTAATCATGCTTCGGCCCCAGTGCAGCCCCAGCCCCAGCCCCTGATGGGGTGGAGAGATGGAACACGTGCAGGAGCTTCTGCACCTCCAACTCTTGGGGCTTTGTCCCTGGGCCTCTGCTGAGCGGCCTCGTCTCCTCTGTCCACCCCAAGCGCCGAGGGGCAGGTCAAGGGAGCCAGGAGGGCCGGGAGCAGAGTGGCCACTGTCAAAGGGAAGAGCAGAAAGCGTTTGCCCTTTGGATCCCAGGTGGCTCTGCATCTTTGGAATTTAGGAGATCCGGCTGCTATTCTGTGCACAACTAGGTCACTGCCCAGGTGATTAACCAGGGCGTAGGAAGTAAAGCAGGGAGTTTAATTAGGAGATTAACCAGGAGGAAAACTAGGTCACTGGCCCCGGGGGAGGCCTCTAATCTGCTCTGGCAGACTGGCACCTGGGGAAGGCAGAGGGTTAGTCTCATGCTGGACAGACAGATGGACGGCGGTGGCTTGGGGCAGCGGGACGGTGTGATAAGCACCTGGCATGATGCCTCCTTTCTCATCTGGCCCCATGACCCACGTGCCAACCCCGCTTCACCCCGCTCAGTGGGTGCTGACTTCACAGAAATACTCAACTTGGCTATTTTCCCTAAAGGGACCACTGTCTGCTTGGTTGACGCTGACCCCTCAGAAGGATGCAGCACGAGCCCATCGTTGCCTGTGTTCACACAGCTAGGAAGTGCCAGGGCAAGGATCTGAATCCACACAGGCTGGTCCGGAGTTGAGGTCTCAGTCCCAACACTAGAGCAGACCTAATGACCATCTCCACGGTCACCTCCACCCCATTGCCTGCACATCCACCCAGGGATTCCTGAGCGCTCGCCCCTGCACGGACAAGCTTATGCATCTCTGGTCACTCACCAACGTGGTGGTCACCATCTCTTCAAACCACTTGGACTGGGCCTGGTTGTAGAGGTCCACACAGCGCATGAGGTCATCTCCTGGAAGGGCCAAGGCCACCGTCATACTCTGTCCTGTCCTCACCATGGCTGCCTTCTCCCACCTGCACCCCACAGCCAGGGTGATGGAGGCCACCGGAAAGTTGGGGGGTGGGGATGATGAGCAGAGGAAGAGAAGGGGGCAACCCAGCCTCACGAGAGACCGGCTTCAGAGCGTCCATCTGAGCTAGACTCCAGACCCCAAAAACTCAGGAAGGGGGTTGCTCAGTAAGAATGTATATAGGGTAGGGGTGGGGGTGGGGTACTCCTAGGACCCCCAACTCTATCATGAGCCCAAGAAATGCTTCCTCTTCTAAAGATGGGAGTTTCATTTCACATTGGAGAGTCCTGCTTGGTTGAAACATGTGTCTCAAGCAACTTGCTACTAGTCAGTTAAAGAAGGGAAGTTTGCAAATCACGTGTGTGTGTGTGTGTGTGTGTGTGTGTGTGTGTACATGCAGCAGCAAAGGGTGGGTGGGAAGGGGATGAGCTCTTTCTATAGTATTTTATTTCATAAGAGAGAGATCTGAAACAAACTATTTAACAAACTGCAAGTAACTGCAACATGACTAAGGTCCCAGCATCCCAGACCCTTGCTACATAGAACACAGTTCCTGGACCAGCAGCCATCAGTACGCCCTGGGAGTTTGCTCGAAATGCAATCTCAGGATGTTTCTGAGACCTAGTGAATCAGAAACTATTTCCACAAGATCCTCAGGTGATCCACGTGCACATCACAGTTGGAGAAGCACAGCTTGGTCTGCGTGTAGTTTCCTGATCATCACAGGGTGCCAGAGAGAGGAAGACATCATGGTCTCTGCTCATGATGGGAAAACTCATGAGTGAACCCAGAGATAACGATGAACTCTCCAAAGGGATTCCTATAACGGCATCACTTTGCTCATGGGGTTCAGATATGAAAGTGAAAGAAAGTGGGCAGAGTTATGCCCACATGACCCAGGGCCTGGCTCAGGGCCCCCTCCCCAGTGAACCATACACCATTAGCTGGGAGCTAAGCCTTGAGTAACAGAACCCAAATCAAGGCTCTGTTCATTTTGCCCTTGGTTCAAGGCCAAGACTGGACCCTTGATCCCAAGAAAGACTGAACTATAGGGAAGAAAGTGGATATTTCATTGCAGATGCATTCCCACCAAGAGCTTGTGCCTGACCGTGGGTGGGGTCACCCTATAAACACAATATGAAACTCCCAAAGCCCTATTTGTTGATCCTGATTTTGACAACATGCTTCAGGAACTTCTGCAACATCAGGAAATAGTATAGGTGAAGGCAGGTGTGTCTCTTCTCTAGGCATCCCAAGGGTTTGAAATCAGGCCCTTCTGAACAGTACAGGTTAAGGACATGGATTCTGGAACCAGATCTGGGCTGTCATACAGCTCCACTGTTTACTAGCCGTGCAATCTTGGACAAGTTGATTCACCCTGCCTGTGCCTCAGTTTCATCATCTGTAAAGTGGGGATAATAATGGTACCTTCATAGAGCCATGGTGAAGATTAAATAAGCACACCACCCCCCAAAAAGAAAAGAAAAATGAAAAAGAAAATACAAAGAACAAAATAAAAAGATAAACAACTGGGCTTCCCTGGTGGCGCAGTGGTTGAGAATCTGCCTGCCAATGCAGGGGACAGGGGTTCAAGCCCCGGTCTGGGAGGATCCCACATGTCGCGGAACAGCTGGGCCCGTGAGCCACAATTACTGAGCCTGCGCGTCTGGCGCCTGTGCTCCGCAACAGGAGAGGCCGCGATGGTGAGAGGCCCGCGCACCGCGATGAAGAGTGGCCCCCGCTTGCCACAACTGGAGAAAGCCCTTGCACAGAAACGGAGACCCAACACAGCCATAAATAAATAAATAAATAAATAAATAATTTAAAAAACCTAGCTGTTTATCCTCAAGCAACCGCTCTCTTTAAAAAAAAAAAAAAAAAAGATAAACAACTTATGAAAAATATTTGCAATTCAAATGACAGAAAGTTAATTTTCCTTATCAATCAATCAGTAAGAACAAGACCAGCCATTTGACATAAAAATGGGGAGAGCATATGAGTGAATCATAAAAAAAAAGCCACGATGATTTATAAGTCTAGTTTTAAAATGCTCAACTCCACTCAAAAAGCAGTGTAAATTAAATTAGAAACAAAATACTATTTTTCACCAGATAGTTACGACGTCAAAATCTGAGAGCACTCAGTGCTGACAAGAGTTTAGGGAACAGGCGTTCACAGAGCTATTAGTGGGCGCCCCTCTCTGGAAAGCAACTTGGAAACATCCATCAAAATAAATACAAGCCTCTGACCCAGAAACCCCGACCCCATCTCTATCCTGTCTATATGCAGGTTCTGTTCCCCCCACCCCTGAGATGCATTTACAGTAACAGCATCGCTGGCATTGGCAAAAACTCTGAAACAATCTAAAAGTCTTCCAAAAATCAATTAGGGGAATGATGAAACAAATCTGGATACCATCATACACTGGCACGCTATTCTACTATTTAAAAAGTCTGATGTACATGAATGGATGGGGAAATAAATTTATGGGTGATGGAATAGAGCTACCTCTAAGATATAGCAATTAAAATATAAGTTCAGAACACAGTATAATATGATTTTATGTATACGAATTTTTTTTTTTTTTGGCCGCACTGTGCAGCATGTGGGATCTTAGTTCTCCGACCAGGGATCAAACCCGGGCCCCCTGCATTGGATGGACGCACGGAGTCTTAATCACTGGACCGCCAGGGAAGTCCCTATAAATTTAAATATTAAACAACATTAAAAAAAATTAAAACACTAGGATGTGTCGATGGCGATTATATCTGGGGAATAAGATTTTATATTCTTACGTGTTGATTAAAATTTTTTGTCAAGCAGCAATATTGTTTTTGTAATATAATTTTATTTTTTAATAGTTTAATAAATTAAACTAATTTAAACGTGCCTCTCCCATCCTTGGGTTCCCTTTCCTACTCCCAACAAGTATATTGTGCCTTTTGTTTCTGTATCCAATACTTCACCACTGTGCATTAAAGATCTTTATATAAAATGCTGTATTTATATTACACTATTTTGTTATGACATTTTTATACCACCTTATTTCAAAATGTCACTAAGGTGGCTGTTTCATCCTATAATGAACTAATTATACCAGGTTCACCAGAAGTTGGGGTGAAAGGGATTTAGAGACCATCTAATCCAAACCCTAATCCCACAGCACACATTTTAATCCCAGAAAGCAAAACGCATTGCCCTTGTACACCATGAAACTGGTTTTTTAGAAATATTTAACAATTTTTTTTTTAGCTTACTGTTTCTCACCGGTTTTTCTCCCCCTTCCTTGTGCATTAGCTAATTTTTACCTCTAGGTGGAAGCAGAAGCTGACTCATTGGGAAATCTTTTGGAGAAAATCTGAAATACGGTTATTTCTTTAAACAAAATGTTGACCTCTGTTCTGGGGCAGAAGCCCATCACCAGAGGTGAACCTCTGGAGTATCACTCCCCGGGGAGGTGGGACAGCTTGGGTGGGTGTGGTTTGCACTTCCCCTAGGAGCTCCACGCAGCGACAGGACCCCTGAATTCCGGGTGCCTGGAAGAGTCTGTCCACCTCCTGGCCAGAGATCCAGGGCTTGGACCAGAAGAAGCCCTGTGGCCCAAAGGGAGGGTGTGGGGAGCCCTGTGCCCTGCCACGGCCTGGACACAGCCGGGTCTGCTCCCCGCTCCACAGCCCCACCCCCCAGCCTCATCCTGTGGGATGCACGCTCACGGGCACCCCATCTCCCGGCCCCTCCTGTCTGTGCTTCCGTGACCAGGTGAGGACGGACAGGGGCAGCGGGCGACGCGGCCTCACTCACCCGCCTGTGTGGACTTCCTCCGTGCCTTCTTGATGTCCTCCTCCGTCTTGTTGCTCAGCTTTATCTCCAGCTGCTGGGTCTTCACCTCCAGGTCTCTCTGCCGCTCCGTGAGGGCTTTCCGGGCCTGGGGTCCAAGGACGTGAAGCTGTTCACGGGCTCAGAGCCAGGAAGGGCCTATGGGGCACACGGGGCCTGGCCTCCCCTTTTCTAGGTAAGAGTCCTTTCTTTTCCCTGCTTTTGTGGATGAGGCCACAGTGGCTCCGACAGGCTAAGCAGCTAGACCAGCATCACCCAGCCAGTTAGGGACCACGTGGAGGCTGCAAAGCATCCTCTCAGCCCCATCTCTTGGCCTAGAGCAAGCCTCTCAGAGCATGTTTTCACTGGAGCATGTACACGTACTGGGGACCCAAGCGGTCCTAAGATCACAGCTTCTCCGGGGTGGCAGGGACCACAAGGGTCGACATCACTCCCCAGCAGTGCTTAGCAGCTGGTAGCACCAGGCTTCCCGTTCTGGGGCAGGATGGGCCCTTTGGTGGCAGCTGCTGGCAGGGGGGTGATTCCGTCAGGAGGGAATCTGCCAGGTGAGACCCAGGCAAAGGGGCCCCATGTGCACCGGCAGCACATCCAGGCTCCGAGACCCACAAAAGCAGGGTGCACCTTGCCTCATGTGCTGGATGGAGGCCCCCCATACCCTCCACTGCAGGTGCAGCCACGCCCACTCCCACTCAGAATCTGAGCACCGGGGGAAGCGGCCCAGCTACCCTTTGGCTGGGGGAGGGGGATCTCATACTCCCCACCCCTCCAGATCCTGCCACAGGGGGACAAAAGCCTCTGCCTTGGCACACGGAGCCCCTGCTGGTTCCCAGCCCCCTCTCCTCCGGCAGGACCCTCCCACCCTGGCATCCTGGGCCTCACCTTCTCCACCGCGGCATAGCGGCTGGCGAGCTGCTTGCGGAGGTCCGCAATGTGGTGGTCACACTTTTTCATGTCCTTCTTGAAGTTCTCACGGAAGTTCATCAGGGGCTTCTCCACCTCACTGTGAAGCTGTCGATGGGGGAGACACACTCAGGACCCTGGGGCATCAGCTGCAAGTGGAGGGAGGGGGCGCTGCCCCCAACCCTGCAGGCGAGGATGGGGGATCTTCCCACCGGAAGGTCAGAGACAAGTGGCTGCTTATCTGGTAGCTGTCGAGGAAGTCACCTCAGCCCCAGCGTTCACACCAATGGACGGGCTAGCATCTGGAGCCTTCGAGTCCCTTGTGGGCACCCCCTTCCTGTCCTAAGTCCCCAGAGCTTCCTCTAGGGCTTTGCTCAGGTGTCCGGCTCCCTTTCTTTCCAACCTGGGAGCTTTCTCGGGGCAGAACCCAAGCCACCATCTCTGTGTCCCCAAGCACTTAACACAGGGACTGCTGCATGGGTGACATTTAATCGGGTGATCTTGGGTCAGCTCTGCCTATTGGACAGCTACTACATGCCAGGTGCTGAGACCACAGAGGATCTGCTCATGGTCTGGATGTCGAGGAGGTCTTGTTAGGAGCTCAGGGCCCCCCCCTTCCTGAACTGTGCCTGCTGGTCTCTGCACGGAGGCTGGCGCAACCCCACCGCACCAGAACGAACTGGCCTCGCACCCCCAGGGACAGAGAAGGGTTCTTCATGCTCTGAGAGGTGCTGGGTGATGTTGGTTTTCAAGCTTTTTCCTTCTCTTTTATTCCTTCCCTCTTTCCCACTCCACTCTCTTTGGAAGGAGAACTTTTACTTAAAACTTTTTTGGGGGGGTTGTGAACATGAGATGTATCTGATAAGAAAACAGATAAATGTGGACCTGCTGTGGTCAAAGTCACAGCCTAGAGCCCCCCGACTCAGCCTCTCAGAGCCCCACCCACTGGCCTCCTTGGGCCCCCTCAATCTGCCTTCCAGGGTCCCTCAGCCTCCATCCGCCCCTCTGGGAAGCAGAGCTGAACTTCCCTGGATGGGTGACATCCCAGCTCTGGGGTTCTGTGATCGCTCTCCTCTTCCTCCTCACCAGGCTCCTTCTTCCTACATTATCTTTTCCCCAGAGACCTCAAGGACAGAAGTGTTCCTAGCCCTAAACCACGGATTACAAATGATTGTGAGCTCCAGGAGGGTGGGGACCACGCTGGCTTGGTCGTTGCTGTGTCCGCAGCATCCGGCCGGAGCTGGTGCACAGTGGGTGATTCTTCTCTACTTAGATCTTCAGGGACCAATGCCCTGGGTGACAAGACGATGCTTTGTTGGTGGACAACCTTCAAGACTAACAGAGAGCGGGCTGCACAAACGCCCCTCTCCTCCTGTTGGTTGTAACGTCTGCTATCATTTTTTTGAGCCCTTGGAAGTTTCCTTGCACAGGAAGACACCCCCATCTGGTGGCAGTTTGTAAGATGCCACAAACTTGAGCGCTGCTGAGAACAAGAAAACACCTTCCGCACACAGATTAGGCTTTGAGGGAGGAGGGGGAGGGGCCGCATAATTGGCCGCCGTGGGAACCGGCTCCTGACGGGGGCTCTACGTGGGTTAACTCAGCCTGTTGACCCAGCAACTCCGCGCTCTCTTTCTGAGGGCCTGGAAAGCGAGGGATTTCCATACTTCATGTACCCAGGAGTGACCTTGCAGAGGCTTATCAATACTCAGGAGTCCTGGACGCCGGCCCCAGATTCTGTGGCCTGGAGGAGGGCCCAGGATCCTGCCAACACACCCAAACGCTCTCCCCCAATTCCAAGTGACATTCTGGAAAGGTCGTGCTACTGGCTGTCAGAAGCGATTCAACCCCGTGGATTGAAGACCCGTGGATTCTCCCTCTGTATTTTAAGTACTTCGAAAATAAGGCTAATTTTTTCTTTAAGAACGTTGGCTGGGTGTTTTTTTATACTCATTCTTAACGTTTAAGCATCTCTGGCTAACCAGGAGGCAGAAGCCCTCCCTGGAAGCTTGTCCTCATGAACTTGAGCTGGCCTGGCTTGGATGCCACAGGCTACTGAAGCCATTCGGTTTGCTTTTCAGAATTCCTGTCTCCTCCTTTCATGTCACTCATCAGAAGAGAGTAAGAGAAAACTCAAGTTGGCAGGAATTTCAGAGACCACAGGGAGACCTCGGAGATATTGTGGGTTTGGGGCCAGACCACCACAATAAAGTGAAGACTGCGATAAATCGAGTCACACGGATTTGTTTGGCTTCCCAGTGCACATAAAAGTGATGTGTACACTATACTGTAGTCTGTTAAGTGTGTAATAGCTTTATGTCTTAAAAATGCACACACCGGGACTTCCCTGGTGGCGCAGTGGTTAAGAATTTGCCTGCCAATGCAGGGGACACAGGTTCGAGCCCTGGTCTGGGAAGATCCCACCTGCTGCAGAGCAACTAAGCCCGTGTGCTACAACTACTGAGCCTGCGCTCTAGAGCCCGCGTGCCACAACTACTGAAGCCCACGTGCCTAGAGCCTGTGCTCCGCAACAGGAGAAGCCACCACAATGAGAAGCCCGCGCACCACAACAAAGAGTAGCCCCCCTTCGCCGCAACTAGAGAAAGCCCGCGCGCAGCAACGAAGACCCAACGCAGCCATAAATAAATAAATTAAATAAATTAGTTTTAAAAAATGCACATACCTTAATTTTTAAAATACTTATTGCTAAAAAAATGCTAACCATCATCATCATAACCTGACAATGCAGGGTCGCCGCACATCTTCAATTTGTTAAAACAAAACAAAACAAACACACACACACTAAAGCAAAGTGCTATATTAAACAAGATATGCCTGTATCTAGTCCAGTGGGCTACTAAGAGTTGTGAAATCATTTTAGTGGGTCAGGACCTGCTTTTAGATGAGCATAGCCCAGACATGAAGAGAAAATATCAGAGTGCATTTTAGGCAGAAGGATAAGTAGTTTCAGAAACAGTTGTTTTAGCCACGTACATGTGTATCTGTATGTGGATATCTGGGTGTGGATACCTGTGTGTGCCAGGTGGCCATGGAAAATGTATAACTGTGGGTCACAGTCAAGTAAGGTTCAAGTCACTGATCTGGTCCAATCTCTTCATTTCACACACGAAAAAAATGGAAGCTCAGAGATGCTAAGTGACTTGCCCAAGGTCACAAAGCTTGTTAGTGATGGCATTGACATAAAAGTCATGTCTCCTGAGGCTCACTGTGCCCCCCAAAATCTTCTGGCTGAATGCATGGCCTTGATTGCAGGACTAGATTTTCTCCCATCAGAAGGAATTTTTCTGTTCTTTCTTCAGCCAGAAGCGGGTATAACTTCCGTTATATATAGCAATCTTATTTCTTTAACAGCCTGTTGCTATGAACAATGCCTCGAGCTAGGAGACTAGAAAAGCCTAAAAGATTCCTGAAATGAAATTGCGTTTCTTAAAGAGCTCTTGCCCCCGACACAGAACATTCAGGGTGGAATTTTTCAACGAGCCTTTTGGAGCAGATGGTAAAATGGATTTCGCACATACAGAGCCATATTGTCCAGGGCGGACGGATAGTCCTTGGAGCCTTTTCTTTTCAAGGAATTGTCATACAACCACTGGGCTGCCACCATGATTGCCTGAGGGCACCGACACTGACCGATGGGCTGGAGGCAGCAGACATTCTTATAGAAAAATCTATGTGTGAATTTTGTGTGAACATTCTTCAGAAGCCTCCCCATCAGCTACCTGAAGTCAGCCCTGAATTAAAGCATCCCGGCATTTGGAGGGCCAGACTGCACTGCCCTGGACAGTCCTTAAGAGAGGGCAGAATGCTCCTCGGAACAGGGTTCTGTGTTTTAAATGCCACTGGTCTGCCCGGAGAAAAGGTCTGGGGGTCAAAGCTGCAATTCACTCAGTCCTCTCCTTCGCTTCCTCAGCAGCTGAGCCCACTTGGCTGTGTAACCACTGGCTGCAATTTAACCCCTCTGTTCCTTCTCATTTGTGAAATGGAGATGCTGTCTTGAACAGTAGCTGATAAAATTGAGGGAGATGAATTATATCCTACCCCCAACACTTACATCACCGTGATACTGTGATAAAATAACAAATATATATTTTGGTCTTTGTCCCCACCTCCTGGCTGGAGCTCCTAGAGCCTTTGCAATTTCCTAAACAACAAAGGTCCTAGGAGCATCCTTTGGTCTAATATTTGGTCTCTGACCCCCTGTTCCTGATACCAAGCTCCTACATCCCTTGGAATTTCCTGGGTGATAGGAGGGTCTTTTGTTCTAATGAGGTGCCTCTGCCTGGGCTCCTGGACGGGGGCTCGTCACCAGAAAGACCAAGCCATGATTAGAAGCTTGTAACTTTCAGTCCCCTCCCCATCCCCTGGGGAGAGGAGAGGGGCTGGAGATTGAGTTAATAATTGATTCTGCCTATGTGATGAAACCTCCATAACAATTTGTCAATCACAGGGCCCAGAGAGCTTCTGGATTGGTGAACACACTCAGATGTGAACACACATCTCTAGCCTTTATCATATCCTTTAATATATAATAAACTGGTAAACCTAATAAGGGTTCCCCTGAGTTTCGTGAGCTGTTGTAGCAAATTATCAAACCTGAGGAGGGGGTCACGGGAACCCCCAATTTGTAGCCAAGTTGGACAGAAGTTGTGGGTAACCTGGGGACCCACTACTTATAATAGCCATCTGAAGTAGGGTTGGTCCTGTAGGACTGAGTCCTTAACCTGCAGGATCCGATGCTGACCCTGGGAGGAGTTAGTGTCAGAACTGAATTAAGTTGTAGGACCCTCAGCTGGGGTCAGGGAATTGGTTGGTGTGGGGAAAACCCACCCAGTTTGGTGACCAGACGTACTGCTGTGAGTAGCAGTAGTAAAAGAAAAGATTAGAGGAAAACACTGCATGGGGGAGAGCTCTGTCACCCGTTGAGTACCTTATGAACAAGCGAGAATCAGGCGGCCTGCTGACGGAGAGTAAATGCCACCAGGATTCCTGGGGCTCTGGCAGGCGACCCTTCAGGAGCTCGCAGACCCGGCTCCCAGCCCCACCGCTCCCAATGGCAGCCTCTGCATTCACCTCACAGTCAACGGACGTTTCCACCACCGCAGAAGCTGGAACTGCTGGGGGCTAGGAGGGAGAAGGGAGACCTAAAGGGAACACTACCGTGATCTACAGCTTAAAAGCAACTCCCTGCTCTGTATGCAAGGCTCAAAAGAGACCCATTCACGAAGCTCCCTTCCCTCCCAGTACTTGAGAGGCAATTTCCTTGCAAAGTGTTGGTGTCTGAGGTTAGTGCGCCACTGCTGGCCCAGGAATTCTCACTCACATCTGGGTGTCAACTCAGTCTTGGGGCTCCAGCATCCTTCAGGAGCAGGGAGCTGGTAACGCACTGTTTTTCCTCCCAGCCCAGCTCTTTATAAAGCTCCTTCACACATCTCAGCCGTACGAGTCATTCATCCTGCCCTCCGTGTGCGGAGAATCATCACGGGGTGGGGTGGAGACCTGGATACAAAGTCAGTTTCCTGTCTTCCAACAGCGCACTAAGCCCAGAAATGCAACTGTTGTGGAAGAAGCGCTGGAAAAGACAGGACCTGGGAGCACTGAGTGTGGAAGTCGCGGGAAGGAGCAGCCATCTTTGTGGGATGCCACGTTCAAGTGGCATCCTCCTCCTTTACACCGTGGTGTTAAAGGAGGTAGAATACACCCTAATGTTAAAATGTGGGCTCAGAGGGTTTAAGCACTTTGTCCCAGTGTCCTCTTGGGTTGGTGACTGTGGGAGGGCAGAAGAAAGAGTGTAGACCCAGTAGGCAAAGGTCACCGGGAATGGTGCCCCTCTCCAGGGGCTCTCGTCCTTTAGAAGGCAAGCATCCTAGTGGGCGGCCCCATCAGTCACGCACACTTTAGTGTGAATTTCCCGCTTAGACTCTTGGTTTATTTTCCACCTGAAAAGCAGCTAAGAGCCTGAGAGGGAATTAGGAGACAGGAGACAGGGAGTGGGGAAGAGGGGGTTGTTTGGAAGCACGGAGAAATCTTGGCAGAAAAGGCCAAGAAAAGACTAGGGGGTCGAGAGGAGATCGTCAGAGGTCCTATTCACTCATAACTTCAGAAAATATTTATTGACATCTACTATGTACCAGGCACCACTCTGAGTCCTGAAGACAGAGTGAGTAGGAGAGAAACGTCACTGTCCAAGGGCACGGTGCTAGAGTCTTTTGGACCAATGGAAAGAAGGGTCAGCTACCTAGTCTGAAATTGTGTAACAACAAACACAACAAAACAAAAAATTTCTCCCTTCGAAATAGTCTAATCTCTCCCGACACTAAGAAGAGATAGAAAATGCCAATGCATTCCTTTGAAAGCCAAGCAACACAAAAGTGCAGTTTCATCACTCAGGGGCTCACCCGAGGAACTGAGGGGCATCTACCCTCACCTCACAGAGGTGTGCTGGGGTGGCTCGCACGGGCTCACCAGAGCCCAGGGTTAAATTGGAGGAATTTTGTGAGTTGGTTGTTAAAGACAGCCAGTATTAAAAATTAAATGATCTAAACTTAAAATTAACAAACTATATTAAAAACAAAGGTAATACATACCCTCATACACTCCTAACTACATCTGACTATTATCCACGCTCTTGATGGATGTGTATGATTACCGATGCTATTTTGTTGCTATAGGGGGAGCACGGTCTAATGGTACCATCTCTTCCCGACTCTTGAAATTTACACCATGGAAACTGTGCAACACCACACCCTGGAGAGGTAGTTGTTAAACGTTCAGCAGCACATCGGTGTGTAGGACCAACCCAGGGAGGGCTTACCTTGGCGGAGAACTTGAGGTGAACTTCAGCCTCGTCGGCAAGGCTCTTCTTCACCTGCGCCCACGCTTCTCCCAGGGAGCTGCAACACCAAGGAGTCGATGAGGCTCGGGGAGGCCACACCGACCTCAGGTCAGAGGCCACGGCCCTCCCTGAGACACGATGGTGGGTCTTGACCCCGAGTCCCAGGGGAGCGTACGACACAAGAGACCGTGGGCTTGGATGAGGCAGAGGCCAGGCACAAAACAAACATGAGTACCACGCCTCGACCTATGGGAGCAGAGGAGCCTTCCCGAACCAAGCTGAGAGAATAGACTGCAGCAGACAGTCGAGTGCCTGGGGAAATATCCAGAAGCCCAGAGGACTGGGGAGATGTGAGAGGGAGGTGGGGTACAGTGCCGTGAGGACCTTAATACCTGGCCCATTACCGTCTCTGGTCTTCCTGTCGCTCCTCCCTGGTTTATTGTTGAGGGTTGGAAACGCCTGCTGGCAAGCCAAGGAAGGAGAACGGATGCCTTTTCAGGGAGAAGCCCTTCTCAAACAGAAGGTACCACACAGCCCTGCTTGCGGGCAAACCTCCAGCGGCCTGACTTCCAAGGAGGGCAAAAATGGACCACCTGGGTCTAGGAACCTCTTAGGGATGCCCACACAGCAGAGAAGGCTCGCCATCACCATCCTCAGGAGCATGGCCCCCCGCTAGTACTTATTCTGTATTGTGAACCCCAGCGCTGCCCACAGCCAACCAGAGAAAGGCAAAGTCCTCTAAGCTAAATCACTTTTCCACTGGTAGGAGATGTTCCAAATAGAGGCAATCTCCTGAAGTCCCCCAGGCTTTTGAATGCAGGCCCCCATGCTCCATCTCCCTGATTTGGAACTCTTGAACCTTGATGACCTTCAAAATGATACTCCTGAACGTTTGCTCGAGACCTCTCCACTCAGCCGGTAAACCTGGGCTGAATGGTCAGTTGACTTAATTTCATCAAAAAGCCACTTCCCCCAGAGAATTCATTAAACTTGAGGGGCAAAAAGCTGATTCAAAGACAGCATGCTGCGAGGCTGCTGGGTTTTGAGCCGAGCAGTTCAGAACAGAACAGAACAGAACAGATCTCTGTGGGCAGAGTCTGGGCCTATCTGGTCATGGTGCTGGTTCAGGCTGAGGCGGGTGTTTATGGGAAATGACTGATTCTACCTTGGAGTCAGGCAGCAAAGAAAGGTCCCCTCAGGTGATCCCAGCTGGGGGGCTCACCCGAGAAGAGATGGAGTGAGAATCGGGGCGATCCAAGCTTCTAGCATTTGTCTTGGCCTGAAGGGCCTGAGCTCCCGGGAGCTGGGCTGGGGCCACACTGGGTGGCCTGGCTCCTTACCTGACTGGGCAGATGGGTAGGGGGTCCAGGGTGGGGGAAGGAGGGAGTGGAAGCGGTCATGATAGTCATACAGATACGGGATCAGAACAGCAGGTCGAGAAAGAGACTCGCCCAGATACAGGCGATGCGCTTGCAGCAAAGGTGCCAAGTATCTCAATGGAGAACAGACAGCTTTTCAAGAAATGGCACAGAGACAACTGTACATCCACAGGGAAAAAAGGAATCCCGCCCCTGACCTATGCCACGCACAAAGATGATCTCAAGATGGGTCACACAGCTACAGTGAAAGCCAACAAGGCTTACAGAAGCGGTCCCAGGAGGAGCGGGAGCTTGATGAAAGGGGGCTGGAGGGGGCTTCTCCCTGCAGCTGAGCTACTCGCCAGCCTGCAGGAGGTACAAACAAGAGCCCAGAAGCCCTGGTGGTGCTGAGAGATTGTAAGTCTGCTGTCAGCAGAGCACGTGGTCAGTAACTGGCCCAGGGGCAGTGACAGTGGTCTGGGACTGTCATCTGAGGGTCATCGGGAGGAAAGGCGAAAGCACAGTTTCACGCTCAGGACAATGTCCTCGGCCCCGCCTCCAGGCTGGGCCCTCATAAGTAGGAGGACATCACTCCAAACACTCAGCTGGGCCTGTCTGAGCTGGTCCAGCCCCAAGCAGCCCTCTCCCCTCCCAATATTCCGGCCGCCTTGGAGCCACGTCACAAGTTAGAAAAAAGGCCATTTAGAAATTCTCTCATTGAAGAGAGATTTTTTTTCATCTGATAAGAGGTAAATGAAAAAACAAAACAAAACCAAAAACCCGAGATATCATTTCCCACATGGTTCCAGCAGACCGTCTGAGCCTGCCAAATCAAAACACATGTCACTGTCACAACTACCACAGGAGAGCAAAACTGAAGGCAGGACAAATCACCTGATTCTGTTTATTTACCAACGTGCACACACCCTGTGGAATCTAATTTGGACACAGCACAACTCAAGTCTCCCCGTCCGCGTCTCCCTAGGCTGCCCCACATTTCTAGGCTCCGGCATCGCGCTTCGAAAGTTTCAGTTGGACGGGCTGGCGTGCAAAGCTGTGTGTGAATGCAAAACAGTGTAGCTGCAGGTTGTGAGTAGGGGCGGGCCCACGTGCCTCCGGAAGGAGCGTGTGTCTGGGGGTGGTGCGTGCATGCAGGGGAGACGGGGTATGTGTTCCTGGCCGTGTTGCACGTGAGCAGCGCCGATGCAGGAACGTGAGCGTGTGGCGGATTGCCCCGTGTTTGGGGGTGCACGTGTGTACGGCATGATGGCGAGGGCTGACTCCTGGCTCGTGCAGCTGGGAGCATATGCTGTGCGTGTTGGCCGGACGGAGTGTCCCTGGCAGCAGCCCAGGCCGAGGAGGTGGAAGCCTCTTCCAGAGAAGCTCTGCATTGCAGGACATGGGGGTACTTAGGAAAACCCCCTTCCCAGGCCGGAGGGGAGACTCCCCGACAAGCCCCTTCCTGCCGTGGTCTCAGGCCCAGTGCAGGGAGCAAGAGGAGGCCGGAGGCAACTTCATTTATGTCCCTGGAAGAGACACTGCCCGCGCAGGACCACCCAGTGGCCTGCTGGGTCAATGAAAACCATTCAGAGGCGGCCTCTTGGCTAGACAGCGAGCCCACACAGAGGCCCTAATCAAAGCCACATTTGGTTGGCAAAGCCCCATCCCCTGAAGGATTCAAGCCATGCAGGCAGATTTGGCCTTGTTCAACATCACAGCTCTCTGACGACCACAGCCATCCCATGACAGAATGTCTTCCATCCCCGGGGGCTCACTTCCCCTTGTAGGAGGGATTCGAACAGAGACTGCGCTGGAGGGAGGTCGGACTAGAGAGAGGACCTCGGGGGACCTTTCAACTCTAACCTCCTGAGACTCTGTTTTATTATTGAGGTGAAATTCACATAACACAAAATTAACCACCTTAAAGAAGATAAGCATTTACTACATTTGCCTTCTTGTGCAACCATCACCTCTAGTTTCAAAACATTTTTATCACCCTGTGATGGACTGAATGTTCGTGTTCCCCAAATTCAGACGTTGCAGCTCTAACCCGCAGTGTGGCTGTTATCTGGAAATGGGGCCCCTAAGGAAGTAATTAGGGTTAAATGAGGTCATAAGGGTGGGGAAGAAGTGACACCGGAGAGCTCTTTGTCTCTCCTCACTGAGGAAAAGCCACCTGCAATGCAAGGAGGGAGCTCTCACCGGACACCAACCCTGCCAGCACCTTGACCTTGGACTCCCCAACCTCCAGAACCGTGATTAATTACATTTCTGTTGCTTAAGCCACCCAGTCTATGGTATTCTGTTACAGCAGCCCAAGCAGATGAACACATACCCCAGAAGGAAACCTCATACCCATTAAACAGTTACTTCCGGTCCCCTTTTCTCCCACCCCCTGGCAATCACCCATCTTCATTCTGTCTCTATGGATTCATCTATTCTGGACATTTCATATAAATGGAATCATACAGTATGCAACCTTTGTGCCCTGCTTCTTTCACTTAACATGATGTTTTCGAGGTTCATCCACACAGTAATGTGGATCAGTACTTCATTCCTTTTTATGGCTGAATAATATTCCATCATATATCCATATATCTAATGTGGATAGACCACAATGTGTTTATGCATTCATCCTTTGATGGACATTTGGGTTGTTTCCACCTTTTGGCTATAGTGAATTGTGCTGCTACGAACATGCTTGTACATGTATTTGAATATCTGCTTTTAATTCTTTTGGATATAAACCTAGGAGTGGAATTGCTGGATCATACAGTAACTCTATGTTTAGTTTTCTGAGGCACTGCCAAACTGTTTTCCATAGTGGCTGTGCCATTTTGCATTCCCACCAACAGGTTGAAACTCTTTGTTAACAAATGGAGCGGAGAAGGCTACAGTCTTTCCCCAACTGGGGATCTTTCTGTGGCCGGGAGGGTGGGGCTGAGCCTCTTCCAGCCCGGGTCCCACCCAAGGGGGTCTGGACTGTCACAGCAGGAGGGGGAGGGGAGCCTGGGCCTCAGGCCCACAGGAGAGAATTCTAAACAAGGGGGCTGGGTGTGGAATCCTGTCACACCTAGTTTCCTACCAGCCTGCTCTCAGAGAAAGGGGAGCAGGGGTTGGCATCTGGAGGCTGGTTCCCAGCTACCAGGTGACAGGGCAGAGGGAGTCCTGACATACTCCAGCATCTGGCAGGAGGCCCTTGGCCGCTAGACAGTAGATAATACGGAAGTGCCAACCTTGAGTGTGAATGCCCACACCTGGAGTCATGGCTGGCCAGCTGGAGCCATGAATGCCCACTTTGAACCATGAATGTTCCCCTTGAATCATGAATGTCCACCTTGAACCATGAATGTCCACCTTGAACCATGAATGCCCAACTTGAATCATGAATGCCCACCTTGAATCATGGGCACCCACCTTCAGCCAGGTCTATGGAGACCTCCCCATCCATATGGGACCATGGCAACGATCAGTGATCAGTGAAAAGGGACCCCCCCCCCGCCAAGTGTCCCCTCTCCTTCCCCACTCCCATGACTGTCCTCCCTACTCACCCCTCCTCCTGAGCAGCCAAGGAGTTCTGAGACAGCTTAGCTAAGTTCTTTGCGTATTCTTCTTCAATCTTTATCCTGCAAAGGGAGAAAATCCAACATGTCAGCTCCCCAGCACTAGACTGCGGGTCCGACCTGCAGCCCTGCCACTTATTAACCATGTAAACGAACCCACCAGACCATAAGCTCTGCGAGTACCTGGCTCCTGTCTGTCCACCTGACACACAGTAGGTGCTTAATCAATACACGTTGAATGAATAAATAAACGAAATTGTCTGAACCTCACCTGCAAAGTGGGGCATATGCACCTGTGTCCTAGGCTGTGCGGATAAGAGTGGTCATTTGCACAGTTCCTAGCACAGGGCTGGACACACAGCAAACACTTAAATGAAGAAATGTAACTCATGATGGACCACAGCTGTCCCCTCTCCCAGCCCCAGAGCTCTGGGCTGAGAGCCTGCAAGGTGGCGTTGGCCCCACCGAAGCAGGAACGGAACCCCTCCCTACGTTCTCCCAGACCCCAGGGCCCCCAACTTCCAAGCCTGCAGGGTGCAAGCATTTCCATGGAAACCAGCAGTGCCCAGCTCCGCGGTGGATTCCACTTCCCCGGAGAGGGAAGTTGCCTTGGATTTTGCTTCCGGCAGGCAGGCCCTTGACACACTTTCAAGGCAGCTCTCCGGGGAGTGTTCTGTATTATCTGGCACAACCGTGTAAAATGTGTTGTCATGGTATTAGTCACTGCTTAAGTGGTCCCCCGAGGGGCTGTGCTTGTGACGACCAGAGCTGGCCAGAGGGCTGGGGCCTCAGAGAGGCCGCTGGTCCATTACTTGGCAAATGAATAAAACCCCAGAGATGCTCCCAGGGCTGCAGCATTTGCTTCCAGGCTGATCAGGAGCTGAAGGGTGGCCTGACAGAGTCCCAGGGCAGTGTTCTGAGTCACGATCATTTCCTGCTTCAGTGCTGAGAGGCTCAGTCTCGTTCCTTCTCTCACTACCAGCTCCACCGTCTCCACATACTCTCAAGCTTGCCTCCATCACTTCCTCTCCATCCACTCAGCCTTTAGTCCCTCCCCTCCCCAGGAGGACATGGACGGCCAGCCTCCAGCCAGGAGACCTCTCGAGAAAGCAGATCTCACCATATCACGCTCTCAGCTTCAAACCTCCAAAGGTTCATCAATGCCAACCGCACGCACTGGGCACGAGGCCCGTCCCCTCCAGAGCCGGCATCACTCCCCTAAGCCGTGGCCACGTGGCTCACCGGATGTCTGCCATGCCCCCCCAACCCCACACTCCCTAGCCCCGGCCCAGCTCTCACCTCTGCACCTCAGCTCCCACCCCTCCCGGCTCTGAAAGGTCCCCTCTACAAGACCCCAGCTGGACTGAGAAAGTCATAGGAGTGCACCTGTCCCAGGGAAGACCAGTGTTCTCATGTGGAAGGTTCCATTTATTTGTTAACATGACCTCTTTACGAAAGTGTAAACCCTAAGCATGTTCAAACTAGGCTTTTCTAGCCATTTTCCTCTTGGCCTGTTTCCTACTGTTGTTTTCTCACACCTGAGCTACAGAATCTCTCAATCTCCTACCAGTTTAATGGGTCATAAAACAAAGATTTGATTATACCAATAGAAAATAGGCCTCCTAAGGAAAACAGATACCTTAAAATGCCATAGAATTGTTACTGGATTATTGTTGCTATAATTAAAAAAGAAACATTTAAAAAATATATTGCCATTTACTATCAATATTTCCAGTGTGCCTTGGAAACTCCAGATGGGAAGCTGTGTGTATGTGTGCACACATGTGGGGGGGGGGTATGTGCACCTGTATGAGTGTGCAGGTGTGTGGGTATGTGCTTTACAGGGTCTCAGAACTTGGAGAGACTGAGGAGGGGGGAGATGAAGAAGGAACTTCTCTCTGTAGCTCTCCCCACTTCCATTAGGCTGAATTTATTGTTTCATCTACGGGCAGGCAAACCACTATTATAATCCCTGCACTTACCGTAATGACCTTATCTGACTCTCCCAGTAGGCTGAGCTCCCTGAAAGCAGGAGTGGGAGGGTGGTGGTTTCTGGATGCCCAGGCCTGGGACGTGGCTTTGGCTCAAAGATGAATTGAAAGGTAACATTCTCCTTTTTTGTTATGTTAAGGAACGGCGCTTCAAATGAGGGCGGCGCATCCGTAGATAAGCAAAGGGGCCAAGCAGTCTTCGTGGGGAGACATTAGGGAGCGGTGGGGACTGTGGCAAACTGGAAACACACACTCCCTGTACAGGGGAGCTGCTCTTCAGCTCCAGCCAATTGTTGCATGAGGGATGCAAAGCCATGGAGCCAGACTTTCTTCTTTCCCCAGAGATGCCAGATATGCAGACTTTAATGTAATATCCACCAATTTTTTTTGCTGTTGTTGGTTCAAATCTTTAAAAACATCACACAGGCCAAAGCAACACATCTGCTGGCCAGACTTGTCCCAAGGGCCATAAGCCTGTGACTCCCGTCTTGTGCTCCCCTTAGTGTTAACCAAGCCCAGTGCTGGTGTGCAGCGCTCACCCCGGCTGCTCACTCCCTCGGGCTCAGGGACCAAGGTGGGTGCTGTCACCAGTCCCCGGAGCTGGGAGGGCCCAGGCCTCACCTTTCCCGGATGAACTCTGACATTTCCTTCTGCATTTGTTTGCCCTTCAGCTGTTTCTGAAGCAGCAGTTCAAACCCAGCCATGGTTCCATTGCCTTGGGGGTCCTTCTTATCAGCCTAGGAAGGAAAGAGAAGCAGCAGCGTTTAGGTGACATCAGCGTCTGTAGCCAGAAGGAATGGAGCGCAGGGAAGACAGACCCCAGAAGGGACCCCGATGTGCCTGGTAACCCTGTCCTCAGCCCCAGAGGGAGGACAAGGGCAGGAGTATCGGCTGCCCCAACTTGCGCCTCTCCTGGCGCTCCTGCCCCCGCGTGCTCTCTGATGCTTAAGCCCTGATCGTTGCTGCCACCCCACGTCCGTGCCCCTCCACCCCACAACCTGGGAAAGAGGAGGAAGGGTATGTGGCCAAGAGCACAGGCACCAGGCAGCTGCTGGGGCTGGCTGGACCCTCTGCGGAGTCTTGGCATCTTGACTAAGCTGGGAGACAGTGTGTAACCTCAGGGGCAGGTACCCCCAGCCCTGAGCCACACCATCCTCTCTTGCACTGGCTGGGCAGTGACATCCTCCAACGCACATGCATAAAAGATCGTAGCGACTTCTGGGGAGAAGCTGGATTGAAGGGCAGCCGCAGTGGGAAAGGGCCCGCTTCCAGGCTTGACATCCCAGCCGGGGAATCCCAGGCAAGTTCCCTCACTTTAAATCTGAGCTGCTCATTCCATGAAACTGGGGAAATAATGGCAACCACCTCACGTGGTCATCTCAGGACAAATGACACATGGAAACAGCTTAGTCTAGTGTTCAGCAAATACCAAGTCTTCAGTGGATGGTATTTAAATTAGTTACTTTTAAAGAAACGTCAGGACTCGGGGAAGATGGCCAAGTCAATGAAATGGGAATTTAGTACCCAATTCATTTTGCAAGCAAATATTAAAATTTCAAAATTAAAGGCTTTTTGTTTTGTTTCGCGTGACCCTCCTCAAAGACGCCTGAATCTCTCTCTCCTGCTCTCCCTCGGCCCTCCCTGCCTCCCTGGTACCCCCAGCATGGCCTTCCCTGCCAGACAAGCATCCAGCATCTGTTCCCACACCTACGGCTGCAGATCAACCCTCAGAGCCTTTCTGGACCCTGGTGGGCACCACGCCTAAAGCTGTCCCTCCTCCAAGGCAGCCTTTCCCACCAGGAATCCAGAGTCAAATGCTTTGATACTTAAAGGGAGGAGTTAAAAACAGGTCAAAATAGGGCTTCCCTGGTGGTGTAGTGGTTAAAAATCCGCCTGCCAATGCAGGGGACACGGGTTAGAGCCCTGGTCCGGGAAGATCCCACGTGCCGTGGAGCAACTAAGCCCATGTGGCACAACTACTGAGACTGCGCTCTAGAGCCCGCAAGCCACAACTACTGAGCCCGCGTGCTGCAACTACTGAAGCCCGCACGCCTAGAGCCCATGCTTCGCAACAAGAGAAGCCACCGCAATGAGAAGCCCGCACACCGCAACGAAGACCCAGTGCAGCCAAAAATAAATAAAATTAATTTAAAAAACAACAAAAGAACAACAACAAAAAAATAGGTCCTTTGCCACCACAGAGAGGAGCATCAGTGAGAACCCTGTCCCAGGATCTGGAAAGACCTGGGCTCTCTCTCAGCTCAACCACTGGGCAAAGCGGTCAGGTCCTTCCAATTCTAGGCTGCATCTCCCACCACTCGCCCTAAAATAAGAATGGATTGCACCTCTAACGTCCCGTTAGAACAGTTGTTTTACGAGAGGGGAAAAGAAAAGGGCTGGTGATGCCTGGAGAACGCCACTTACCTCCCCACTCCCTCCCAATGCAGGATCCCTTCCTCAGCTGCCCTGATCCAGGGCCCTCTGAGCCACACTGTAATACCTCTCTTGACGGGGAGATCATCACCACACGGGGTAACACCATGTCACAAGGGGGCTGCTCTAGCCATTGCAAAGTTACTCCAAGTACATTTAAGACGTGTGCCCTCTATTGTATGAGTGCTACCTCTTGATGAAAAAGCCAAAGAAAAATTATTTGAAATACTGAGCCCCAATCTGCCTCCCTGAGAGGATGTATATGCTGAGTGATTTGTCCACACTGGGAAAACCAGCCCGAGGAAGTGGGCTTTAATAACCGTGTCAGCAGAAAAATTTCTATGAGAGGAAAAGGCCTTGATGGTCCGAGAGATAAAACCCTGGGGTAAGTATCAGAGTCCCAGGAGGGCTTGAATCAAGCTGGGACCTGGATAATGCTGACCGGCAGCAGGATGACCCACTCCCCCTGGCTCCCTACCGTCCCCCGCCATCCGCCACCCGCTGACCTCCGGCTCCCAGGGTGCCCATTCCCGGAGCTTGAGCTGGTCTCCCCCGCATGCTCTGTTTCCTGCTCCCCTCTTTATGGATGACGTCTCTCCTGCACCCACCCCCCTTAAGGACGATGTCTCCAACCTAGCTCTTCCCCTCCACCTCCACAGCTGCCACCATCTTTCCTGGCCTCCCACAGGTTCACGGGCACTTCTGCCTGTTTACAGCCCTCCCTGCATGACACAGGCAAATCAGATCACATCCGATTCCTGCTTAAACCCTCCACCACCTTCCTGCTGCAAACAGAATAAAACCCAGCATACTTATGGATCCTGCGAGGTCTTGTACACTCGGATTCCCCGCTCACCCTCGCCCCTGGGCTCACCCCCGCCCCCGAGGTGTGTCTGCCGCCAAAGCCAGAGCCCTTTCTACAATATTTGCTGCCTCTGCACATACCTCAGAAGATCTGGAAGAAACACAGCAATAGGAATCTTTGGCTACCTTCTGAAGGGCAAGAGATTTGGTAGAAAGACAAAAGCATTTTTGTCTAGTACATGGTTAGCAAATCTAAAAAAGGGTAGATAATCCATTCTGACTGGTGGTTAAAAAAAAAGTTTTGATTTTTTAAATTTCTGGTTCCTTGGGGCCTCTGCCAAAGTTTACTTTTTTTAGGTGTACAATTCACAGGTTTTTAATATATACACAGGTCGTACAACGATCACCACTGTCTGATTCCAGAATGGGGTGATTTCATTTTAAAAGCCATTGTGAACTTTAAAATGCAAATGTCCAGGAGTACTTCCAGAGTTTCTGAGTAGGACTCTGCATCTGTCAAAAGATATTTCTTTAATTTTGGAGAAATACACACAAAATTTACCATCTTAACCATTTTTAAGTGCACAGTTCGGTGGCATTAAGGACATTTGCACTGTTGTGCAACCATCACCACCATCCCCCTCCAGAACTTTCTCATCTTGCAAAACTGAAACTCCGTACCCATGGAACAATACGCAAAAGCTCTGGAACCACAGAATTATTCAAACTGGAGTCCCCTACAGATTGTGCCTAACCTCATTATGACTTTGATGGAAACAGGGAGGCTGTCCAGGAGGAGAAGCACTGTCCAACGTCACCGACAAGAGTGACAGAGCAGGTCTGGAGCCCAGGTTGGAGTTGATTCTGGCCTCCTGCTACCACTGAGCGGCAAGGGGACCCTCCAGCTTACCTGCATTCTGCCTGGAGTTTCCATATTGCCCTGTGGACTTTCTGAGATTTATGGAATGATCTAGACTCCAAGCGGGACTTAAGTTTCCAGCCTCCAGGGCTCAATCGACTGCCAGCCCGTCGTTAGGTTTCACCCAGAGAGGTCGCTCTGCTTTGAGCTCAAGCCACCGCCCCCCTCCCGGGTGTCCGCTCCTGGTCCCCAGGGCCGCAGTGCGGGGGACGCCGAGGCACCACTTACCCAGAAGTAGTCACAGTAGCTCCATTCCGTTGGTTTGAGCAGCTGCTGCTCTGGCATCGTGTCTGGGTGAGGAAATGTCACGCAGTTTATCTGGAGGACACAGAACAGGAAAGAACATGGCTTGGCTGGAGGGCTGGGAGAAGCTGGAGAGGCTTCGGTCCTAGGACATGGCACTGAAGAGGTCCCCCTACAGGGCAAGCTTGATAGAGAACGTGCACTGGGGTCCTGGGATGCTCTGGCAGTCGGCCTTTCAAATGAAGGGCAACCGGCACTCACCCCACCCCAGAGGGGCTGAAATCAGTCCAAACTGTCTAGAGAGCAGTGCAACAGAAGCTAGCAACACTGCAAATGTCCACAGCCTTCCACCCAGAGGCTGCACTTGTAAGATTCTATCCTACAGATACCTACACCCGGGTGCAGGGACATACGTACACGGTTTTCACCACGGCTCGGTTTGCAGTAGCAAAAGGCTGGAACCCAACTCCACTGTCCATCAGTGGGAGAATGGTTAAAAAGTATGAGACAGACATGTGTGGGCATCATATCCATGGTGAAAGACATGGCGAGAACGTTCTTCTGTACTGATAAGGAAGGTGTGGCAGGATACAGTGTTAAGTGGGTGGGTGGCAGGGAGAAAAGGTAGAATAGTATTTACTGTTCGCTATCTTAGTGTAAAAAATTTTTTTAAATTAAAAAAAAGAAGAAAAAAAAAGGAGGGGACTTCCCTGGTGGCGCAGTGGTTAAGAATCCACCTGCCAATGCAGGGGACACGAGTTCGAGCCCTGGTCCGGGAAGATCCCACATGCCGCAGAGCAACTAAGCCCGTGCGCCACAACTACTGAGCCTGCGCTCTAGAGCCCGCGAGCCACAACTACTGAAGCCCGCGCACCTGGAGTCTGTGCTCTGCAACAAGAGAAGCCACCGCAATGAGAAGCCCACGCACCGCAACGAAGAGTAGCCCCCGCTCGACACAACTAGAGAAAGCCCGCGCTCAGCAACGAAGACCCAACGCAGCCAAAAATAAAAAATAAAAATAAGTAAATAAATCTTTAAAAAAATAAATAAAATAAAAAAAAAAGAGGAGGAAGGAATAGATACCCGTTTGGTATATTTCTGGAAACTGATAACATCATTTGCTTCCAGGGAAAGGACTGAAGTGGCTGAGCATCCTGGGTGAGAAGTTACCTTGTGAATTTTACCTCATGATGCATATTGTATGAACAAAGAGAGTTTAAATGGTAATGCAGGGTGCGTGCCTGGGGCTGGCTGGCCCTGGCCCAGGACAGAGCAGCGCAGAGATTCCTGGGCTCTGCCTCTGACTTTTCTGCCTGAGCACAATCGCGGTGCCCCCGGCTTTGCCCGCTCGGCAGAAGTGGCTTCGCCGCTGACCCTGCTGACGTTGCTTCAAGCCCCAGATCCGCTCCTAGAGAGTCTGCTAATTTGTTCCGGGAGCCGCAAGGCCTCGGGAAGGCAAGGCCTGAGCCCTGGCAGTCTTTAACCCTCATCACAGCCCCAGCATCTGCCGAAGTGGGCGCCATCAGACGTTCAAGGCGAGAACAGTGCAGAAAACCCCCGAGGTTCTGAATACAAGCCACAGACTCCAGTGCCAGGCAGCCACGCAAAGAAGTGAGGGACCGCACATCATGGAAACTGAAGCTTGGGTTGGTGGGGGGACCAGCCTCCACTCTGGGAAGGGGGGTGGTATCTGCGAATGTCTGACTAGGGGGCAGATTCCTCTCAGCTCCCGCCAACTGCTGCCAAGCCAGAGTGAGGAGTCCAGGGTTGTCAGCTTACGCGATGACACGAGAGTTGTGGAGGATCCGGATTTTTACGTGAAGTGTCTCAACGCTTAAATGTTAGCAATTCATTCATGGTTAATAATAACAACAACAACAACGACGACACCTTGTAAGCCAAAGCAACCCTCTGCCAGCCGAGTCAGGCCCGTGGGCCCCCAGCCATGGCCTCTGGTTCAGGTGCCTGGGGGCGGCTAGAAGTAAATCCAGGCCCCGCCAGCTCCCAGGGGCAGAGGCCTCGCTTGCATTCCTGGGGGGAGAACACAGGAGAAATCCCAGCCAAGGGAAGGGCCCCCTCCTCCCAGATACTGGCATCTGGCCGACGTAAGGGCGGGGATTCCCGCTCTGGAGGGAAGCATGACGACACAGGAGGAAGGATCAGGGCCAGGAATGACCCCGAGAGCCCTGGAGACAGGGAGCATGGAATTCCACCAAGGTCAAGGTAGAGGCCCACGGAACCCCTGGGATGAGAAGTTTTCTCCCAATGCCCCACCCCCCAGCCACTCGAGGTATCACTGGCCTGCAGGAGTCTGCTTGGGGGGTGGCCAGACTCTCAATGCCCAGCTCAGGCAATGGTCTCCCCAAACCCTCTTTTTTGGGCTGACACCCCCAAGTTTGTCCAGAGATGAGCCTCCTTCTGGAAACCAGGGCTGGATTCCACAGTTTCACATACTCCTTATTTCACGTTCCAGCTATTCTTGCCTCAACAAACAATGATGACCACAGCCTATCTTTAATTTGTTTAATAATGTAATCCATGAAAACTTCAAGCAAATTTAATGATAAATTAACGATGACATTACACTGGGCATTAGGCATCGTGGAAGCAGGTACTCAGAAGTGGATACAAAGGTCTTCTAGAGTGCCTTGTCCGGGGTCTAGGAGACAGGGGAGGGGCGTACCACAAGTGGCCCTATAACAACCACTGAAGGTGAAAGCTAGCGGGGCTGGGGGAGAGGGGTTGCGGGAGGACAAGGCTTCATCCCTCTTGGGGCTTCTGCCACTCTCTGAGGACACCAGCCCTTGGATGGACTGGCCAGTGGCCCCAGGGTGGCCGTCTCCATCCCTGTCAACTCTGGTTTTGGGATTTCGCAGCCCCAGCAATCCCATAGGAATTTCCTTGAATCCTGGCAGAGCCCTGCACCCCCTGGTGGACATCTCGAGAACTGCACCTCACCGGCCCCATCGTGGGAGGCATCCTGGGAGAATTTCTGCAAAAGCTTGGCGTGCATCCTCACTTCATCCTTCCGGCAACCCCACGAGCTGGGTCACACTGGCCTCATTTGATTAACTGAGGATCACAGAAGTATTTGCATCTAGTCTGGGCTGACGGCTCGAGCCCTCACCCACGATGCTGTGCCATGGAACACGTGCTCGGTCCATGCAAACGTTTGTTGAACGGCTACTTGGTGCCACGCAGTAGGCTAGATCTTCCCAGCACTTTGCACAGGTGCATTTGTATTTCTCGTGACTGCTTATTCAGCATCTCTCTTCCTTCGCCAGACAGTCTGTCCCAGGAGGGGAGGAAGCCCACCTCCTCCCCGCCGTGTCCCTAGTACCTGGCCCAGCACAGCCATGTGATGGGAGCTGTAAATGTTTGTTGGTACAATGAATGGAGGCTAGAGACAGAAGGTGTAGTCTCTGCCCTTGACGGTTTTACAGCCTGATGAAGAAGGCAAACAAGTAAATATGTAATTGCAATTCTTTGTGTATAATGGTGGAGCCAGGGTCAGAAGCCAGGCAATCTACGTCACACTTAATCTACGTCATGGCACCTTCTAACACACTTAGGCGTAGCCATGCCATGTCCCCACCCAAGGCAGGGGCTCAGGTAGGAAGGGGTGCTGGACGGGGAGGAGACGGGGGAATGCCTCCACTATGTACTGTTTGGGGGAAGTTCCAGGAGCCCCTCCCACTCTCGCTCCCAAGATCACCATCCTCAACCAACAGCGTCTTCGCTCTGGCACCAACTCTGCTCTCTCCAGCCCTCAGTAAATGGAGCAACACCCGCTCTGCCCCTGACGGCCAGGGGGCCCCCTGAGCAGCAGAGGTTCTGCCAGGGCCGGCCTGCATGGGGGCAGCCAGAACCACAAGAGCTGCCCTCAGAAACTCTCTTGGGGGGGCTACAGCCACCACTCAGGCACCTGGCCATGGCACAAGAGCCGCTGAACACAAGTGTGACCCACCCAAGGCGGCTGACGTGGGGAGGCCCAGAGCAAGCCCCGGCCCCAGCCCAGCACGGAGGCCTCCCTGGAGGCAGAGGCCGCAGCTATGTGCCCTCCTCTCTGACAGCCGCCTGCAACACAGAAGAGAAGGTGGTTTCACAACCAAGCAGGCCCTGAATTTCCTCCTGGTGGGAGAGGCTACTCTGGGAGGGGGTGACAGAGGCAAAAGCCAGAGCTGGGACCTGTGGAAGCAGAATAGAAATGCCCTCAAGCACTCACATCCAGTTCCCGAGCTCCCACCCGGGGCCCCAGAGGGGCCATGCCGGGAAGCTCAGACTGAAGACTAGAGGAGTCCCCAGACTCTTCTTTCTAGGACAGGAGTGTGGCTAGGTGGCTTTGCTGTCATCTTTTCTGGAATCCTCCAGATTCTGACGCATCATATTGGTGCCGAGGCTGTGAACTGCCATTAGCGCCCGTCACTTCCAATCAAGCAAGCAGCCCACTCGCTGCCAGCCCTGCCCGGGGCCCCACTGCTGTCAAGTAGCCCACGTGTCAGACTCTTCAAAATTTGTTCCAGGCCCGGGTCGGGGAGCCGGAGCGTCGGAATCAAGCTCGGTCCTTGCTTCTCGGCCACACTGTGAGCCAGACTCAGACGCCGCCTGCAAATCTCTGCTGCTTGGGTCAGACCACGTAAGAGGATGCTCACCCTATTCCCGCACACCGGGGCGAGGGAAGCTTGGGCCCCAGCCTCCCCCCACCGCTCCCCCCAGCATCTCCTCCCAGGGAAGCCACGAGCTCTGCAGGATCAGGACTCAGAGGAAGGGGCCGCAGCGGTAGAGTGACTGCCCCGTGGAGGGGAAAGAGCCACGGTACAGAGCTCTTCAGCCCCACTGGTTGGCCGGCCGGCGAGGATGCCCGTCTGCAGCCTGGAGATGAGGAGGGCCACATGGGCTGGCAGCCAGCAGACCCAGGTTCAAGTCCGGGGCTCTGCTCCTCACCCACTCTGTGCCCCTTCTCAGTTTTCCCAGCAAAAAGTCCCCAAGGCTTGAGTGTTTATTTAAGACCTCTGGGGTGCAGGGGTGTTGGTTATAATGTAAACTTTCCAGCCTCGCCCCAGAGTGACCAACAGAGGAATCTGCATTTTAAACAAGTATCCCCAAGGCTTCAGATGAGAAGCACTCATGTAGGGCGGCGGGAAGGAGGAGGGAAGGCAGTGAGGCAGGGATGGAGGAGGTGTGTTGCCAGGAGACCCAGGGCCACGCCCAGGCTGACAAAGCCCCAAGCTCTGGCCGAAAGGCAGACCAGAGCAGTAGCCCGGGCCGCACCCCGTGAGCTGGGCACCATCACCCACGGGAGGCCTAACACTCTGCTTTTCACTTTTCATTTCTCTTATTCACGTTCCTTCTACAATGCTAATGTATCCCCTTCTCTTGCAGTTTCTTCTCCCTCTTTCTCCATCTTTCAGGGAACTTTGGGAGCTCCTGCTTTGCCCCTTTTTGTGAACGTGAGGACCGTGCTCTCAGGACATCTGCCCCGGGGGCCTGTCCACGCCCTCCCCATCAGCTCCAGCAACAAGGAAGCTGCTGCTGGCCCGGGGTTGAGCCGCCTGGTCCCACCCTCGGGAGGCCACTTGCACCTGGGGCATTGCTGGTGGGTAAGAGCACAGGTCTCCAGTCCTGATGCTTTCCAGCTGTGTGACCTCAGCGAGGTCCTGCTCTGTGCCAGGTCCTGCTCTGTGCCTCAGTTTCCTCATCTATAAACAGGGTGATGAGGAGACTGGTGTGAATTGAGCACCTACTGTGTGCCAGGCTGTTGTACGTGCTTTCCACACCATCCCTAGGGTGCACATGCCCATCGTCTCCCCATTGTACAGATGTGGACGCTGAGACCCAGAGAGGCCGGGTCGCTGCCCAGCTGGTGGGTGCTGTGCTGACGCCCTGGCTTCAGAGCCCGAGTTCCCAGTCCCCACACTACCCTGGTCCAATCACCTGCCCTCCCGCAGTGAGCGGAGAATGAAATGGGTGCTCAGAACCCTACTGGTGCCTAATAAATGTACACACAGGGGCAGCAATTATGACTGTTGCCATTGTTTGCCTACCGCTTTTTCCTCCCCAAATCCTTCAAAGCAGGATCTGCAGCCTGCATGAGCCGGGGCAGGGGACCCCGTCTTGCTTCCATCTCCGTAGGGGTGGGCAGCATGGAGAGAACTGTGTGACAGCCTGAGGGAGCCTTTCTCTGCCCCAGAGCTGCTGCACTTGGGTGGAAACCGCACACCTAGGACCACACGTCTCCCAGCTCCAAATTCTTGGCTGAGGAGATGGACAAGTTGTTTCTCTACTTGGAGGGGGAGAGACGTCCAGCGCCCGCCTTCCCCGAGCACAGGGCTGATGTGGAGCCGGAGGCGGGGTGGCGTGGGGACTCGGCGGGCTTTTGGAAGAGGCCTGGGAGGCTGTTTGGCCGCTCTGGGCAGAGGCTGCCTGCTTCCCCATCAGGAACTCCCAGGAACTCTATTCTTAGGGCGCTTTCTCTTCCTTTTAACTTTGATGTCTTCCAGAAGTTACCCTGCACAAAAGCCACCCTGCCGTGGCTGTAATTTACACGTCATGTCACTTGCGCAGAGCACAGTACACCCCCTCCAACCCACTCCTGCACGCGTACCTTCCCCTGCCTGCCCTGCAAAAATGGCTTCTGCAGCGTTCCAACCACAGTCCTTACACTTGTTTGCCCCAAGAGAAAAAGTGAAACAAGAAATCAACAGAAGAAGGGCTGGGGGGAGGCAAGGGGGAACCCTCGGCAACATCCAAGCTTTGGAACTCCCCATGTACCAGGCTGGGCATCGCTTCCATTCAGCGGTCCGCATTGCCATGGCAACAGCCGAGCCATGGACCAGAGACAGCCCCAGCTTGCCACCCAACATGCACGCGCTCTGCGGGAGCCGCTTACCGTGATGGTGTTTTCCTTGCTCTGCTTTTTGCCTGGTGACGAGGATCCCAGGTTCTGGGGAGAGACACAAGAAACATCGTCAAAGCTGTTCTCCATATTGGACATCCTCTTTCATTCGGGTTCCCTGAAGGTGGAGGGATTGGTTAAAAGCCTCGGGCCAGGGAAGTTTGGGGATGCTCCAGCTGCCGTTAACCCCCAAGTCCATATTCTGGGAGAGGGCAGGCAGGAGCCTCCCGCACCCTGGCTTGAAGACGAATTGGAGGAAGCCTCCAGCACGGGCTCTGAGAAAACTGCTCCAAAGCAGGTCTGCCTCCTCTTCTCCCCGTCGGTGGTTGGGGGAGCTAACCCCTCAGCTGCCCTCTGCTGGTAAGTGGTTCTGCACGCTGCTTGCTGCCTTAACCTGCAGAATCCACCCGGGGAACAGAGAGTTAAGGCCACCACCTCCTCGCACTGAGGATTCAGAACAAGACATCTTATTCCAAATCCCCCGGGTCCGACATACCACACCCCAGCTACGTGCAATGTGGCCTGGGGTGCTTGGCCACATCCGTGACATGTCACCTTCCCAACCCCGAGAGCAGGGAGGCTGTGTTTCGGCTTCCATTCGGACTTTGGATTGCCTTTTTATGTCTTCCCTTTGCCAGCAAGAAAACCATCGTCCCAAGGACCACCAAGCCCACAGGACCTCAGCAGCTTGCCCCAGACCTAGGATGGTCCTGGAATGGAAAATAAGGATTGCCAGCTGAAAACACCACATTGGTCCTAAGAGCCTATGACCCTAAAGGGGAGGGTCAACTCTGGGTCTTTGCTGTTCCATCAGCAGTTACATCAGGGACTCCATAGGGTCCCCGAGCAGGACATGGGATGCCCACTCCTGTCCTGAGCCACATGGTGAGCTGGGAAGCAGGCTCGCCCCTAAGGCACTGCAGTGGCATCGCATGTGTGTCCTGGGACTCGTGGCCTTATTCTGTCTCTAGTGGGAGGGAAGGAAGTGGCTGCTAGGACTTTACAGAGAAAGGCCCAGAAGAAGCATGAAGAGGCTTCTCCAGCAAGCCTCAGGGAACCAGCAGCCCCCATCCCCAGGCCAGCACAGCTCTGGACCACCCAGCAGGATGAGCGTTTTGGGGGTGGGGGGTGGTCAGCCCCTGCCTCAGGAACCCAACTGCTCATCAGGCAAAATAAGAAGCTTGATGGAGTTCCTGCCCATGGTCCCCTCATTCCCTGCCTCCCCCCCAAGACCCACTCTCAGTCCCTCGCTCCCATTGAGACCTACTTTGGCAGGTAAGTAAAGTCAGCTAATGAAAACTGACATCCCTGGACCGTCCAGCTAAAAGGGACCTTTACATGTCATTGTTTCACAGACAAGAAGAGGAACTCGCTAGCCTTGACATCCTGCCAAGTTAACTTGAGCCTCAGTTTCACCATCTGTCACCAATGGTCCTCAGGCTCTGGAGCGCATCAGAATTAGCTCCCCCCCATCGGGTCCCCCCGCCCACCTCCCAGAACTGCTGATCCAGCAGGTCTCCGGGGGCCAGGGTCTTTAAGGCAGAGTCTGGGGGCCTCCATGGAGGATGTCTGTTCTGTCGTTTCATTGAGGCCCCCCTAACTACAGCACCTCTGTTAGCAGACCCAACAGGTTCTGGGGCAACGTCACACTTGTGACCAACTATAGCTTCCTTAGACGTGTTAAATGCATCAACTCATCCAGCTTGCCCACCCTGGACCCTCTCAAACTATCAAATCTGCCCAGGGCACTTGCCAAGATTGGGCTTTCTGGGAGGAAGGCAGACTGAGGCTGCACGGCAGGGGCCCAGGTACCAGTCTCCAAGGAGAACAGACAGGTGCTGGGCTCTTCCTACAGGTTCGTCCATACAAATACACACCCAGGATGGGCAAGGGGAACCTTTGGGATGGATTCTTTTTTTTTTTGGCCGCACAGCATGTGGGATCTTAGTTCCCAACCAGGGATCGAACACATGCCCCCTGCATTGGAAGCTCAGAGTCTTAACCACTGGACTGCTAGGGAAGTCCCCGGTATGGATTCTGCAGTTTGCAGGGGTCTCCCTACCACAGACACACATCATCACCACCAGGACCACCACAGTGCTCCCATTACACCCCCCAGGAAGGGCAACCAGTGCTCCGGCAGCCTTGGCAATAGCCTTCCAGTCTCTGTACCAATGCTGCTGCTGATGGGGAGGGGGAGAGGGAGGAGGAGGAGGGGGAGGAGGGGGAAGAGGGGGAGGAGGGGGGAGGAGGGGGAGGAGGGGGAGGAGGGGGAGGAGGGGGAGGAGGGGGGAGGAGGGGAGGAGGGGGAGGAGGGGGGAGGAGGGGGAGGAGGGGGGAGGAGGGGGAGGAGGGGGGAGGAGGGGGAGGAGGGGGGAGGAGGGGGAGGAGGGGGAGGAGGGGGAGGGGGAGGAGGGGGAGGGGGAGGAGGGGGAGGGGGAGGAGGGGGAGGGGGAGGAGGGGGGAGGAGGGGGAGAAGGAGGGGGAGGAGGGGGGAGGAGGGGAGGAGGAGGGGAGGAGGGGGAGGAGGAGGGGGAGGAGGGGGAGGAGGAGGAGGGGAGGGGGAGGAGGGGAAGGAGGGGGAGGAGGGCGGGGAGGAGGAGGGGGAGGAGGGGGAGGAGGGGGAGGAGGGGGAGGAGGGGGAGGAGGGGGAGGAGGGGAACTCCCGGGGGAAGGATACACTGGGAGAGCTCCTGCCCTGAGTGCTGCCTTGTGAGGCGACCATGAGGCAGGCGTTTGACACACGTAATCTCACTGAGTCCTCACAACCCCACCAAGTTACTGGCATCGTCTTCATTTTACAGATGAGGTATTATGTTATGACTTCGCCCTTAGACATACATTCTGAAATATTTACAGTTAAAACAATATGTGAGGAATTTGCTTTAAAAGAATCCAGTGGGAAGTTAGGCAGAGGTGATGGGAGTTTATTTTAAAAAAAAAATTTTTTTTAAATATATAACCCATTCATTTTATTTATTTTATTTTACTGATTTTTTTTTCAATTTTTGGCTGCATTGGGTCTTAGTTGCAGTGCGCGGGCTTCTCTCTAGTTGTGGTGTGCAGGTTTTCTCTCTAGTTGTGGCGCATGGGCTCCAGGGCACATGAGCTCAGTAGTTGTGGCGCAAGGGATTAACTGCCCCGTGGCATGTGGGATCTCAGTTCCCCGACCAGGGAACGAACCCGCGTCCCCTGCCTTGGAAGGTGGATTCTTTAACACTGGACCACAAGGGAAGTCCTGTGATGGGAGTTTAAATGAAACAAGATTGGCTGAATAATTGAAGTTAAATGACTGGTCCATGGTCCTTTATTATAATAGTCCTTCTATTCTTATAAATGTTTACGCATGTCCATAACAAAAGTTTTTTTTTTTAAATTTCCTTTTCCTATGATTCTAGAAGGTTTTTCTCCTCTTTTTAAAAACCCCTCCCCAGCCTGGTTTCCTGGCCTCGCCTGGGCTGCTCTACTGTCACTGTGAGGACCCACTGAGGGTGGTGACAGACGAGGCAGTGCCTGGGAGACGGCAGTGTGTCATTCCCAGCCAATTCAGCGAGCCCCTGACTCTGCAATGTCTTCCTGACCCTGTCTCCTTACCCTGTGAAGAGTCTGGGTCCCACACCCTCAGCAAGTGGGACCCAGCATGAAACCTCTCAATGGCTCCCAGCGCTGTTAGGACAAAACCCGAGCTCCTCACAACAGCCTTGCGGACTCGTCCAGCCCCCTCTTGTGCCCTCCCCACACCTGCTAACACAGTAAACCACAGCCCCACTCGGACTCCATGGCTTCTTCGAAATCCTGCCTCTAGGCATCCACGTACGCTGTTCCCTCCACCTGGAATGCTGTTCCTCTACCACCACCTCTTTACCAAGCTAAACCCTTGCTCATCTTTCCAGTCTTAGCTTTCTTAAAGAGCCCATCTCGATGTTTCCACCACCACCTGGTCAGGTCCTCAGAGCACACACTCCCTCCAGGCCCTATCACTGCCAAAATGAAATAAACATTTACCTCTTTCTCCAGTCCCAGCTATTAACTCCATCAAGGCAACGGCTACCCGTGCACCACAACTACTGAGCCCGCGTGCTGCAACTACTGAAGCCCGCACGGCTAGAGCCCGTGCTCCGCAACAAGAGAAGCCACCGCCATGAGAAGCCCGCACACCGCAACGAAGAGTAGCACCCCACTCGCTGCAACTAGAGAAAGCCCGCGTGCAGCAACGAAGACCCAAGGCAGCCAAAAATAAATAAATTAATTAATTAAAAAAAAAAAGACAAGGGCTACTACATCTGTCTGTGACTCAGTGCCCGGCAAAGAAACAGATGCTCAATAGAACATGTGCTATTTACCAAGTAGGGGAGGGGGAGCCCAATTAAGTAAATGAGCTCTCAGAATCTCACCGCCAATGGGTCCCTTAAGTTTCCAAGCTCGAAGTCCCATTCCCTTTCCTCTCCCCTGTGTCTAAAGATAGCCTTCCTGGGGGGCAGTTCATGGGAATCTAAAACAGTTGAAAGGTGGGTCACTAAACAGCCTGGGCTCTGGTGGGCAGGTTCCTTGCCCTCCCAGTACCTGCACGAGGAGCAGAGGGGGTTCACACCACCCTAGCCCCGGGCGGGCGGGCGGGCGGGCAGGCGGGCAGACAGGCAGGCAGGCAGGCGGGCGGGCGGGCAGGCAGGCGGGCGGGCAGGGGACAGGCTCAGAAGTGCTTCTGCCATGGCCAGCAAGACTATCCTCAGCCTTTGATCCCCCAACCTCCGATCAGGTGGGCCCCGTGCATCCAGCGTCCAGGCAGCCTGCCCCAGAGCTGCAGACTTGCAAACCTCCACTGAGTGGCGCCAAATCACCATCACCTGTGCCTGGCCCTCCAGGTCTCCCAGAACTGGGGTGGGCACCACCCCTGGGGTGCTGGGCACCCAGCCATCAGTCCCACCCACGACGGTACAGACACACTCCCGGTTTCCGTGAAGATTAGATAATGCCCCCTACCTGCCCAACATTAATTTTCCTGATTAGCTTGCTCAGGGAGGGGGCAGGTAGCAGAAAACGAGCGCAACAGGGGTGTGACAAGCTACTTTATCCACCCCCAACCCTGCCTCTCAAAGGGCCATGTGTTTGTTCATTCGTTCATTCATTCATTCACTCATTCACTCTTTCTTTCTTTCAATATTATTAGGTGATAATTGTCACTAATTATAGTTGACAGCCTGGGATGGGGTAGTAAATACTATGCAGGCTGAAGTGCGCTATATCTACTCTGGGGACCATTTGTCAGTAGTGCTCTCTGGAAATATCAACCCTTCTTAACCCATTTCTATGATTGGCCTCTGGTGCCTTTGAGGACAGCCAGCTCTGCAGGTTCACAAACGCTTTCACAGCCGGGGAACTAGTGAACGAATGCATATTTGCTCTCTCCATGCACTGCACTGTTTATTCTTGTTACTTTGATGATACCTCCCCCTCTCGATGTTATCATCCAAAAACAAGGCACTGGACTCCACCTGTCCTGAAGCAGTGCCCAGGCCTGGCCTGGCTCTCCAGAGCTGATCTTCCCTGCATCCCCAATACCTCGCCTCTAACTCCTTGTTTTATAACGCCTTCTATGACAGTAAAATGTGTTCATTTTAGGAAACTTAAAAAACACCCAAAAGTCTAAAGAGAATAAAAATCACCTTAGACCAAGGTTGCTCAACGTCAGCACCAATCATCTTTTCAACCTGAGGAATGCTTTGTGGTGGAGGCTGTCGTGTGCCCTGTGGGATGCTTAGTGACATCCCGGCCCCTACTGACTAGATAGCAGTAGCACCCCCTGCCCAGCTGTGACAACCAAAATATCTCCAAACACTGCCAAACGTCCCCTGGTTGAGAACCGGACGGCAACGCCACCAATGTTCGGGTTTATTTTTTCTTCCAGTCAGTTGTCTTCACATATGGATAGATTTCCTCCCCCCAGATAAGACTGACCATACATGCAGTTTTGTTCTGCTTTTCTCACTCAACATTATGTCTCAGCATTTTCCGGAGTCACGACATTTTCTTCGGAAGAAGGAGTCTTCACGGCTGCGTGGTCTCTCTGGCCGGATGGATGTTCGGTGCCATCATCCATTTTACCCATCCCCTGTTGCTGGATAATTAGGTTGGGTCCAAGGTCGCAGGGCTGTAAATCATGCTTGAGTGAACAGCCTCACACATAGATCAGAATCCCTGAATGTATCCCAAGAACAGATGCAGGAAAGGAAATTCATGGGTCAAAGGCTTATGGCAGCACACTGTCCAATTGGCTTGCCAGGAGGTTATATGTATCAGGATACATTTTGTTTTATATGGTTAAGAAACAGCTTCACAGTATTTCGGGATGGGGGGAGCCAGGTTCCATTAGGGAACGAGAGAAGAATGATGGGGGGGTGCGGGGAGGAAGGGGTTGTTTCCATATTCTTGCCCAGGGTAGACCAGCTTTTCTAGTTGCTGGGAAACCACAGCAGAGCTTGGGCTGATGTCTTAAGAAAACACTCCATAGTTAGGTGGCAAATAAGCTTCATTTCAAATGGACTGAAAGAGGCTGTGTTGAGAGGGGGGCTCTGCAGGAAACACACGGAGCCAGGGCTGTGATGTGTGCCACGAGCAGGGGGTGAAGGGGACACACACGTGCTGGCACGACTAACTGTGCCCGGATCCTCGCCTGTCCTGCCACGGTCCACACCCCCCACCAGCAGCGTCAGCATCACCCTGGGGGCTCATGAGAAACAGGGAACCTCCGGCCCCTCCCCAGACCTCCTGAATCAGAATCTGCATTCTAACATGAGGCCCGGGAGATTTGTCAACCCATCAGCGTGGAAGGAGCCTTGGTCCACCCAGACGTCCCAATTCTCTTCCAGAGTTCGAACTGAACTGACCTGAGCCCAACGCCCAGCCTCCTAAGACAAGAACATAATTAGGTTTCTGAGGTTTAACCTTCTTGCCTGCATTAAAGCTAAGTGTCACACTGAAGCCACCTGCTGTCACAGACCACAAGGTCTCTCTTTCAGTGACTGGCACATAGAACCCACTGTTGTTGACAACAAGCAACTATTGTTATCACATCATCATCATCATCATCAACACCACCACCACCACCACCACCATCCTTGGGGCCTGGCATTTTCACCCCTGGAAAGGGCTGGTTTGGAGGCTTCTGCTTAGGGACATCTTCTGGATAATTCATGGATGGACCACATAAGACCAGTCCTCAGTTCCTCAGACACAGCTTAATGACACTGGAAGAACTCGGCATCAAGTCCAGTCTGACCACCTGGTAATCGTGTCAACCCTCGCGAGTCACTTAACCGGTCTGAGACTCCGTGACCTCATCTGTAACACGGGAATCATACTGACACCTCCCTCCTGTGCTTGCACAAGTGTCAGCTGAGATGACAAATGAGAACGCAGTTTGGGAATCTTAAAACACCCTCCCATGTCCTTCCACACCGTAGCTGTCCCTCTGTTATGTGGTAAATGTCTGACTCAGTTCCATTCTGGGTGAAGTCAGGTGGTGGGAAAAGGGCGTGCAGAAAAGGAAAATGGCCTGGCCTCATCCATATTCTTAAAGCGTTGGGAAATCTGGACTCTGTACTAGGAATCCAGACAGCGGGATGGAACCTTCTACCCCAAGAACAGTTATAATCCCATCACCATCACCTCATCAAAACCATCCTCAACTTCTAGGGACTTCCCTGGCGGTCCAGTGGTTAGGACTCTGTGCTTCCACTGCAGGGGGCACAGTTTCGATCCCTGGTCAGAGAACTAAGATCCCACATGCCATCTGGCGCGGCCAAAAAAACAACCGAAAAATCCATCTTCAACTTCTAGAGAAAACCAAACCACAATCGCCTGCTCTCCCACAATCATGGTACGTTGGAATGACCCAGATACCGACCACTTTCTACTTGGGGCAGGACTGGGCTGTAGCCACCTGGACCCCCATGGCATCCCCATCCTAATGACACCTCCCTGGGCCTGCCTCAATGGCTGCCCCTACAACCCGGAACAGGACCCCTTACCTGGGAATCACCGGTGGATTTTCGGACACTCATGTGGGCAGTCTCAGGAGGGTGCGCTGGGGTCCCTGACGTGTGGTATCCATTCACTGCGGGGACAGAAACACGGCTCAGATGCTGCGCTGGCCACAGATAGGCCCCTCCGATCTTGCAGACCACAGGGGCAGCTGCAGCCCCTTCTCCTCCCTCACTGCCTGGTTCTGAGGGGTCATGCATGGCCAGGACCACCTCTTAGGATCTCATCCGTATCTGCTGAGCTGGAGGTGGGCTGAGAGCATCTCTCTAATCCCCAGCACCCAACTACCTATCTCTTGGGGGACCAAGTTTCTTTTCCAACCAGAGAAGAAAAGAAAGATGCTTAGTAGGAGGTCAGTCATCACAGTCCAACAGCCATCGCTGAAAATACCTCATCGGCTGTGGTCACGGGTGCTGATCAAGGGTCCAATCTCTCTACAGAGTCAGATGGCCCCACCCACAGTTTCCTACAAATCCTGCCCCCGCCCCGCCTCCAAGGAACTTCTCCCTGAGGACCTTCTCACCCTCACCCACTGTAACATAAGTGTAATGGAAAGAGAACGGGCTTCACTGGTTTCCATGAAATTTGGTTTTGCCATTTAATAGCCAGGGGATCATATGACATCCTTCTTGAGTCCCAGTTTTCCTAAAGTCTAAAAAAAAAAAAAAAATTCAAGGCTCTAAAACTCTATCCCTATGACACTCACTCATGCTCCCAACATGAGCTGATACACTTGCCCTTCAAGGCGGGGGATGGGAAGCTCTGGTCTGTAGCATTTGCCAATTTCTGTGGCCTCAAGGCTCCCATCGGGGCTGATTTGAAGCCCCCGACGCTGCTGCCTGGTCCTGACATCACACGTACACACCGCAGCCCATGCATCCTCAGTTCCCGGAGGTGGCGCTGCCCTCTCATAGATATAGTTACGTGAGCCTCAGCTTCTGTATCTGTAAAATGGGGACAGTTCTACCTAGTCTCTCTCTACTTTGTTGGGATGAAAATCCAACGAGACAATAACTGCAAAAGAGGTCTGTAAAGTTACAGAGTACTTCATGAACAGAGAGGGGAAGGATGGAGAGAGGGAAGGCCGCTGCTTCTGCTCCTGAATCTCCTGGCCTTGAACCCCAAGCCCGCATTGATCTCTGGACACCAGGAAAGCATGCCTTCCTCATGTCCCAGGCTTGGAGGATTTGCTACAACACAGACAACTACAGGCCGGCCTGGAGAAAGATGCACAGACCCACGTCCAGCTCTTGGTGGTTCTTGCTGACACCACCCTGCAGGGAGGGAGGAGGTGAAGGAGAGGCCGAAATTACTACCACCTACCCATTCACAGAGCAAGGGCTGGGGGCAAGCAATGGGGTATGAAGGCCACCCCATGGAGAACCTTTTTCATGCTGGGGAGTGCCCCCCATTCTCCCCCAACTGCAGCGAAAAATCCAGGGCCACCTGTGAACAGAGGCGCACTCAGCAGATTCTTGTGGGTAGCTGGGTTTCTCCCGATCTGCCTGTTGGCCGGACACTCTGGAAGAAGGGTGGGCACAGACACACCAGGACAACAAAACACTGGCCACAGAGCTGGCCCCCAGGGCAGTGGCTTAGGGACACAAGGAGAAACAACAAATTAACCCCATGTGGCCATCCACGCTCCTGGTCTACACCCAGGGCCCTCAAGAGGCTGCTCAACTGCTGACTCTATCCAGGAATCCTCTAGATAAAAGGGGGGTGAGGAGGGAGGGCCAGGATTCCAAGGGCATCAGAGAAGCTATGGCTGCCGAGGAGAATCTACTCAGGTCAGCACAGGCCAGGCCAGGAAGGGCACTAGACTGCTGATAAATACAACCCACAAGGCAGGCATAACATTGGAGAAATTTTCCTTATCAAGGAGCATAGCGCTGAAATAGATAAAACACAAATGCTGGAGAACCTAAAGACAACAGTAGGAAATCTTAACATACTGCTTTCAGTCTAGGACTGATTCGTGAACAAAAGTCAGGATGTGGAATATCTTAGTCATTTAATTTAAAAGGCTGATTGAACTAGATGGATTAAACATCACACCTTATAAACAGAGGTAATATCTTTTACCAAGAATCCATGCAACATAAAAAAAAAAAAGTTGGGCCTATTTAAGTCACAAATAAAGTATTGATAAATTGCAAAAGGCATAAATAACACAAGGCACATTCTTTGACCAGAAAGCAATAAAAGTAGATACTAATAATGAAAGAACAAAATATACAAGGTCCTCACCCGCCCCCCCCCGACTCCCAAACACTTGAAAATTTAAGAAAACACCCTCTTAAATAATCTCAGGTCAAAGAAGAATTTAAAACTATAATTATACAATATTTTGAAAATAATGAGGAAGAACCTATCAAAACAAATGGGATAGGGCCTGAATTATATTTGGAGGAAAATCCATAGCCTTAATTATTTCATTACCAAAGCCAAGAGAATAAAAATAAACAGACTAAACATTCAACTTAAGAAATTAGAAAAGAAATTTTTTAAGCCAATAAAATAAATCAAAGGAAAACATGAGAAAAGGATATAAATGTGGCAAGAGAAATTAATGAGTTAGGAGACAGGATAACATTTGCAACCCTGGCTGGTTCAGGGCAGGTCAGTGGTGAGGGGGAGTGGAGACTAATAGTGATTAAAAAAGGCAGATCAGCCTAATTTGAGAGTGAGAGAAAACACAAATGCTTAGAATTAGGAATTAGAGAGCAAACATACGCACGGCAAACAGACTTGAGTATTTTTTTTTAATGCAAGAGCATATTATTTATAATTCCATGCTAATAAATACAAAACTTTCCATAAGATTCAAATGATAAAAATGGTTTCAAAGGATACCAGAAACACCAGAATGAGTAAAACCTTTGAAAAATGACCTCCCCTCCAAAAGGCACCAGACCCAGATGGTTTTACAGGCAAAGCGGTTCAAACTCTTAAAAGAAATACATAGGCCCAGACTGCACAGTACAGAAACACCTGGTGAGTTTCCCAGTTTACTATACAAAGCCAGCATCGCCCTGATCCTAAAATCTATCAACAACCAAAAAAATGCAACCACAGTTCAGTTGATTACGAAAATGGAATACGTAAGTTCTTACCTGAACAGGCCTTAGTTTAGAACCAGTCACTACCTTTGATGGTGCTGGGTCCCTCTAACCCAAGGTGGTCCCCATCTTCTTGAGGGCAGAGGCTGCCCTTCCGACCCCCGTCTTCTCCTTCCACAGCACCTCAAAAGTGCACCCTCAACACACCCTTCTCCTATTTGCAGCCTCTCCCAGCCTGGCAGCCCCCATGCTAACGGCTGCTGGGAACCATCTAACGCAGTGGCATTTGCCCCTAATCCATCCTCTTGTTCTCACTTCAGTTCTGGTCTGTCAGCTGTTGGCTAATTACCGCTCATGTCAAAACAATTACTGGGAAAGGAAAATCTAATTTTCCATTCAACCATTTCTCCCCATACAGCAGCTCTCCCCTGACACCCTGTCTCCCTGCACTTTACTTCAACAGTTCCGGCACCTTTGGAAAAGTCCTCCGTGGGGATCTGAACAGTTACAGCTACCCACGACGGTCCTGATGGGCACTCCCCCACCGCTGGGCCCTTGGCTTACTGAGGGTGAGACTGAAAACAAACAAGGCCAGGGGTGCGTGCTTTAGAGGCCTCCAGCCTCCCAGGGGAAAAAATAAAATATGGTCAAGGATCACTCATAACCATAAGGACCATAATTCAGTTGGGGATACAAAAAAAAACATAAACTCCCAAATTCAGCTGTTTTTAAGATAAGAAAAGGGAACAGAAAGCTCTATCTAGTAACTTCAGTAACTTCAAATACAAATATAAAAACACACACGCACACATTTCATTCCTCTTTATGGGCAGTTAAACAGACAAAGAGAGGGCTTGGGAGATACACAATGAGAGAAGGGGCCGGATATTTGGTAGAAAGAAGTCATTTGCTGGGGGTGGGCGGAGGGGATAAAAAAACGGAAAATAAGAAGACCAACAGAGAGTTGCCAGCATCGTTCGCTGCCCAGACCTCACCCTCCCTACAGCTCTGACCCCATCGCCCAGCTCCAATCTGCCCTGTAAGACAGTCCATCCTCCAAGCCCCACTGTCTAGGTTCTGTTCTCTAAAAAACTCCAAAGACAAGACTTTCTTCTTCCAAACAAGAAAATCAGCTCTGGACACCTTCCTTCTGCCTCCTGTGGGTCCAGCCTCATCTCCCTTCTCTCTGGAACAGACGAGTACCTTCCTTCCTCAACTCGAAGAAACCTGGGAGCTCCAGGGCCCTTGTTCTGGAAATCCTTCTTCCCTCCCTCCTACGACATTTAAGCCTGGCGGGACGGAGTCCCTCCCCAGGCAAGTGATGCAACCACCAATTCTGCAGGACGTTCCTTACAAGTGTTCTGCAGTGACAGTAAAGGGCAGGGTCTGACGGCCCAAAGAGTTTGGGACAAATGCCCCCCTGTTGCTCAGATTTAACTTGGTTTCTTTACGGTAGGCTTAAAATATGCTGACATGCTCTGTGAATCTCAATCAAGGCAGCAGTGTGGTAGTCCACACTTACATGGACAAAGGACCCGGATGGGGGCGGGAAAAGCAGTGGGTACCGTGGAACCCACTTTGGGAAACACAGCCGGGGTTGTTGGAAAGCATGTTTTGGAGTCAGGCTACCAAGGCAAACACCAGAGCCAGATCTGTACTCAGCATCTCTGAAGGCACAGTAGGCACCATCCCTGCCTCACGGCCCCACCACGCCCTGTGGGGCCTTGGAAAGATGCTCTTTGTCGTATTCACCTTCCCAGGTGTGTGCTGCGTCTGCTGGGGTCTGCTTAGGGGAGCGGTTTTACATTTATAGCCTTCTGGTCTGGAAAGCCTTCTGGTCTTGAAATTTCTGTCTGGCTACCCAATCCCTGTTGCCTCCCTGGTTGTCTAAGATGTAAACTGTATTCCCCCAAAGAGAACTCACAATACATGTGTCCGTGGGTGTGAAGGGTTGGAAACCTGCATCTATTCTCCAGGGCGTCAAAGGTTAAACAGGCCTTTGTAAGGGCCCCTGGGGCCTCAGCCAACAGGCACATGTTCCTAAAGGAAAAGGTGGCCCCCTATGGCCTTCCCTGGGGTCAACAGTGATTCCTAGTTGAGGGCCATGGCAGCCACTCTGGGCCTGGTAACTTGCTAACGCTGCAGTAGGTGAGAGTCCCCGTTTGCTCCTATGTGGGAGTAGCCGGGGCTTCCTGATCTGGAGAAGAAGGTGTGTGGGTGAGGGCCCTGGGCTCTGGAGCCCCTTTCCTGGGGAGCACTGCTCAGGGGAAGCACAGCTGTCTGTCTGCACAGACTCCAGACTCAAAGGCAGGTCCTCCCTGATCAACATCAGAACTCACTCCCCTGTGATCTGGCTTCCCTGGAGGCAGGCTGTTTCTCCAAGCATGAGCCCTCAGCGGAGTCAGGCCCCAGGCCAGGCAAAGCCAGCCTCGGAACCCAGGTTTCCCCAACATCTCCACTCCCAGGGGAACTCAATAAGAGATAGATTTCCTCCATCCCAAAGGGAAACACAAATGCAAACTTAATGCACGTCCAGGCCCAGAAGCTCAGAAAGGAACTTACTCTCCATAACTGCCCAGCCCCATTAGTCACAGGTGGCTATTCAAATTCTAACAAGTGAAATTTAAATAGAATCTAAATGCAGGGTGGTACCCAGGATGGGATCCTAGAACATAAGGAGGACAATACTGGAAAAATTGATGCAATCGAACGAAATCTAGTTTAGTTAATAATACTGTACCACATTGATTTCTTAGTTTTGACAACTGGACCGCGGTTATGTAAAACGTTAACGTTAGCGGAAACTGAGTAAAGGGTATATAAGAACTCTCTGTACTGTCTTCACAATTTTTTTTTAAATTAATTAATTAATTAATTTATGGCTGTGTTGGGTCTTCGTTTCTGTGCGAGGGCTTTCTCTAGTTGTGGCAAGCGGGGGCCACTCTTCATCGTGGTGCGTGGGCCTCTCACCATCGCAGCCTCTCCTGTTGCGAAGCACAGGCTCCAGACGCGCAGGCTCAGCAATTGTGGCTCACGGGCCCAGTTGCTCCGCGGCATGTGGGATCCTCCCAGACCAGGGCTCGAACCCGTGTCCCCTGCATTGGCAGGCAGACTCTCAACCACTGCGCCACCAGGGAAGCCCACAATTTTTTTTGTAAACCTAAAATTATTCCAAAATTTGAAAAGTACTTAGTTAAATAAAATTAAAAATTCATTCCTCAGGCAGAGTAGACACATCCGCTGGCCAGTGGCTACCATACCGGATGGTGTAGATGTAGAACATTTCTGTTAGCGCAGAAAGTTCTAGGGGACAGAACTGGTCTATGGTGTCATCTGGTGTTACCCAGTAACGCGTAACAAGAAAATCCCAGAACCTCATTTTTCACTCGTATTTTCTTTCCATATGCCTGTTACTATTTCTCTCCATATAAATCATTACTGTTACAGTGTATGTTAAACTGGCCCAAAGAAGGTTTTTAACACGCGCTGAATAGAGCCTTCGGCATTCTGTTTGGGTTTCAAGTTGACTTACGTAGACCTCCCCCAGAAAGCTGGCATTAAATGGCTCCAATAAAGTTACTGAACAAACACAGCTCCCACTGTGATCTGAGAGGAAGCCACGTAGGGAAAGTCCTGGGCCCAGTGCTGACCCCAACATTCAGAGAGTGCAATCCCATTGTGGGGGGCACTGGGTGTGTTTCCAGATCTCTCTCCCCAGCTGTGCTTCAGGCATCTGACAAACCTGCACTGAGAAGAACGAACCGATCCTGTTCATGGGTGGCCCTTCCAACTCTCTCCAGAAGCTCGACTCAAAAGTAACCCTGAGCCCCATGGGTAAACCCTCCACCCCTCTGCCTCCTCAAAGGGGACCTGCCTAAGCTTGGCTTGGCTGGGTTCATTTGTGGTTCCCGCCCACGTTCTTTCTGACCTGTTTTTCCATGATCTTCAGGAACGACCATATGGGATGCTTGTGGTCAATAAATGTGGTCAAGTTTTCCTTCCACATCGTCCTTACCCCCTCCCCGCCTCCTTGCAGGGAACCCCCAACCCCACCACTGCTAACCAACTGCTTCAAGAAGGCAGCTTCCCAGGAAGACAAGACACTTCCACTGCATTTCACTCTCACCCCCATCCCAACCATCACGCTCAGAATGAAATCCCAACAACACCTTTCTCTGGTCCCTGCTGACTCCCCTCCCCTCATCGCCTACCACGGTCCCTCTTGTCCCCCACCCCCCAGCCACACTGGGCTGCTTTCTGTTCTCAAACATGCCAAGGTCACTCCTGCCCCAGGGCCTTTGCACTAGCTGTTCCTTGGCCTAGAACACTCCACCACCACCCCACACACATACCGTCTTCTCCTTGTCTTTAAAGCTTGACCGAAACGTCACTTCCTCACTGAGGCCACCCCTCACGCCCCAGTCACACACTCTGTCCTGCTGCCCATGCAACGAACATCTGACGTATTCCGTGTCTCCTTGTTTGACCAACTCTGCCACTAGAATGTAGGTTCCCGGGAACAGGGACCACACAAGGACTGGCTTGTCTGTGGCTGTATCCCCAGTACTGAGAACAATGTTTGGCATATTTTTTGAATGAAAAGGTTTGCAACTCCACCACTGTTGCTTTGCAGAAGCAGGAGCAGAACAAAAGAGGCTGAGATCCAGGGCCCTGAGTGGTCTCCAGGCAAGGCGCCCACAGCCCCGGGAGCCCAGGGATGAGGACAGTCAGCTTTTGAAGCTACTTCATGTCTTCATCAAGTCTCTTTCTCTCCCCACAATAAAATTCAATCTCCTGAAAGCTGCTTATAAAACTGAAGGAAAGAATGGCTGGAAAAATCCTAGTGCCCCCCCGCCCCGTAGAGAGAAATACCAACACAGTTATTCTTCTATTCTTTAGACAGAAGGTTCAATTCAAAAACCAGAAAAGATGATGGCAAAATACCTCGGATCCTGCTATACCCTCACAGGTGGTTTCTCTTCGCTTCCATCCCAGAGGGTGGATGGAGAGTTGACACGTGTGTTCATGCCCCAGGGTAGAGAGGACCACAAATCATAACCACGGAGGGCTAGACAGGACCTCAGCCATGGTCTTCCTCCCATTTATAAATGGGCAAAGTGAGGCCTGGCAAGGAGAAGGGGTGTGCCCGAGGCCCCTGTCTAAGGAGCTGCAATTTCACAAACGTAAGATGTCACTGACTGTTAGAGGCACCCTTATTTTACGTACTGCTGAGAAAGAAAAAAAAAAAAAAGATGCTTCCAATTAGACTAGGATACACCATTGATTTCCAAGATATTAAAACTGGGAAACAAAACGTGGGTCTGAGAATCAATGAGCTGGGGTCCTGCATGTTTCGCGGCTGCTTCTCACTGTCATGGGTTGGCGTCCATCATCCGACAAAGAGCAGTGCTGAGCCGAGGTTCTGAGTCCTTCTAGAACAGAGCTTCTAACCCCGGCACTGCTGACGAGCGGGGCTGCACAGCCCTTTACTGTGGGGCTGTGCCATCCCGTGCATTGTAGGACGTCTGGCAGCATCCCTGGCCTCTACCCACTAGACGCCTGTAGCTCTTCCCCACACTGGTGACAGCCACGAATGTCCCCTGAAGGCAAAATCACCCCCGAGCTGACAACCACTGCACTAGAGTCAGGGAGGCTTAACAAGTACGTACGTGTGATGCAGACAAACACACACAAGGACAGAAGCACCAAGTTAAACGGGGTCTTCAGTTCAGGCCTTCTCTGAACTGACGTGTACTCTCCAAAGGGGAAGAGAGTAGACAGGATTTCCAACTGTCTTTGGCTACAAAGCCCTTTCTCGCAGAGAAATGGACAGACTTGGGATCCCAGGGACGTGGGAAGCAGGTGCCCTAGGCCCCTGGGGGTCCACCTAAGTCTGTCTAATGCCTTGGCCACCTTGGCAATTCTCATCCCTGGATCTGACCCTCTCCACCATCTCCCACCTTTCTCAGCCCCTCAGAGCCCCGGCACCCGGCGGAGCGCTGGGTTATCGCGGCTCTCGCGCTAGACGTGAAGGCAGGAATTTGTCACGCCGGGGCCTCCGGGCTGGTGACCTGAGCCAGCTCCTCCCAGGCCTCCTTCTGGGGGATGGCCCCACCAACAGGATGCTGCTGGGGCCAGGGACAGTGACAGCAGGCTTTGGAGAGGTGACGCCACTGACCCAGAGGGCAAGTTCCCTAACCAGCCCCAGCTGCCCAGCGTAGCAAGCTGTGCAGGGTGGCAGGCTGGGCCATTGTCACCTGTCATCTCACACGACCCAGCCTCCCCCTGCCTGTGTCATGGCCCTGTCCTGCTCCGTGGACCCCTCTGGCCGGAAAAGACAGCTGGGTTTTCTTTCTAGCATCTGGGTGGCCTGGAGCCAGCCAGGATAGAGGGCCACACCTCACATTATTCACACTAGCATTTCTATTGTTAAAAAAAAATCACAAGAACAGCAACAAAAGACAAGGCAGTGTGCCAGGAAATGCCTATTGCCACATGACAGCTAGGAAGGCCGAATGGCCCCATTTCTGAGGACTTGGTCTGAGAATGTAGCACTGGCTGCATCCCTAGGAAACCAGGAGGAAATGCCCCATTTCCCTGCCCCACAGGGGGTTCTTTTTTAAAAGTTTTAACTAAAAAAATATGTGTGTGTGTGTGTATACATGCATATACACACACACAAATATAAATAAAAACATTTTAAAAGCCTAGAAGAACTTTCCGTGGGAAGCACCTCCCCAATCCCCTCTCCCAGACCTCAGCTGGTTCTCCAGGTCTATTCTGCCACCACTTGGGTTCTGAGTTCTGTGGCTGGCAGTCTTCACAGCCCTAAATAACGTGCTTGGATCCCACTTTGATTTCTCGGTGGTGGAGGAGACTGAAAGACACCCCACTGGGAAAGGTGAGGCCTCACCCACTCACACTGCACACCGCTCCCTTCCCAATCCAGGGTTTAAGAGTCCTCTTATGACTTTCAGCTCTTCCTTTGGTTTCCTGTGATGCGTTCGGTAACTTATTTGTGTTCCAAGCAGGGTACGGGGCTCTCAGCTCCCCTCCCCTCCACGTGAGCACAGGAGGTAACTGCTTTTGCCCAACCCCCCTCCCCCAGCCCACGCCTCCCCTCCTCTGTCCCACACTGTCAATGCTACTGATGTTCAAATTCCAGGTTTACACACCACATTTGTGAATTCACTCAAAGCTGAGGCCAGGCTCCATTTGGAGACTGAGGAGTCCACAAAAGAAAAGGAGAGACAAGAGTCTCCACCTCAGGGAGCTTACAGTCTGGGGTGAGAGAGTGACAACCAACAGGGAGGAGTACTCTGAGGACAGTGAAACAGCAGGAAGCAGGGATCCAGAGTGATGGGAGAGGACTCTAAATTGAGCCATCAAGGAAGGCTTCTCGGAGGAGGTGACATTTAATGCAAGGTCTAATCCACAAGAAGTCAGAAGGTGTTCTCCCCACTGGTGTGTCCTGCAACCCACCTCCTGGGATCCCAGAATGAGATGTCTCCTAAGAGTAATAAACCCTCCACCTATTACAGGAATGTCTACCTTGACCACCTCTGCTTCATTACCTATGCTGATGGAGAGAACTCATATCCTTGCAAGGAATCCATTTGCTTTCCAGACATTCTGTTTGAAAGCTGCCCTGTAAACATCTGCCTCCTTAACTCCTATTCCTTGAGGCCTTCGGGAACCACGTGGAGCAAGTGTGCCCCCGGTTTGGGTCCCTACACTGGCAGACAGCTAAGAGCTCTGACGCTTCACCTCACCCAGCCATGCCCCCACCTCCCTAAGCACCTGAGAGGGAGTGAGAGGGACCAGAGCTGCTGCCGGCACTAGCAGGGTGTTGCCATCCCACGGGGCTACAGGCTACGGGGCCTCCAAGCCCTCTAGACCCCTCCCCAGGTTTGGCCCGTATGATCCGCAGCCAGGTTTCAGACCCAGGCTCCAGAGCCGTGGCCTCCCCCTTGAAGGTGTGTGTGGTTCCCACGGCCCGCCAGGTGCCCCGAAGTAGTGCGTGGACGGTACCTGTCAGAGGCAGAGAGCTTCTGTGAGGGCCAGGGCTGGCTGGAATCCCAGGAGAACTGCTGGGGCGCTCCCAGGTGGTCTCTGGTCAAAGAAAGAAAAAAACACAATCACACTGAGAATTTGCTAGGGCAGGAGCTCCGCGTGTCACAGAGCAGAACTGGGCCACCCCCCTCCCTAAGCCCGGGAAGCAGGAGTCCGCCCTCCGCTCCCATATCCATCTCCTCTCCTGCCTTCCCATGACAACAAAGCCTCTCTTTGCTGGGGACCCTTCTCCACGCAGCTGGGACCAGAAGGAGATGGCCTTCTGGCTGGGATCCTGTGAAACAGTCCCCACTGCCCCTCTCCTCCTCCGAGGCTGCCAACTCATGCATCTCCACTTCGGTCCCTCGTCCTGGAACCCCAGCTGTCGACCGGGCATCACTCCCCAAATGCCCACTGTCATCTGAAACCCCAAAGCCCAGAGGAAGGAGCCCTGGCCGGGGGTCTGTACAGAGACCTGGGTGATTGGGGGTGATTTCCTTCCTGGTTCTACAATTCCATGTCTCGTGTGAATTACAGCTGCTGTGTCTGATTGGACACTTCTCTCTCTTCCAATACCCAGCCAGAAATAAAGCTAATACTGCAGCTATATATGATCATCCCCCGAACGCTACTTTACCCATTTCACTGCTGTGAGCAGAGACTTCCCATAAAATTATCTAGTGATAAAAATAATACTTTCTCACTATTTACAACGTGGTGATGTAGATAAAAGTGCAAAGAAGAAAAAGTATCACCCATAATCCCACAACTCGGAGGTCATCACTAAACATTTGGGTACCTGTGTGTTGATTTGTTTTCTAGGCATATGTACATCTTTGGAACAAAACAAAATCATACTGTACATTCTTTTCACCTATGGACTTCTGTGGGTATCTTTCCAAAACCATTAAAAGGGCCGGATAGCACAGGGGTTAGGATCTATTAACAGCAGTGAGTCTAGAGCCAGATGCCTGGGTTTGAACCCCAGCTCTGCCTCTCACCACCAGTTTAACCTTGACCAAGCTAATTGTCCCCTTGGTGCCTCGGTTTCCCCTCTGTAAAATGAGATCAATAATGGCATCCACCCAAGGCAGCTGTTGTGTTCATGCCAAATGCCCATTTATAAGCTTTTAGCATGAAGTTATTTTTAAAGTTAGTCCAATATATGGATATGACATTATTTAGTCCAAAATTCTATTACTGAAAATTCAATTGTCTCAAATATTTAAAGCAAAAACTAGCACAATCTTTCAATGGCTTCTGTGAATTAAGATTCGAGAGAACTGGGGTTTTCCCTCAGTTCCGACTCTTATCTGCTGTGCAGCCCTGGGCAAGTCACGCTACTTCTCTGGTCCTCCGATTCTTCATCTAAAATGAAAGGGTTGGGCTGACTGGTCCCTTAGGCCCCAATACTCTTGCCCCCCAGCTTTGATTGGTGGTCTCAAAACCTTAAGATCTACTGTTTGGGTTTTAGGATCTTATGGCTCTAGGAGTCGGGTGGTAATACGGTCCCTTCACGTCTTTAGGGAGAGAAAAAGGAGGGTGAACAAGGCAAGCAGCAGGGACGATGTGACCAGGAACAAGAGAGCAGAGGGGTCTTCCAGGAGGGGTGACCAGGGGCAGCCTCAGTGGCCTCCCTGGAGGAGGAGGGACACTCGGGCTGGTGCTGAGAGCACCAAGACTTGGAGAATCTACATGAAGACCACCAGACTGCTCTGAGGCCGAGGGCAGTGGAAAGCATCCTAGGCCTGGCCGCTCATGAGCTGAGTGACCTTTGGAAGCCACCTAACCCTGTGTTTTGTTTTTCTCAACTGTACAATGGGGATAAAAATGGTACCTAAATAGGGTTGTAATAGCATGAAATGGGTTATTACACGTAAGGTGCTTAGGATGACAGGGGCACACAGTAAGTGCCTTATCAGAGTCAAATAAAGCAAACAGACTAGCGAGGCTGGATGTTGAAATGGGGGGAAATTCAGATGAGAAAACAGCCTTCCTACAAAGTGAGGTGGGCTCCAGCAGAGACCAGACGCAGCCTGCAGCCTCCGTCTCCTTCCTAAAGAGGCCTCTCTTCCGCCCGCTGGATCGGCCCCACCTGGAGGCCACACTGCTGTCTCCACATCCACAGCGCCCAGCTCAGGCTCTCCCCTCCAACCCAGCCCCCTGGGGCTCCAGGGACCAGCCTCCACGGCTTCACCAGCTCCTCCCGGGTCCCCCCACCCACATGCAATCAGTTCCTGGGGCCTGGAGGTGCCCCCTCCATCACTTTCCTCACCCTCTCCACCTCACCCCTAACGTGTCTCCCCACTCGGGATCAGCGCTCACCTGGAGAATCCCTTGCGGCCTCCTTTCCAACAAGGCACAGAGAACAAAGTCCAAGCTTTGTCATCCCCACGCCCACCTCTCGGCCAGCGAGGCTCCAGCACAGCAACCTTGTCTGTCTGTCCAGATTGACTCCCACTGACCTCACTCCAGCCCAGGTAACTCACTTGCTGGTCTTGGAACATGTCTTTGCTCTGATTGTTTACACACCCTCACCACCTCCTGCCCCCACCATCCCTGGATGTCAGCATTGTGTTCGTTTGCCAAGTTCCAACTAAAACGCCTCTTCCTCCATGCAGCCTTCCCAGCGGACTGCGGGAGAAGGCTCTGAAATCACAGGGAGATGCTGCCTGCAGTCAGAACCACGCTCTAGATGCTGGGGCCCGAAGGAAGGCCCCTTGCCCTGTACTTGCCAGCCTGGGTCACTCACAGGCCCCCAGAGGCGGGAATCCCTTCTCCTGTAGCGCATCTCTCTATCCAGCCTCCGCCAGGACTCCATCAGGGACAATGCAGACGCCTGAAGGGTTCCGCCCAGCCCACCTCCAGGTCTTAGCCAGCTCTGGTCAGCCCAAAATACAACGCCACTGTGAGCCTGGGGCAGGCCAGGCGGACATCTGGAGAGAGCCCCCGGGGCTCTGGCTGAGTGACCTCATCGGCAGCAGGAAAAATCACCCCAGATGACCACACCACACACAGGGAGGAAACCATTTCCAGGTCTTTTTCAATAAAAGACTCCCTAATCTATTTACAGCACACCAGGCTCCCTGATAGAGCCAAAGCAAAACTGAAGTGGCAGCTCGGGGCTCAAGTTACCCTGGATTGAGGCCCCCTTGCATTCTCTGGGCTTCCATCCTGGGGTTCTAGGTCATTCCAGGTGACCACCCAGACTCGTAACAGTCACTGCCATGCAGGCCCCAAAGGCTCTGGGTGGGGCCAGTGAGGACAGAGTGGAAGGAGTGAGACCCGTGCTTGGAAAGCCTCTGACCGTCCAACCCAATTCAGGAGAAACACATTTTTTCCTAAAGGCAACTCTAACTCAACTCGAACCTCTTCCGCTGAAACCAGGGGAGACAGATACACACAAATGAGCTGACTGCTGACGGTGGATCAAATCGGACCAAGCGAGGTTGCTATTCTAGCCATCCACGTGAGAAGCCAGAAATTTCCATTTCCCCATCAGTGGATTACAGTGGCTGCTCCATGTAGAATAAAACTTTTAAAGAGAGAGTAGAGTTGAAAGGTGGAAAGTGATGTAAATGTGATTTCAGAGCACAGACGCCCCTTCCTTAAAATAAGAATAATTATTATTATAATTATTTTCAAAAAACAGTAAGCAAGGCAGGAGTTATTAACTTTAAAGTCACTTCTAGACTTCGTTTCCATCCTTCATGCTTTACAAGGTACGAGCTTCCAGTGGGAAAGTCAGTGAGCCCCTGGACCTCATCTGCCTTGGGCAGATCTGTGAGACTTGTCCCCCACCCTTCTCCCCCTCCCCCTCCCCTTCCCACACTCTGCCCCACCCACCAGTGGACTCCTGGCTCATGATTGGTCAGTTTTCTTGGTTGAGTAGTAGCTCTCTGCTGCCCCCACTGGCTATCAGGTGAAATAACCACAGCTACCAGCCTAGGAGGAACTGGGTTCTTGGGTCCTGATCACGCACACCCCGGATGCCCTTGGCAGGGACAGAGCATGTGGAAACAGAAGGACGCAAAAGCTCCTCGCAAACACCCTCTTGCAGGGAATTCCCTGGCGGTCCAGTGGTTAGGACTCTGCACTTCCACTGCAGAGGGCCCGGGTTCGAGCCCTGGTCGGGGAACTAAGATCCTGCAAGCCACGTGGGGCGGCCAAGAAAACTTTCAGAATTGCAAGAAGTGGACATGCCTCCAAAACTGGGACTTCAAAGCACCTCTGTCAAAACTGAAAAATCAAGCAGGCACAAAGTTTTTAAAATGACATCAAAGAATTGAAACACAGGATTAACAAATTCCATAAAAACTGGAGATATGTAGAATACTGTACCTAACTGAATAAAATATAGCCTTGTACATTTAAACAAACGAAAAAACACAACACCCTCTTTCAGGGGCAAGAACTGCTCTGCAGGATCATCTAGGTCTGATCGCCAGTGGGAGGGCTTCTGAGCCTGGGCCAGACCCTGAGTCTCAGGCAGTCTAGAAAGGTTGCACCACGGCCACTGGCCCCAGAATCTAGTCTATTTCCTGAGCTTCAGCAAACACAGACCCCAGGCTCGGAGACCTGAGGTCTTGAGCGGGAAATGCTGGCTGGAGTCAAGCCTGAGGGGGGGGGGGGATGGGGTAAGCAGGTGGCAGCTAACACCCCACCAACTCCCAGCCTTCAGGCAGCACACACAGCCCTGGGGTGCTCCCCTGAGCACTGAGGAAGAGGAGAGCTGGGCACACCAGAACTCCACTGGCACAAGAAAGGCAAGAAATGGAAAGGAACCTGGACCGGGTGTTTAAAACACCCCTCAAATATTCTGAGGCAGCCTAGAGATGTTCCTAAGAGCTCAGGTGTCACACAGACAGAGGTTCGAATCCCAGGTCCACCCCTTACTACTGGGTGCTCGGCCTCGGTTTTCTCACTGTAAAGTGGGGATAACACGACTGCAGCCTCGTGGTCCTGGGATGCACGGTCAGTGGGCACATACAGCTTCCAGCACAGTCTCGGAGACAGAGGAAGCCCTCAAATACATTAAACAACAACAGTAATAATATGAATGAAACAAAACCCTCTCCATTCCTTCCTTCCTCCTCTCTGCTTCCCAACTTCCACCCCACCAGCCGCCTCCCTGCCCCATCCTCCTCTTCCTGCCTTCACAGAGCACAGCTCCCAAAGGGAGAGGGAGGGCAGGGCTCCCTCTCGGGGGCTGGGGGGAAGAGGTGCTAGAAGGTCTTTGTTAGCATGTCTGAGCTGCAGGGGGGTCCCCGCACAGCAGCCCACAGAATCCTTATGCAACCCTGTGATCCAGGCAGGGCAGGGGCCCTGATGCCCGCTCTACAGATGATACAGAGGCTGGTGATGCCAATGGATGAAGCAGCAGCCCCGTCAGTGCCCTGGCCCTTGGATATTGGCCTGAGCCAAGCTTTGGACTGGCTCCAGCTGGCACAAAGGGCCTGGAAGAGCAGGGTGGGGAGCTCCCAGAGAAATTCTAGTAGGGAGGGTGGTCCGCCTGGAACACCCCTAGCCTGTCCTTCAATCCCTTTAGGATCCCCGACATACCAACCTCCTCATACGGTGTAGACTCGGTCAAACACACCGGGAATCCCTGAACTTGGGCTGGGGAATGATGAGGGCTGATGCAACATAGGAAAAAGGGGGTCGTGTCATTGAGCCAACAAGTGTGGGCAGCTGACTGCCAGCTCACAGATATTACAACCCCTGCTGTATGGCTGAGAAAACTGTAGATGGGTCCCCAGAAGGAAATCTTATCAAATCAAAGCCTGAACACTCAGGATCCAGACCCTAAGCACAACTAATAAGCAAAGCTCCAGGCTTGTTTCCCAAACTTGGTCTCTCATCAGGATCATTGGCGCCGCCTGCTGAAGCTACAGATTCCCAGACCTTGCGCCCGAAGACTGGTTTAGCAGGTCTTGGGTGGAACCCAGAAGTCAGCATTTTAACAAGCAGTCTCAGGGATTAACCAGATGTAAGAAAAACAGGTAGAGTCCATAGCAAACCATGACAGGAACCAGCCACAGACAGGGAGGTACCCGGATGAGACAAAAAAACCCCAGGGGAGGGATGAGACATGGGATCAGGCATAGTACGAAGCAAGATGTGTTGATAGCAACGCAGGGTAACTTAAGGAACCCTCCAAAATGCCATGTCTACCCCAATGATCTAAAAATATCAGGTTCATAACATCTGTCCCCAAGAGCCTCTGCTTTGACTTGTGGCTTTGTTATCTATTTTAGTTCCTGAGGGAGCCTTATGAATTACAGTGACTGTCACAAACCCTTTAGCATGACTGATTCCTTAGGGTTTTTTAGAATAGGAGCTGATAAAGAGGAGAGGAGAGAAAGCACTGCAGTGAAGGAAGCCCAGAGGGAAAAGGTGTCAGGAGAAGGTTCTAGTGAGTGGGCAGCCTGGAGGAGGAGGCCTCCAGCACAAAGCCTTATCTTAAGCCCCTGAGGACAAAGTCCTGATTAGAACAAGAAAGATGAGTTTTTTTTGGTTTGTTTTTTGTTTTTTAATTAATTAATTTATTTATTTTTGGGTGTGTTGGGTGTTCGTTTCTGTGCGAGGGCTTTCTCCAGTAGCGGCAAGTGGGGGCCACTCTTCATCGCGGTGCGCGGGCCTCTCACTATCGCGGCCTCTCGTTGCTGAGCACAGGCCAGACGCGCAGGCTCAGCAATTGTGGCTCACGGGCCCAGCTGCTCCGCGGCATGTGGGATCTTCCCAGACCAGGGCTGGAACCTGTGTCCCCTGCATTGGCAGGCGGACTCTCAACCACTGCGCCACCAGGGAAGCCCAAGAAAGATGAGTTTTATGCAATCCTGGTCCCAGGTGCTTGGCATGGACAGAGCTGACAGGTCAGGGCCAGCAGGATATTCTCAGCTGGAAATCTTATCAGATCAAAGCCTGGGACACTCACAGCCCTGTGTGCTCCCCGCCAACATCATTTAGGTTTTCTGAGCCCTATGAACAGGCGCCAGGCTGGGGAGGGGCTCTGAGAGCTCACAGCGTCATCCCTGCCCTCAGGGAGCTGACAGCTGGGGCGCTGGATGAGCTCTTCCTAACTCAGCTGTAACATGTGCTTTCAAATCCAGTCCTCCCAGAGATGTGCTCTAAGGGCTGGGACTGTATCAAATAAATGTACCTCTGTCTCCCTGGCCCCCGGTACAGCAGGCACTCAATAGATGTTTGAGGAATGAATGGAGGCTCAATTCAAAGCAGTGTCAGAAGCAAGTCCAGTTACATTGCCAATGGCTGACTTTAAAGATGAGTGAGTGAGTGACTGAGTGTGTGTGTGTGTGTGTAGATAAAAAGATAAACAGACAACAGAAAGACAAAGAAGGGGCAGGGAGAGCAGACAAATCACCAATTCCCTTCACATAGTATGAAGTAGAAATCAAGCAAGCTGCTCAATCCAAAAAGAGCCCAGAACGTACACAGGTGGGTCACAGAAAAACATTACAAATGACCAATAAGGAAGAAAAGATGCTGATTCTCACTCAAAATTGGAGAAGTACAAATTAAGATGACAAGACACTATTTTTTTTCACCCACTGGATCATTTTCTGCTAACTGGCTACTAAAGAAAAAAGGCAAGTCTGCAGAGAAAAATATGTATGAAACAAACCCAGAAATGGGCATAAGACATCAGGAGATCCCAGAAACCCGGGACAAACAACGCGGCTGATTTTTCCTTCCGGTCCTTAAGCGGGGGCTTCTGTGAGATGGCCCATATCCTTCTAATAAAGGTCCTTTTTTCATAAGCTAGTTTGGGTGGGCTCCTATTCCTATAACAAGGTAGTCCCTGCCCTTGGACAATCTCCCAAATGCACTGCCCTGTAATGGTCAACGCCAGCCCCAAGGCCATTAGATCCACATCTGGAATCTCCTTCTGTGACCAGGCTGAATTGTGACTTCTAAACACGCCCCCAAGTAGGACTTCCATAACCTTTCCTGGGAAAAAAGTCACACCGCTCAACGTTTCAGAAGCTTCTCTACCCACGAAGTGGTATTTTCCACCCATACGTCACCTTTTTGTTTTGTTTTCTCAGAAATTCAGCATTTATGGACTTCAATCGCTCTGCACTGCTAATCCAGATTTAGAAGACTTTCCAGTAAAAGGTGTGACTTTACATTTTATAAATAATGCTCAAAATCACTGAGAGTGTTGCTTTTCACAAGCCAGAGGAAACTGTCAGAAAGAGCTCTGGTTATTTTGGGAAATAGGAATAGGCAATCATCTCTCTGAGGTGCGGCCACAGAGGCACTTCCAAGGCCGCTGGATTCCCAAGGAAGGCCGGCCAGCCCCTGAGGCACAAAGAACCAACACTGCAAAACAGGTATAGAAATTCTGGGCAAAATGAGCTCTCCTCAAACTTTAAGAAAGGGCATTCTGGGTAGAGAAGACTACACAAAATGGGGAAGAAATGGGTAGAGTTGAATGAAACAAGATTCCTCAGGAAAGTGCATGAGTAAGTTTAAAAAAAAAAAAAGCAAAAAAACAAAGAAAACCCTCTCTGCAAAGAAGCCTGAAAGCCTCATCCAATTAGGGAAATGCTAAAATGCTGGGGACAGAGGCAGCCTCCTGCAACTTTAGAGCATATGAGCGTCACCTGGAGGGCTGGTTAAACCATAGATTGCAGGGCCCACCCCCAGAGGGTCAGATTCAGGAGGGCTAGGGTGGAGCCTGAGAGAACAGCATTTCTAACAAATTCCCAGGTGATACTGATGCTGCTGGTCTAGGGACCCCACTTTGAGAACCACAGACGTAGAGAAAGACAAGGACGAACAGCATTCTCTGCAACAGTTCACCCTGCCTCCAGGGGTTGGAGGTAGGGCTATAAAAAATAATTTTTTTTTTTGAAAGGTACAACAATCAAGCCAACCCATGAATTACTCCTGACTTGAAAGCATCCACTGGTCACCCCCTTCCTCTGAACGGGTGTTGTTGGCCGAAAACTGCTGCAAATAGTCAAGTTGGCCCAAGAGATGCGGAGAAAGAAAAGTGAACCCCACGGGGCAGATGCTCTGAGAGCAAAGAAGAAATCCTCCGGGACCACAAATGTTTGGGTTGTTATGCAAGCCTCTTGAGGATTTCCTCTCCATCCCTAAAGCCCGCTAACTAAGAAGGCTTCGCATTTGCACACGTGGTAAGAGGAATTCACACTCTGTGCACAAGAGTTGAGCCAGCTGGGTGGGGACGTGGTGTCCAAAAGCACTGTGTGCTCCCTGGCCCCTTCTGTCCTGTTTCCCAAGGCTGTGCCCCTGTTCTGTCCTCTCCGTACCTTTTCTGCAGTGTCTCCCCCATCAGCACATGTTAATTTTACATACCAGCAGCAGAAAAAGCAAGTGAAGTCTTTATCCCTGGCAGAGAGGAAGAGAAGGGAGGGGGAGGAGGGGATGGGGGTCTCCTTGACTCCCAGCCCAGAACGCGCCTCCTTCTGTGGCAGAGATCACGTGGCCCGGCATACTTGGATGCTCCTTGCGCCATGTAAAAAAGACCGGGGCCCTTTCAGCCTCCAGTTTGTGCATCTCAGCCCCAGAAGGATCCCCGGAACGTGAGACCACCCTTCCAGAGGAACCGAGGAGGGTGGGATGCTGTGCTGGGGAAGGCGAAGCAAGAGAGAACCTTGGTGCTCAGCCCCCATCCGCTCCTCTATTTCAGAGAAACTAATTTTACCCTACTTATAAAAGTAATACAGGTCCAGGGAGAAAACACTGGAAAACAGAAAAGTCAAAAGAGAAAATAAAAATCCTCCCTAGGGCTTCCCTGGTGGCGCAGTGGTTGAGAGTCTGCCTGCCAATGCAGGGGACACGGGTTCGAGCCCTGGTCCGGGAAGATCCCACATGCCGCGGAGCAACTGGGCCCGTGAGCCACAACTACTGAGCCTGCGCGTCTGGAGCCTGTGCTCCGCAACAAGAGAGGCCGCGATAGTGAGAGGCCGCGATAGTGAGAGGCCCGCGCACTGCGATGAAGAGTGGCCCCCGCTTGCCGCAACTGGAGAAAGCCCTCGCACAGAAACGAAGACCCAACACAGCCAAAAATAAATGAATAAATAAATAAATAATAAAAATAAAGGAATTCCTAAAAAAAAAAAATCCTCCCTAATCCCACTGTTCAGAAAGAACCCCTGCGAACAAGTATCTCCCTCCACATCTAAATGCAATGGTGTGTCATGAGAGTGGAGGGCACCCCAGGCAGCAGGAATCAGGGACAGAGGGAGGTGGTGGCCGGGAGCTGGGTCCTGTCTGCATGGCCACAGGGGTCTGTCCTTAGGAAATACAAAGCTTGAAAGGCTTTCCAAAGCAGCCCAACCTTCTCTTTTCAAGATGGGGGCTCAAGACCAGGATGCTGGGAATGCACATAGAATCTGGCTAAACCAGAGAAGAACATGACCTCCAGCCAAGTCCTCTCTGGTATATTCAAGAGAAGCATCAAAAGTATCGGGAAATCAACTGCTTTATTAAGTGTCTCAATTCACATCGCTGTGCACCTGAAACTAACACAACATTGTAAATCAACTACACTCCAATAAAAAAAAAAAAAAAAAAAGTAGTGGGAAATCCACTTAAATGGGGAAGAAAAAAAAAGTGTCTCTTTTCTGCAGCTTGTGTTAAAGCTTTCCTGCACGCACATCTCTTGGAATTACCAGAATTCTGGTACCCTGGCAGCTTCCTAAGCCAGAGCTCATACCCCACGTTCACTGATAGGCTGGCAATAGGCTGGCAACACAACAGGAAAGCAGGCCACCCTTCCTGCTGCTGGCGCTAACTGCCCCGTAGGCCAGGTGTCTGAGACACAGATGACAGATTGCTCCTCTCCACAGCATCCTGGAGGACAAAACCCCCCTTGTTGGGCTTAGCAGGGCCCAAAGAGACCACAATGGCATGTTACTCTGGGCGTGGGCAATGTATTGGTTTCCTGGGGCTGCCCTAACAAAATACCACGAACTAGGCAGCTTCGACTACAACAGAAATGTATTGTGTCCCAGTTCTGGAGGCTGGAAGTCTGAGATCAAGGTGTCAGCAAGATCGCTTCCTTCCGAGAGCTGTGAGGATCTGCTCTAGGCCTCTTTCCTAGCTTCTGGTGGCCTCAGTCATTCCTTGGCTCATAGATGGGCTCTCTTTGTGTCTTCACATTGTCTCCCCTCTGTGTGTGTCTGTCTCTGCGTCCAAAACTCTTAAGGATCCGACATATTGGATGAGGGCCCAGCAAGCTCCAGGATCCTAACCTGATCGTCTGCAAAGACCCTATATCCAAGGTCACATTCAAGGGTCCTGGGGGTTAGGACTTAAACTTCCTTTGGGGGGTGGGGGGACACAGTTCAACCCATATCAGGCAGCAAAAGGCTGCAGCTGGCTGGGAACACTAGGAGGCAGGGATGGAGGTCACGCTAACCTACGGAGTTGATCTGGGGGCCAGAAAGTCTGGACAGAGGAGTCCAGGGATTCAGAAGCAGAGGGTCCGGGTCTGTGGCAGGGCCCAGAGGGGGAGCAAGGAACTGGACCGCCAGGGACCAGGGGACAACTAAGCCCCAGCCCCAGTGCATGTCCCAGCAGGCAGCCAGGCAAAGCGCGAGTGCAGTCAGACTGGTTGTTCAAACAGTGAAAAATTTCTGTACCAGTTGGAAAACTGCTTCTCCTCCGACATCCCTACCCCAAGTATCCCCAGTCCCCGAGATCCCCCCCATTAGATCCCCACAAGGGCCATTAAGGCTGAATGCCTGGGGAGGGGGCGGGGGGCAGAATCCCCCTCTAGCACGTTCTTCCCTGTGCTGGACCGCTTGGTAACTTCCTCTGCTCTCACCCATTACAGGGGCTATTTCTTCTCGGGCTGGGTACACAGGCGCTAACCACAGCCGGCAAGAGGGCAGCGCGTCACTCAACAGGAATGTCCAGGAGCCCCGCTGGGTACAAGGCCCAGCCCATGACCTTCCAAGGACAGCCAGACCCTTCAGGGGAGGCTCCCAGAGCCCCGTGCCCAGCCCAGCACCCCGCTGCCGGGGAGCGCACGCCATCAACACTCATCCCGCACGACTAACTTCTCATCCCATCTTCCTCCCACACCTCCTGGAAGAGCACTGCCTACTCCGGAATCCATCTTGGACTGAAATTACAAAAAAGCTGTTCCTCAGCTCCGAGATCTTCCTCCAATAGCGAAGATCTGATCGCCGGGACACCAGGCCAGCTCTCCGTACGGAGGCACGTTCCCCAGCAGTGGTGGGTGATAGAGCACGGCGGTGTGGCGACTCCCCGTTGCACAGGATTTTAGAGCCGGAAGGGACCTTCAGAGGTCTATTCAGGCAGGAAAGAAAATGGACTGCAATCCACGAGGAAAGTCTCCTTTAACAATCTCATCTCCACCAGGAGGCGTTCTCGAAGCCATGTGCATTGTGTTCGCCCACACCACCCCTGCAAGGAGCCATCCAAGTGCATAATGAGAGACGGGCACAGAGAAGGCATTGAGCAAACACTTGTGGCTTGATAATCAATTCACGTGGTCCTGGCCCACTCACTTACCAGAATATAACCTATGGATAATTTCCATTTTTGCCAGGAGTTCCACTGACTCCGTGGGACCTAACCCTTTAAACAGCATTGATGGCTAACTCTGTCCAGACTGCCCTTCCCTGTGGACCCCAACTTCCTGCTGCGGCCACATGCTCCCACTGCCGCCCCCCCAGCACACACACAGGCTTTACAGAAGCCCCCAAACGGCAATGCTTCCTGCACTAATAGGTCGGGTGCACATAAAAGCTCCAGGAATAAGGCAGAGTATGGGATGAGTCTGAAAGTTCTTCTTGAAGTGGACCGGTCAGTCCTTTCTCCCGATTCTTTCATCTCTTGCCTGGTCCCCTTTCATAATCTCTGATTTCCAAGTGCATTTATAAAATAGATGGCTGATTTTATGCCTAATGCCAATTCTCCCCGCAATACTTGCTGTAAAGCCATGAGGCTATGTCCAAACACAGGTCAAAGCTCAAGGCCCCACAAGTACTGAACATGTAAGGTGCCTGCATGAAGCAGACTCGAGTAGAAGAAAAATCAGGAGTGGTGGCAACCCGCTCAGATCCAGCCGGTGGCGTTCAGGCAGGAAGGCGGGTCGCATGTGGCCACACCTCACAATTTTTCAAAAGGAGACAAGTATCTGGGTGGTTATGAAAAACTTCCCAATTTTTCAATGTTGGCAACTCATTCAACATCTTTAAGGACGGTGAGCACAAAATAAAGTTCTTCTGTGGACAGCCTCTGGCCTCAAGACAATCCACCGTGAGACATCTACTCTACCTGAATCTTTGCAGGACAGCTCACCTGGATCTAGAGGTCCTGACCCTGCCTTGCCCCACCGCCACCAGAGGCACTACGACTGCCCTAGAAATGCAGTCATCACACACCAGAGTTCAAACCAAGCAAACGTCATTCCTTATGGATACACGGCTCACGATCACCTTATACTTTTCTTGGCCTGTAATGAATACAGGTGGATCTAATGCCTGGTAAAGATCCTACCACTTTATATGGATGGATTAGCGTCATAGGGCTGGATTAGTCATTGGATACAATCCGATCCCACCACACTCACCAGGCCACTGGGCTCTGCAAAGTGACGATGAGGGTACAGTGACTCTACACTGGTACATATGTCCTAAGCAAAGCAGAGGCAAGCTAGGACATTCCGGGATAACGTTCTCCAGAGAAGAGAAATATGAAGGAAGAAAAATTTACAGCTTTCTTACATCTCCAAGGCCTGAACTATTTCACTAGATTCCAAGTTCCTTGAAGGCAAGGATGGTGTTCATGCTGTCTAGATGTCAGAGTGCTACAGAGAATGGGAAAACGAAACTAGTAGAAGCCCCAAATCCTTTGACTTAGTTGCAGCTAGAAACAAAGTTGAAACCAGAGTTCATATGTCTTTTTTTTTTTTAATGGCAAAAATACTGAGATTCAAAAAAAAATTTTTTTTGAACTATTGACTCAAAAGCTTTGAAATGATAAGACCTGCCACTACATCCTGTTATGTAGACAAGAATAAAGGCTAGAGATATCTGCAAGTCTGCTACCCTGACAACACAAGAATATAAACATTAGCCAGGTGAAGGGCCTTTCTTGGTAGTTTTATTCTCATTCTATATCCTGTCACTGTAAAATTGAGTTATTTGTCTTCAAGTAGTTTTTCCACCAGATTCTACTTTAACTACAATGGTTTATGGTTATATAACCATAAACCATTTACTTAACCTTGGGACTATAATGCATGTTTACTTGTTCGAAGAAAATTGTATTTTCTCATTGAATTTCCAAAAGAGAAAACTGGATTTCAATGGACTCTTCAGCTTCAGAATATTTGATCCACTGGCCATGCCATCATCAATCTGGTTGTCTCCTTAGAAGTAAAAAATAGGTGGTGACTATCAGAAAACAATTAAAAATATAAAGCAGAAGTTTTTACTCGCTCTAAATAGTAGATTCCAATTCAGTAGGTCTGCGGCAGGACCTGTGTATCAATATTTTTAAACAAACTCGCTATGTGCTTCAATGCCCACCAAAGTTTGGGAATCAGGCAGAAGGAATGCCCATCTGAGGCATCTAAGGACTTGTTTTGGAAGGACACCAGGAAAGTCACCAACTCACCCACCCACCTCAATATGCCTGTTTTTATTGTGATATATAACTCATATACCATGAAACTCACTCTCTAAAAGCATACATTACAGGGGCTTTTAGTATATTCACAGAGCTGTGCAACCATCAACACTATCTAATTTTAGAACATTTTCATCACCTCAAAAGGACACCCCTTACCCGTGAGAAGTCACCCCTTCTCCCCAGTCCCTGGAACCACGAATCTACTATCTGGGTCTATGGATTTGCCTATTCTAAGCATTTCATATAAATGGAATCACACAACATATGGCTTTGTGTGTGTGGCTTCTTTCACTTAGCACGATATTTTCAAGGTTCACCCATGCATGTTGCATGTACCCATTAGTACTTGCTTCCTTTTTACGGTTGAATAACTTCCCATTGCAGGGACAGACCACATTTTGTTTTGGATATTAATTTTTTGGGGGGGGGGCCCACACCGAGCAGCTTGTGGGATCTTAGTTCCCCGACCAGGGATTGAACGCAACCCCTTGGCGATAAGAGCGTGGAGTCCTAATCATTGGACCGCCAGGGAATTCCCAGACCACATTTTGTTTATCCACTCATTCGCTGATGGACATTTGGGTTGTTTCTGGCCATTATGAATAATGCTGCTCTGAACATTCATGTATACATTTTTGTGTGGACATGTTTGCAGTTCTCTTGGGTAGATATCTAGGAGTGGAACTGCTGGGTCACATGCCATACATTCTATTTTATTTCAGATCTGAACCATTTGCTGCTAACTGGTGACTCCACCTAACATCCAATGAGGAAAGTTCTTATACTGTTGACCAATAAGTTGTCTTTTTCAAAGTAACACTAGCAAACAATAAAATTCTGTCTCCTTTGTGTTTTGATTTTTATGGGACTTCAACTTACTGGCAGCGCGAATGACTCTCTTACCCACTTGGCATCTGCCAAAATTCCAGGAGAATTTAAAACTGCTTAAAAACTGCTGAGAAATGAGAGATGTGCTGTGTACTAAAGTGTTACCTTAATATTACAGATTAAAATGAATTCTCTGGAAGGGAAAAACACAACCCCACAGAAACAGGTGAATAGTAAGATTTAAGGTCTCACAGCTTCCCATTAAGAAAGAGTCCATTAAAGAAAAATAATACCGCTAAAAAAATAAAAAACATGAACATGAACACACGCGCACACACACACCCCTAATTCAATCAACTGAATGTGCCAAATAAAAGCATCGTTTTAGTCTCACATTTGTTCAACACAGATGGACAGATGAAAATAGACTGATGTTTCTGGGTGCAGAAGTTTCTCAGGGCAACTTTTATTAACTGAGAATTATCAGGGCTGCTCTCTTTGGGGAGTTAGAAAAGTATCCAATTATTTGTAACAAAGAAGAGCTCAAGGAATGCTTTTAAAAAGTGTTCTACTGGAAAACTTATCCAGAAACTCACATTAGCTCCTGCTGTAATAAAGTTACATGGGAATCTACTCATTTAAAGAAAAATTAAAACCAGAAATCAAGAAAAGTGCCTATTAATTTGGTAAATGAATTCAAAAGCTCAAATCCTGGTTTAATCCTCCACGTTTGGCTCACAAACATAATAAAACATTTATACATATGAATTCTTTGTCAAAAGAGCTTAAGAACAGTTCCCAGCTCTCCTGGGTTTCAGTTGATGCTCTCAGAAGATAGCTGTGTTTCCCTTAAAAATAAAAGTTATTTTGGATTGGTTTTGCTACTAATCCATGAACTCAGTTATCCTTATTGCAAGTTAAGTCACTGCCCTCCCCCATGCCCATCCTCCTGTATATTGAGGCAAAAAGGAAAAGATTAGAAGACAGGGGATCCAAACATAGCTTGGTCTTTGAATGGGCAGGTAACTTTGACTGAGTCCCTTTATCCCATGGAGGACTCCCTTCCTCGTGTGTAAAATGAATGGGTTCTATCTGTTAGGCTGGGGATCATCAAACTTTTTCTTTTAAAGGCCGGAGAGTAAATATTTTTGGTTTTGTGAGCTATATGGACCTACTCAACTCTGCCATCTTTGGGCAATAGCAGCCTTAGGCAATAAGAAAATAAAAGAGGGGCTTCCCTGGTGGTGCAGTGGTTAAGAGTCCGCCTGCCAATGCAGGGGACATGGGTTCGAGCCCTGGTTGGGGAAGATCCCACATGCCGCGGAGCAACTAAGCCCCTGTGCCACAACTACTGAGCCTGCGCTCTAGAGCCCACGTGCCACAACTACTGAGGCTACGCTCTGGAGCCCGCACGCCTAGAGCCCGTGCTCCACAGCAGGAGAAGCCACCGCAATGAGAAGCCCACGCACCGCAACGAAGAGTAGCCCCTGCTCACCACAACGAGACCCGCACAGCAACAAAGACCCAACGCAGCCAAAAATAAATAAATAAAATAAATATATGTTTAAAAAAAAGAAAATAAAAGAGCACGGCTGTGTTCCAATTAAACTTTATTTACAAAAATAGGCTGCAAACTGAATTTGGCCCAAGGGCTGTAGATTGCCAGCTGCTGTGTTCAATGATTTGTAAGGTTCCCCCTAGGATGACTGAGTAAAAGTCATTGGCCACTGAAACCCTGTAAATAATCAAGTCATCAAGGTCTGACAGTGGAGAGAGATGTACAGCCCAGCACATAGTGGGACAGGAGCCTCCAGGTTGGGACAGACATTGGGCTCTTCCTCACATTTCCATCGACTGCCTCCTCCTATTTTGGTTGGTACCTCACCCATACTCCACTGACCATCTGCCTTGGGCTTGGCTGAAGCGTCACTATGTGGGGGTGGAATAAGGCTTTCCAAGAGGCTGCTGGGGGTCAGATGATACACCCCAAAGTGGGGGGAAATGGCTCTCCAAGCAGAGAAGCGTGGCCAATGGGAAACAGGAGATGAGAAGGAGGTGAGCAGATAAAACACCTCTGCTCTCCTGTGGACTACTCAAAGGCATGACTCCTCTCTGCAAACCTGGTTCCAGAGAAGTGAACACACTTGCTCAGCAACCTGCTCACTGTCAGTTCACTGTCAAGGCTAGCCAGCATCACGTGGCATCTTCCTTTGCCTCCCTTCCCCCTCTCACCCACCCTCACCATTCTGGGCTTATACCTCCTAAATAAGGTGTTAACACTTAATCCTTGCCTCAGGCTCTGCTTTCTAGGGAAGCAGGACTAAGGCACCCTCCTCAAATGATCCTCTTTCTTTAGAAATGAAAGACAGATAAATGAAACTATCGGATTTAAAGTATACAAAGATTAATATATATAAGAGGTAAAAATACTGACTCATACACTAAGCAAAACTAATCTTGGCCTTCGTTACTGGCTTGAAATATCCCTTCGAGGTCCAAATTGTAAAAATGTAGCTTAAATAATATCTAAAAAGCCAGCATCTCTCCAAAAAGAAGACCTGAATATCTCTGACCATATCACTGTTAAGTGATTAAATGTGCATATCTGGGCTTCCAATTATAAATGGAACAAAACAACTTTGTGCTGTATTTCTTGAAATGCAATTATCTATTATGCAAATAAGAGGTCTAGATTAACACTAGCTTAGGTCCCTGAATAGGCTGGCTATTGATCATAGCTCAATATCCAGAAACTAAACACAACTCTCATTTTTGGCAATAGAGTCAACTTTGGGTGGAAAGGAGCACTTTTCAGGACAGTGCAACACAAGCAATTTCCTGCTACCAGAACCCTGGGGCCTGAGCTCAGCACCACCCTGCCTGACAAAATGCCCCGGAGAGCCATAAACCGTGAGGAGATAAGGGGAGATGGGTGGGGGGGAGATGCTTCCCAAAGTCTCACGCTCTGATGGCCTTGCTGAGTTTCTACGAAAACAATAGTGTCATTGCATTAACTTACCCACCAAAATTTCCTGTTAGCCATCTGGCCCAACACCATTTATTAAATAATGTGTGCTTTCCCCAAAGACTTAAAATATCCCCTCCCTCACCATAAATCTGACCTGTATTTCAGTCTGTCTTGACAATCTTTTCTCCTTTGCCATTCAGGACGTTGCCTGCTCCTGGAAGCCTCACTTCTCTGACGATTCTTTCCAAGCCCCCTCTGCCCCTCCCTTAAGCGTGGTTCTGCAGGGCTTTCTTCCCCCTGGAGGCTTGCCCTGGGTGACCTCCTGCACGCTCCTGACTTCAGTTCTCTGCTGATGAAATGCAAGTTCCGGGCCGCTACCTGGGCTTGCGCAGGTCGGTCCCCACACAACGGGGCCAGGCCAAGGGACAAGTGGGGATGTAACCCAGCCTGCTCTCTGCCCACCACGCCGTGCACCCACACAGCTCTCCAGAGTCTCATCTTTAGCCCAGATGACGACCCCTGAGTCACAGACCCATGCGTCCAACATACACTACCCATCTCTCCCTGAATGTTCCCCAAGGAATGGTACGCTCAACGTGGAATCATCTTCTTTCTTCCAAAGCCATTCCTCCCAAGTCCCCTGTTCTCACTGAACAGCTCCGGCACACAAGGCAGAAAAGGAATCTGTGCGTTCTTCTTTCCTGGACCTGCCACATCCCGTCTGACAGATCGTACCTCCTCCTCTCCGGCAACAACTACAGACACGGAGCTGACCTCATTACTTCTCTTCTCATCGAGCCTGTCAGGTTCCTGCTCACCATCCTATAACCCATCATGCTGCTGCACGAGCAATCTCGCCACGATATTCTGAGGATGTCGAGCCAGCGCTCTGAACCCTTCCATCGCTTTCCATGCCCACAGGGCAAAGCCCCAACTCCTCACAGTGACCCACGGGGGTCTTTAGTGGATCAGACCCCCAAGTCCCCCCCTCTCCGTTCCTCACCCACGCCAGCCACATCAGCCTTCCCCCTGCTGCCTCCCCTCTGCTTGTGCCGCCACTGCAGCTGAGAACGCCCAAGGCAAGGACCCTGCATCCCCGCCCTCAAAGACTTGTCTGATACCCAGATAAAGCTGGCGACCCCCTTCCTTGAGTCTGCAGGTTTCCATGTTAACACCCAAAACACTCATAGGTTTCCGTGTTTCTGACTCCATCACACCTGCAGTCTTTGAAGGCGGAGATGGCCTCTGGTTTGATTTTGTATCCCACAGCAAAGCACAGCAGCCCTGTAACAATCCCCATGCAGAAAATCCTAAACGGATTTGAAAATAAGCAGATTAGCCAGAGCAAGGTAATACAAATGTAAATTGGGCTTTAAACTCCTTACATTTGTACATGGTGTAAAAACGGGGACAGCACGTCTACGGTACCCCAGCGCCCCTGCAAAAGAAGCGATTAGAGATTAAGGGAGACCAGGAGAACTTGGAAGAAAGGTAGTGAGACAGAAAGAAGAAGAAAGAAACGGCCCATGGCGCCTGCGAGAAGGGGGTCTGCTTCCTGGGCAGTGGTGCGCGATTCTGGCCAGAGTCCCAGGGCAGCAGAGATCCAAGAGGTGGGGCGGAAAGGTGGGTGCAGCTGGCCCGTCTGTGAGGAGACACATGCTTCCAGGAGTCAGGGGTCAGATAAACGTGGGTGTGAGAAGAGCGAGAGGCTGCTCTGATAAGCACCTTCCTGCAGAAAGGCAGTCAGATTAAAAAATTTACAAAGCAGCCCAGCAGCCAAACAAAATGGGGCTAAGATTCCAGAGGAGAATCAGAAAGATATCTCGTCTTCCTAGTGCCTTAAAACTAAAAAGCAAAATCTTTAACGTGATGTTCAGGGTCTGCATGATCCTGCCAAACATGACTAACATTGTTGTCATGCTTCCCATCTCAGCTGAAGGGAACCTCCTCCTCCAGGAAGCCTCCCCTGACCTCCCAGGGTCTCTCTGGGACATGCTCTCAAAACACTGTGGACTCCTCCTTCACAGCCCTGCTCTCGACTGCAATCAAATATGGACTCATTTAAAATCTGCTTCTGGGAATTCCCTGGTGGTCCAGTGGTTTGGACTTGGTGCTTTCACTGCCAGGGCCCGGGTTTGGTCCCTGGTCAGGGAACTAAGATCCTGCAAGCTGCATCAAAAGTTAAAAATATGGCCAAGGGACTTCCCTGGTGGTCCAGTGGTTGAGATTCCGGGCTGCCAATGCAGGGGGCCCGGGTTCAATCCCTGGTCAGGGAACTAGATCCCGCATGCCACAACTAAGACCCGGTGCAACTAAATAAATAAATAAATAATTTAAAAATAAAATAAAATA